>NC_132795.1:15677727-15980757 GCF_048418805.1 Vulpes vulpes | reverse complement strand
CATTGTTGGATCAATATGTCAGCGGTATTAAACAGACAAAATAAAGTTTAAAATTGTATTTATAGTCAAGTCAAGATTTAAAAATATTATAGATCCTTTTAAGAAGTTGTTTCAGGTTTTTTGTTTTTGGTCAGTGGTCAAATAGATTATGTGGTATCGAATTTCTCAGCTCCAGTTTTAAGCAAATTAATTGTTAATTAAATGCAGAATAGGTAGAGGATTGAATTTTAGTAACATTTTTGGTGAAATTTTTTTGGTGAATTTTAGTAATTCAGTAATAATTTTGGTGAATTGATAGATTGATAGTGTTGGTGGATCACTATGGTGTGTGGTTGGCAGTTTCTGCTTTGGAGTCAGGCAAACAGGACTCCTGACCCAGCTCTGCTTCCTAATAGTCACATGACTGCAGACAAGGGAGTCTCAGTTTTCTCATCAATCAAAATGGGGGTAATAATTGTACTTCCTTCACAGAATTGCATGAAATTAAATGAGATCATCCAGATAAAGCTCTTAACTCAGTATCTGGCACATAGTAGGTGCTGTAGAAATAATTCTTGTTCTTCCTCCTTCTCCTTATTTTGTTTTTATTCTTTCCTTTGTCCTTTTCTGTTTTTCACCAAATTTCGGACTATCTAAAACAGGATTAAAGAAGCTGCAGTTATTGAATTCTGAAGGTATACTGCAGGTAGTTCAAGAAATACACTAGATGAGAAAATTACCCTTTGGAAATATTTAAGACATGAAAGACAGGAGAAGTAAGAGAACAATAGATACTTTATTTGGATGGATTACCTCCAGGGATGAGTGGGACTGCCCCCCCCCCCCCCCCCCCCCAGTATTTTTCGTTCACATTGGGCTACTTCCATGCTGCAGCATGAGGGTCTTTTATGCAGCCAAACTATGGAACTGGGTTTAGAGGGACTGATCATATTGGAATCCTGACATCATAGCTACAACCTTTTGTCTTTACAAAGCAATGCCATGTGGGACATCAGAAATGGATTACATTATAGAGTGACCAGGATTTTTGCAAGTCAATTTTTTTTTTAAAACAAACCATGTACAAAGCATGACGGAAAGTACTGGAAAACCTGAAGAAAGGAAAACTGAATCCAGTCCCAACTCTGCCACAGATTGATGTGGCCTTGGACAAAAGTTTATTTTTTATTTTTATTTATTTATTTTTTAAATGTTTTTACGTTTATTTTTATTTTTTTTTAAGATTTATTTATGATAGACACAGAGAGAGAGAGGCAGAGACACAGGCAGAGGGAGAAGCAGGCTCCATGCCGGGAGCCCGACGTGGGACTCGATCCCGGGACTCCAGGATCGTGCCCTGGGCCAAAGGCAGGTGCCAAACCGCTGAGCCACCCAGGGATCCCTGGACAAAAAGTTTAAACTCTGCTCCTTTACTTCTAAAATTATACAATCATAATGTTGAATTCCTAGATGATCTCAAGGGTAAATTCTGGCTCAAATATTTTCTAATTCTATATTAGATCCTGTGGCAATTACACTAATTTTTTGTATCTCTCCTGGTTCAAGGTTACCTTGTGAAAAGAGCAGACATAGGGAAAAAGATCTTGGGTATAGAACAAGACTTGATATTAGGGTTCTGATTCCAGGTCTGATGTGATTTTGGGAAATCCCTTGACCTGGTGCATTTTAACCCTGGCTGCATATTCAACCAATCTGGGAAGATTTTAAAGACACTGATGCTGGATCCCACTCTTGAAGATTCTAAATAGTCAGGCAATGATAAGTCGTTAAAACTCTCTGGGTAACTTGGATGTGCAGCCAGGATGGAGAATCATGGCAAAACCAGTAAGTCTTAGTGTCCTCACATCTAAGATGGAGCTTCTAAAAAAATAATAGTAATTGCCCTCTCTGTGTCACAGAATTGAGGATCAAATAAAATAAAACAGATAAAAGCACTTTGTGATGTGTAAATGCACAGTAATTATTAAAGCAGACATTATTAAAGGACTTAGGTATTGTTATTATGCAAATGTTAGGGATTATCATTGGTGTATTAATTCTGCTGCTGGAGTTCTAACCTTTTCAGATAAAATTCGCTTGCTGTCTCTAAAAGTAGTTGAGGTTTCCGCCCACCTGCCCAATTAGTATGTGGCAATTTCCTTCTAGTGTTGCTCTGTGCCACAGTGAGGGTTTAATGATTATGTGTTGACTCAGATTATTCTTAATAAACACAATTCTTCCAGGTTTCGCATAGCGTATCTCAACACCACAGATCATGGGGACATGCTTGTTTATCCCTTTGTGCTGCAGCTTGTAAATGCTCCAAACTGTGGGGTAAACTAGCCTAGTGTTTCCGTGGTGGGAAAAAAATGAAACTGTTTTTCAAATGCATCCTACTCTGCCAGCAAGTCCTGATTATCCTTCATTTAGCATCATATCTGTTAGGAACTTAATTTTCGGTTTTAACAGTGGTTACCTGTCTTTAGATTTGTTCATGCATTGACAGTTTGATACATTTTTGTCTGGTCAAATATTCCACTAGAAATGCCTGTGGCCATTGCAGTTTTGGTAATACTTTCTTCCCCTCTCCCCCCAGGACTGTTGGAACAAGTCACATCTTGACTTCTGAGATTGTCCCACTGTGGCCTCTCCTTCAGAATGACCACAGGTATATTTAACATAGACTTGCAGACTTATTTTTCATGAATTTGAAGGTCGCCTGAGGCGTTGGGCGTGGCCCTGTGTCTGGAGAACCTACATGCTGCTTCATAGCCTCCTTGGGACTTGGGGAATCCAGGCAGATCACTGATGGTGACAGGCTCCGGGAAAGGCTGCCACTGCGTGTGTTACTCCGTCTTCTGACCTGTCATGGCTGTAGCATTTATTCAGCATCTCCTTGCTCCCCAGAAAATACAGCTTGGCAAAACAAGAGAACAATCTGGGATCTTTCGGTATCTGTAATTTTTTTGGAAAATGATTTCTGGCATTCGCCTCCATTGTGTAAGTCTAGGAATCATCTCTAAACAGAGGCATGCTCCTTTCCTTAGGAACCCCTTCAAACAATGCATGTGTATTAAGAATTAAACAACTGCATTGTTAATGAAATGAAGAGCTAAATTTCAATGAAGAGGTGGCTTTTTGGGAGTTAGAACCATGTCTGTTATTGCACATGTTTTTCTGCTCACAAGCGTACAAGATAATGCAGTTGATGAAAAATGTTAAGCTTAAGATAGATATTTATACACACATGTAGTTAAAAATGGTAGGTTGACAAACCGGGGCTGCATGCTTTTTACATTTTTAAAGGGTTGTAAAAAAAAAGAGAGAATATGCGTCAGAGACCATATGGCACACAGGGCCTAAAATATTTACTATCTGGCCCTTTATAGAAAATGTTTGCTGACCCTTGAACCATGTGGAAAGCACCAGTAATAGATCTCACTCTTTTTTTTTTCACTTTCCCCAAGAAGCACATTGTCTTCTTTCCTTGGTGATATTCATTTCTACTTGTAAAGTCAGTGTTCACAGCCATTCTAAAAAGAGAAGGAGAAACCTTCCAGAGCCGAATCTGTCCCAGGATCTGCCCGCAGCCAGCTCTGTGGAGTCAGAGCCCTTCCACCCCCAGCCCGTGTTCGCGCTGTTGCTTCACCCGCAGATGGCCCCTCAGCGTCTGCTTCCACCAGTCTGCTGCGTGCCTTCTTCGACCTTGGCTTTTTGGCCACATGATTATTCCATTTTAATTGCTCTTGTGAATCTGCTCTATTACATTGCCCCCCCCCAACAGTTTTCGCCCTCCAAAGCCCCTCTTCTGTGACCCCTTTGTCTGCCTTCTCCCCTAGAGTCTCAGGCCTTTAAAGACAGATGCTTTCCAAATCTAATATTTCTACCCCTATCTTTTTTTTTTCTTTAAGATTTTATTTATCTATTTGAGAGAGAGAAAGAAAGAGAGAGAGCTAGCACTGGGGAGAGGAAGAAGCAGCCTCCTACCTGGCAGGGAACCAGGGGTGGGGCTTGATCTCAGGACCCAGGGATCATGACCTGAGCCAGGCAGATGGTTAACCTGCTGAGCCCCTAAGTGCCCCCTACCCTGTGCAGGTCAGTTTTCTCACTGGTTACAAAATGGGTCCAGTTCTCCCTGCAACAGACTGTAGCAGAGAGGACTTCTGGTGTCTTCCAGAACCAGACCAGCAGAACCATGTTAGTGAGCAGTATGGCTACTCTGTTGGGGCACTGGTCACACGCACCCTTATTTGTGTTCACTTGGTGTCCACGTCACCTAGTGTAATTTCTTTCCCATGGACCTTCTGGCCTCTTGCCTTCACTTAAAACTGTGACAATTTCTCATGTCTGCCATGTTGACCAGGCCACTCCAATGGTCCCTGATGCCTGTGGGATCCAGCACACATATCTAACCAGAGCTATCACAGCCCTCAAGCATCGGGTACATACTTTTCGATATCCTAGTCCAGCTTGCTGAATCCTTCCCTCTCCTGCCTGTGGCTATCCTTCTACTCAAAACACATTGATCAAATGTTGATTCCATTCCAGGTACTATATCGTAGGCACTGGGAATCAGGGATGACCAAGATGCAGCCTAGTTCAGTAATTTTTTTTTTTTTGACAGGGGAAAGATGGTATGCACAAACATGAATATAGAGCAAAGCAGCAGGTGGTGATTGACAAAGTTATTAAATATCAGGAGAGCACAGAAAATATTTGGAACTAAGCTGTATAACCATAAATATTCCAAATTACTTAATAGACTATTACAAAATCTGACAAATCATCCACTTAAAGAACATTAAATTCTGTTTTTAACTTTCCCTTAAAAATATGGTTTAAGGTTCAAACTTCTGGTAAATTTTTCTGAGTGATTTACTCCTTCTCTAACTCATGATCTCATTTGCTGATACACTATCTTGCCTCCAGCCATGTCTGTAAACATTAAAGTTCTACAAATAAATGCAGTCTTTTGATTATAGTGCAAAAGACAACATTCTGCTTTGTAAACACTCCTGCTTCTTATTGGAAACTGGAAGGAGTCCTCATGCTATTCCCCAAGTGCACAGAATGCATGGTGGCTTAAACTGAAGCGTGTTAGTTGGTCCAGGTTGATAAATAGCTTTATTCATTAGAATAGGCTTTGAGACGGGATCACTCAATTACAATAGGGTCTTTTCAAATAACTGCATCTCAGCATCTTTCCCCCTTTCATTTCCTTCTTTCTTCTCATTCCTTGTACACCTCCCTTTCTCCAGCCCTTTTTCAAGATTATATCATTATATCAGATATAAGTTGGGAAAACCTAACCAGGGCATGCTTGTCTTGAGACACCCCCAAGAATGCTGACCTACAAGTAGGAACTACAGGGGGATGGGAGTGTTTACCAGCTTGCTCCAGTGGGACTCCTGCTATAGCGCATCACAGACTTTTTGTTTATTCATTCATGCTATGCTTTCTGAGAGCCTTCTCTGGGCCACAAACACTATGCTAAGGACACAACATTGAGTCAAAGAGAACATTATTGCTTCCCCTGCTTGGGGGAAGTAGCATCAGTTACAAGTTTACATTAATAAATGTATGATAATTAATATTGTAGCTCTGATACAGAGAGGAGGAGCTAATGTTAGTGTTTAACCCCCTATCAGCTCTGTGATCTTTGATTTCTGTATGTGTGTCTGCCTTTCTTCCTCTCTCCTGCTATCTCTCTTCCCCTCTCCTTCTGTCTTCCTTCTTTGTTAAGTCGGGATTGTTGGGGTGGAAAAAATTTTCTGTATGCTTTAAAGGTTCTTCTGGCTGGTCAAAAGTTAAATTGACATGAGACATTAAAAGAGAAAAATTAATTTCATACATACAAGAACTCCACATACATGAAAATTCTTTTTTTTTAAAATATTTATTTATTTATTTATGATAGTCACAGAGAGAGAGAGGGGGGCAGAGACATAGGCAGAGGGAGAAGCAGGCTCCATGCACCGGGAGCCCCACGTGGGATTCGATCCCGGGTCTCCAGGATCGCACCCTGGGCCAAAGGCAGGCGCCAAACCGCTGAGCCACCCAGGGATCCCCCATACATGAATATTCTAAAGACCGAAAGGTAAAATGAGATATATCTGCTCTCCTGAGCTAAGGAACGGGATAGGTGCTGGGGGCTTCGGAGGGGAGGACGGCAATTCACAGGGCAGTAAGAATAAGAGCTGATGATTGGTAATTAGATATTTGCACTGCCCTACAGAGGGTCATTCAGAAAAAAGTTATCCCTGGTAATAACTCATTCTGGGAAAGACCACCAATTTAAATTCTTTTAGGTAGTTAAGGGAGGGGCAAAGTTTTCTCTTGAGTCCACAGGGTTTCCAACATAGTCACATGGCACATTTTGGGAAGAATTGTACTGAACGTCTTTGGGGCAGAGAATAAGGCTAACATCACTGAGCCCTGTCATCACTGTGGTGCTTTATACTCTTATTTTTCCTTTTAATTGAGGAATTCTGGATCTCCCACAGTAGGTGTTATAATCTCCATTTTATTTATTTATTTATTTATTTATTTATTTTAATTTTATTTATTTATGATAGGCACACAGTGAGAGAGAGAGAGAAGCAGAGGCATAGGCAGAGGGAGAGGGAGAAGCAGGCTCCATGCACCGGGAGCCCGATGTGGGATTCGATCCCGGGTCTCCAGGATCACGCCCCGGGCCAAAGGCAGGCGCCAAACCGCTGCGCCACCCAGGGATCCCTATAATCTCCATTTTAAATACAAATAACGGAGTAAGATAACGGTGTTATTACTTGTTCTCATTGGATGGGTGAATAAACGAATGCTTGCATTGTGGGAACTTGGGAACAGAAATATGTCACAGGCCCTAATTTGAAACCAGCCGTCGGATTTAGTGGCTGCTAACCTACCTAACTCAGGGATTCTCCATTTACTTTTTTTTATTTTTATTTTATTTTTTATTAAAGAGCAGCAAGAGAAAAATCTCCCCCTTTCTTTTCAGAAGTCAGGACTAGATCTCAAAATTTCAAATGTGTCCCCTCCAGTGCATGCCCGCCCACGTGGTTGAAAAACGATGGTTTTGCCCAACTAGATGCCACACGCTTAGCTTCTAATCTCGCATTTCTTGCTCCCAGATTTCCCAGATCTTCCCCAATACACCCAGTTATGCTTTCTGAAGTGTCGAGCCAACATTTTCTGGTTTCTTCGGCTTTCCGCAAAGCCCCGGGGCCTGGGCACTGGGGCCAGAGGCCGGGGTGGAGCCCCCCAGCTCCGGGGCTCCCCGCGCCCGCCTGCAGCCCCCGCTCCCCTCGCGGGGAGGGAGGGCGCCAAGCAGGAGGAGCCGCGCTATTTTTACCTCCTTGGCCGCAATCCTTTACATTTATTTGGAGAGAGGAAATAAACAGAGGATTAGGGAGGAAATGCTTGGCCTCGGTGTCTCCCGGGGAAAGAGGGGGTCGGAATAGGACGAAGGGAAATTTGGAAGATTTGGGCTGGAGGACGAGGCAGGTGCATCTCTCTGGGTGCTTCTTTTCTCCCGGTAACCGTGGTCTCTGGCCTGGAGACCCCGTCACGATTCTTTCCTCCCCTCCGGCTAACGATCCCCGGCTGCCGGCCTTCGCGCTCTCTGCGCCCCCCGAAGGCGCCGCCGTCACCCCCGAGGCCGCCCGGGGATGCTGCATCACTCCGCGGCCCCCCGCCCCCCGCCCCCTGCCTCCGCGGCGACGCATGCGCAGTGCGCCCCGCGCCGGGCACCAGCCACAGCGTCGGGATCGGCGTCGGCGGCAGCATCAGGACCCGCGGGCGCGCTCTCGAGGGCGGGCCCCCCCGCCGCGCGCCCCCGCGCCCCGCGCCCCGCGCCCCGCGCCCCGCGCCCCGCGCCCCGCGCCCCGCACCCCCGCGCCGCGCGCTCGCCCGCGCCGTCTCAGCAGCCTCAGCCCCGGCGGCAGCCCCCGCAGCTGCTGGAGCGGCCGCGCCCGCCGCAGGGAGGGAGGAGCATCTGGGGCGGCTCCAAGTTGGCGGAGCCGCCGGGACCCCCGGACTCCTCCGCGGCCGCCCGGGAGGGGCGGAGAGGCGAGCCGGGGAGGGGGAGCCGCCCGGCCGCGGTGCCGCGCCCCGAGCCCCGGCCCCTGCCCGGCCCCTGCCCTGCCCGGCCCGGCCCCTGCCCCTGCCCGCGGCCGCACCATGCGCGCCCCGCCGGCGTGATCGGCCCCGCCCGCAGCCTCCCCGCAGCCTCCCCGGCGCTCTCGCCGGCCACACCGAGCGGCGCCCGGGAGCTATGAGCCATGAAGCCGCCCGGCAGCAGCTCCCGGCGGCCGCCCCGCGCGGGCTCCAGCCGTCCCCGCGCCTCCCGCGGCCCCCGCGGCGGCCCCGCCGGCCCGGTGCCCGCCCGCGCGCCGCGCTGCCGCCTGCTCCTCGTCCTTCTCCTGCTGCCTCCACTCGCCACCTCGTCGCGGCCCCGCGCCTGGCGGGCGGCTGCGCCCAGCGGTGGGTATGGCCCCGGTGCCCTTCGCGTTGCCTGCCCGCCGGGCCCGGGAGGAGAGCGAAGGGCGCGCGGGTCCGTGCGCCCCGGACACGTCCCGGGCTCGGCCTCTGCCGGCCGCCCCGCCGCCTCTCCAGCTCTCCCTCCCGAGCCCCCGTGCGCCCCCGTTCACTTTCTGAAGTCCATTTCTGTTGCATTCACGAAAAACCCCATCCCAGCGACTCGGTTCCACTGGGAGGTATTTAGTGGATGCGGGGACCCTCAGCCATCCCTGCAACTTGGCGGAGGGGAAACCGGCGGCCGGTAAATGCAGACAGGAGCAAGTTGCTTCTTGGGTGGAGAGGCTGAATGCGAATGCGGGAGGGTGTAATAATAATAATAATAATAATTAATAATAATAATAATAATAGGGGTAACGTGTTGTTTCCTCAAAGCGCCTACTGGGTTTATTCGGTGCTGTTGGAATTAGGATGGGGGAGGGCAACTCGGGAGGTAGAAACCTTGGGTTCGTGATTCTCAAAATGCCAGTCATGATAACGAACAATTAAGATAATACGATATTCAATACATAGATGATGGGAAATCGGTGGAAAGGGAAAGCTGGCCCTGGCAGAAAAATAAAAGGAATTGGAAAGCTGCCAGCATCTGCTTGCCTCTATGGCAAAGGATTTTTGCTCATCTCAAAAGTTTAAAGCAAAAGGAATTGCCTGTTTTGTTTAATGAATCAATTAACAGCCCCTGTCCATGCATTCAGCACTCAAGTTCTCTTCGGAGCGTTCTTAGCTCTCAGCTGGGATACTCCTAGTCAGAGTCCCATTGAGCTTCTGCAGACTCAAGAGAAGGGGTGGACATGAGGGTCGGAACCTCTGAGCATGTTCCCTGAATGTCTTCCCTCAAGTCCATGCCGCCCCCCCCCCACCCCTACTCCCCATCCTTAGAAGTATGTATTTGAGACTGGTTAGAAATGTTCATGTAAAGCACAAATAATAATAAATAGTACATTATTGTATAAGCCTCATGGGCTGTTAACCAACTCAGGCCGTTTCGTTGTTGCGATAACTTGCTTTGCTGTGTCTCTACTTCTTACTTGCTTACGAATAGAAAACTTTGTTTTTGCAATTAATGGGAACACACATAGTACTTTTGTATTTATGGGGTATATGTGTGTATTTGTGTATCTTTGTGCACCCCTCTCCCCCACCCCCAGCTCCGCATTGGAATGAAACTGCAGAAAAAAATTGGGGAGCCCTGGCAGATGAAGACAACACATCACAACAGAATAGCAGTAATATCAGTTACAGCAATGCGTTGCAGAAAGAAATCACACTGCCTTCAAGACTCATATACTACATCAACCAAGACTCGGAAAGCCCTTACCATGTTCTTGACACAAAGACAAGACACCAGCAAAAACACAACAAGGTAGGCAAGGTGGGTCTGGGTATGCAGAGGTGGCTGCCTTGAGGAGTTTTCCTTTGCTTTGATTTTCTGCCAGAATCTGATCTCACAAATTTTACTGCAGCACTTTATTAGGAAATCAATTAATATTATGATAGAGGAGAAATTGGAGGAAGTAAACCTGAGATCTCCTGAGATAGGACTGCTGTTTGGGTTTTTTTTTCTCTCTGACTCTCATGTGGAATCGGCATTTTCTTACGGCTTTTTAAATTCTGAAATGTGGTCCGTCCGTCTCTCAGGTGCATTGAGCACTGAGCAGGAGTTAAGTGAGCATGTTGATGGTCCTGACTTCTATCTTGGAGGCTTTATATAAGGGTGCAGTGTTCTACCTCCCGTGATGAAAACTGCTTTCCAGCTGCACACAGAAGATGGCTATAAGAGGGTATTTGCAGATTCCCTATCCATCCTTCACGTAGAAATTGAGGGTTAAAATTTAATTTTAAGTTTCTCGCAATGATCAATAGGAAAGAATACTTTTTGTCTGAAGTATTTTCAGTAGGCAAACAATTTGACATTTTAAAAGATTACGGCGACTATAAACAAACTGTTTATATAATATAGGGTCCAGTTTGGGCCAGCATAGTCTTTCAAGACTTTATCTACATTCATTGCAAGTGGTTGCTTTACTTTCAATTTGGTTCAGAAAGTGGCACTGATTTTTGAAAAGGCATTCAATAGAAGATAAAGGGGCTTAATGTTCGAAGAGTTGGAAGGATCTTTTCTTCTTGCTTACTGTTCTTTATTTGAGTTAGTAATATTTTGGATGCCAGGCAGATTTACACAGTGGGTCAGTCATCAGTACCTCTGTTCTTTATCATGAGCAAAGAATAGAGTCTGTATGTCAAGTATTTTACTCCGGACTATAGCTGTTCAATGGAGAAAAGTAGTCACTGTCTAACATCTAGAATTTAAGAACTATATCTGTGGTTTATATCATTGTTTTTATTAGTTTTCTAAACTGTAGGTAAATGGTAATGGTATTTATTCCTGTTTTACAAACAGGGAGTTAGAAATTTAAGGCTTTTGGGGGATAGCTAATATAAACTTCAAACTAATACAAACAGCTAATATAAACTTCAAGAAGCCTGAACACTTCATTTTTATTATTTTTTTACAAGTCAGTTTGCTGAGAAAATGCTTCCTTTGTATTGAATATTATTGGAGCAGCTAATTTTGTTTTACAGTGTTATGAAGTGGCTGTTACCCACTTTGACTGAGACGAGTAGGACTCTGTTCTCGCAGCCCTGTGACATCTGCTCCTATGTAACTTCATGAGTTGACTCCTGGATCCTGTCAGCCCATTTATCTTGTTGATAGGAGGAGTGGGTGGTGACTTCAAGGAAGAAGAATCCAAGGCCCTCTTGATTAATGCATTGGGACCCCTTTTATGGCTTTCCTAATTAACGAGACCTTCTACGGTTGAGTGGCAGGTTCTCAAACTCCAGTGCCTTTGGATAGGGGGCTGGAGGAATAAAAACAAAACCAAACCAAACCAAACCAAAAACTACCTTAAAGCCTATTTCAATTTTAGTATATGTGCTGTGCCAAAGTGAGCACCCTTAAAGCTATTTCAAAGAATACTGAAACCCTCTGGAGCTGAGACTTAAAAAAAAATTCAGTGGAATATTTTTATAACTCAAATTTTGGAGGCAATGGCCGATGCCTGTCTTCTGGTCTGATGTTATGTGGTTGTTTTGTTGGATGGGACATGGTTTGACTGCTCTATGTCTTAATTTTTATAATAAGGTTTGTTAAACCTTCTCCTGCCACTCATGTAGGCTTCTTACTATGGAACAGAAACTCACAGTTGGAATGATTCTTCTCCATTTCCACCCTCCATGGTGGTGGTGGGTGTACTCTTACTTTAGAAAAAAAAATCCTTACACAGAAATTATATTTGAGAGCATTTTTCTCCTTTTTGTATTAGTTTAATTGAACAAACATTTGTTGCCCATCTCTCCTGGGCAAAGGAGTATGTTAAGGATTCAGAGATAAGAGATAAGGAGTACAAGGATGAACAAGACATGGTCTGTCCTCCAGGAGACACAGAAATGAGATAAGCAAGGTTCTAAAAAGTGTCCTACACAGGTGTAAACTGTGTCTTGTATTGTGGATTCCCTGGAACTTCCCTTTGTGTTCTATAATTTCCCTTTTATTTCTGTTTTCTTTTTTTAGATTTTTAATTTATTTATGCATGAGAGACATAGAGAGAGAGAGAGAGAGGCAGAGACACAGGCAGAGGGAGAAGCAGGCTCTATGCAGGGAGGCTGATGTGGGACTCTATCCCGGGTCTTCAGGATCAGGCCCTGGGCCAAAGGTGGCACTAAACCGCTGAGCCACCAGGGCTGCCCCCTTTTATTTCTGTTTTTAACCATCTCTTGAACTAGTTGACAAAAAGTGTGCCATATGTTTTCTGCTGTATCTTAGGATGACTTGCCTAATAATAGTGATGAGAGATACTTGTCATTTTAGCTGCTTTACAAATGTTTCAGTAAGAGAAAACCTATAGAATTTCATCATTCTTGCTCTTATAAAAGAGGTTTTGATTTTAATATCTATGTGTTAGGTACCTTTTTTTCTCTCCTGATTTCATTGCACTCAAGCACATTTTAATGAATGCCTTAGAAATGCTGAATCACTGTGCCATTCTCATGGATCCTTAGATTGGGGGTAGAGGTGGAGAGGGAAGTTCCCAGATATAGGTTGCAAGGCAGGGCTTTGTATCTATTTCATAAATATTCAGTGTTGATCAGTCCTTATTACCTTACAACTATAAAAGTGAAAATGCTATTAACTCTTTCAAAATTTGTAAGTAAAAACAGACTGTGCAAAACACCTCGTTAATGCCAGTGTTCCTGAAAACCTGGAAGTTCTCTTTGTCAGAGATTGCTTAGGATCGGATCCTTTTTATCTCCAGATAGGGTGATGTATAACTTATCGTCCAAACTGCCATTTTTGAGAGTGACTGTGAGCATGCTTAATAATCTTGCTAGGATAATAAGCATAGACTGAGATGGTCCAGAGTAGATGGGGACCTGTGGCCACCTCAGATCTAAACGATTATGCTCCTTGAGTTTTGGTGCTTATCCCAATTCAAGTTTCTTCACAGACCCAGTTTTATTTTTCTGATGAATTATTGTAAATTTTTTCTTACTTCCTAAGAAGTCAGTTTACCGCCTTGTAGAAGTATCAGGATATGAAATGGAAAAATTTAGTTTTGTTTTGTTACCAACACTTGTCTTTTTTTATGTGTGGAGACTTTTACAAGCAAAAATGGAAATTTATGGTTACTAAACAGAAGCATTTTATGAACCACTAATGGCATATATTAATGAAATGGGCCATACATTTAAAAAGAGAAATAATTTAGATTTATTCATTCACATTCATTCATTCATTCTGAGATAATCCTATGAGGTCTCTTCCTAAGAAAGTAATGAACCTGTAGGGGAGGAAAAATAATTTTCCTTCTACCGTTCTAAATTCTTGGCTGAGTCACATCCTCTAATAAAAGACGGTTCAACAGGATGGAAACAAATGGAAATTTTATACCATGTGTACATCTTATATATATGGGAGAGACCCAGGAAAACTGAGTATGTCTCCAGAATGGCCCAAGTCACTACTTTAGATAACATCTCCGGCTAAAGATGAAAGATGTTGGGGTGGAAGGTGGGGATCCAGTTGTGGGAAGCTGTCAGAAAAAGCACAGTAAGCAATGGTAAGGTAAATCTTTGCCTTCTTAATTGATGAGAGTTCCTAGACATTTCGAATCATTGTCTTCCTGATAGAGAGAAAGATAGAGAGAGAGAGAGAGACCCTTACAGATGGAAATTTCTTATAAAATGTAAATGACTCTTACAGAAGGACTTCTACTCCGATTTTCAGAACTTCTCCTGTGTCTGCTGTTTCTTAGAAATAATCAGCCTAAAATAATCCTTTTGCCAAAGAAGCATATTTTAAGATGGTATATTCTCTCCCCCTCAAACCTTTTCCTGAAACTTCCCTTTAGTCAAAAATTACTTGCTCTGGATCCTACTCCTTTAGGATTCTTTTCTCTTCCTGTTGGGAAGGGATGGAAGAGGTACGCTCTGCCTAGCAGGGGATCTAAGAAAGAGGAGAGTCATCTCTTTTATTTTTTGTTGGCCTGCACACGGCTCAGTCTTTTGTGACCTTCCCTACTGTGATGGGGAGCCAGAGCTGTGTATGGAAATAAGAATGTGCACATTATAACCTGCTGAATGAGGGGGTACAAATCACCTGCTTAGGGGTCGGCAGGTAGCTCCCCCAGCACCTGAGCGGTCCTCCATCCCAGGTCGTGGGTGAGCAGGAGTTAGAGAGCAGAGTAGCAAGCACCTATTGCTTATGAGGTGGTTGAGGCCAAGGTTACTAGCTTTTTGAGGTCTTAACTCCCAAGTGGTTATTTTAAAGATGTTTGTTTATTTATTTATTTCAAAAAATTAATTTATTTATTTTAGAAAGAGAGAGAGAGAGAGTGTGGGGGGCAGAGGGAGAGGGACAGAGAAGCTTAAGCAGACTTCTTGATGAGCACAGAGCCAACTTGGGGCTCGATCTCCTGACCCTGACATCATGACCTGAACTGAAACCAAGAGTGGGACGCCCAACCAACTGAGCCACTGAGAGGCCATGAATGATTTTTATTAAGTAATCTCTATACCCAATGGGGGGGCTTGAATTCACAACCTCTAGATCGAGTCATATGCTCCACTGACTGAGCTAATTGGGCACCCCCTGAGTGGTTATTTTAAAGGGTGCTCTGGGAAAAGCAAAACAGGAACTTAGCATGGGAATCCTAAAATCAAGTTCCTGAAGAAACGTCCAGACTCTGGGTGTGAGCAAGGTTATTATGCTGTACAATGCCTGGGTAGCAACTCAGAAACAACAAAAAAAGTTGTTGTTCTCATCACAATTGACTCTATGATGCTTAGGTATTAATCTTTAGGGAAAATTCTAGGCACTGGCAGGATTGTGGATAGTAAGGGCCATTGGCAGAGTTTTGGTCACCTAGCACATGAGGCATGTGAGAAAAGCAAAAATGCCAGTCAGCCATATCAGTAGACAAATGAAAGGTTGAAATCCTGTCCGTAACCATTCCCTTCTTTTGTTGAGATCCAGCCAAGATAATAAAGCCCTTGGATAAGGTGAAGCTAGTTGTTTGGTTACAAGCCTGGGTGAGGTTTTGAAACACTTGTACCTGTTGGGCCATCTTTCCTAAGTTTCTCTGACTACGTCCAGAATTATTAATATACATGCAGCAGGTGATGCCCTTTATAGCGCATATACCTCCTTCCTCAGCCAGTACGTAATCTGAAGCTGAATGGTTATCTGAAACCATCTCTGCTAAAGATCATGGTTTTTTATCTTTATAAATTTTTTTTAAATTTATTTATGACAAACATAGAAAGAGAGAGAGGCAGAGACACAGGCAGAGGGAGAAGCAGGCCCCACACAGGGAGCCTGATGTGGGACTTGATCCCGGGTCTCCAGGATCACACCCTGGGCCACTGGGGCTGCCCAGATCATGTTGTTATTACATTAAGAGTAGGCTTTGGTGCAGCAGTCCAGTGTATTCCACCAGGGTGGCTGACAGAGTGGTGTTTGCCTTAATGATTTGCTCTTGGGTGCCTAATGCAGCAGCGCCTTGCCCAGCCCCTGTGGGGGGTGGTTCCAGGCCTGTGCCCAACATAATGGGGGTGAACGCTGCACACTTTTGATGTCAGGGAGGCAGAAAGACAGGTTGAGGGTTCAATTCAGTGACTTGTAGGGGTGGTCTCAGGGACACTGAAGTGCACTGACATAGACAGGATATCCCAGGGGCCAGAAAGGACACAAATGTGTTGGATGTTGAGGGAAGGAGAAGTGCACATATGGAGAACCATGTATGTGTGACATGGCCTCAGGGTACTGGACCCACAGTGGACATCAAGTGCTTGATGAAGGAACCCAAACTAAGTTGAGGTTTCCCCTGAATGGCTGGGCCTTGAGGCCTAAGACCATGGGGATTGTGCTCCTGGGGACAAAGTGTACTTAGTATTTATCTATGTAGTGTCGATACCTGGGCAGATACGGAGTATGTAAAGGGTGCATGTGGGCTCCTGCCACATGCCACATACCGTCTTGCAAAGGGTCCTGTGTGGGAGTAGTTGAGCACCACAGAGAGCTGTGGGATAAGCTTCAGGGACCAGTAAAGTGCCTTCTGTTGGGCAAATGCGGACAGAGTCAGTCAAGCAGCTGGGTAGACCACTAACTCGGGAAATAGCCTTATGTTGAGTCCAGTAACATGCCTAGCAGTTCCAGAAGCCCCTCAAAATGAGCTTTGGTTTCTGTCCATTGTATAAAAATAATAAGACTATTGGAGGGCTTGAACGGGAGCTCTGCGTGGTGGCTATGGGTAAGGGTCCCCTACAGAGAGGTGACCTTGTAACTGTGGTCCTTCCAGAGGGTGTAGAGGGAGATGCTGTGGTGGTGGCAGGATCTGAAGCCAGGAAGAGGTCCTCTCAATGGAAATTGAACTCATGGACTCCCAGGGTGACGCATAGTGTGGGCCAGTCTAATGGGTGTGGTGAGGGCAAGCATCTGAATGAAGTGTTTAAAGAGACCCTCATAGGTGGTGAGATGGACACATACGTTGGCCTTCCAAAGCTCAAAGGCACAGTAGGGAATAACTTGGCAGCCAGAGTGCCACCTCACACTTGAGCAGCGAGCATTGCGATAAGCAAGGGGTTCTGGGGCAGACACACAATTAAGTGCAAAACGTCACTTAAGGGGGTGATCAGCAGGGAATTTAGATAAACAGGCATTCGGTTCAGCAACCAAGTCCCAGGCAGTGCTTGCCCTCATCAGCTGCTGTGTCTTCCTGGATTTCATCTGTACTACAATGGAAGCTTGCAGAACAGTGTTTGGGATGAGGTTGTAGGTTTGAGCGTTGTCATCTCCAGCATTGTCACAGGTGGAGGAGCCATCTCAGAGAAGGGTGGCTCTCTCAGGTAGTTACCCAGGAGGGGAACTGAAGGGTCAAGGGGTCTAAGAAGGTTGCATAGATTTGGGGTGCCCAAATTAAGGTTTGCTTGAACTGTCGGGGACATTTACTCAGCAAATCACAAATTCTCAGTAAATTTTGGGAGTCCTTCAGGTGTACCTTGAAAATAATTAGGCAGTACTGTTCATCCATGAATCCTAAGGGTTGGAGGGGCACCTGGGTGGTGCACTCAGTTAAGCATCTGACTCGGTTTTGGCTCAGGTTGTGATCTCAGGGTGGTGAGATCCAGCCCTGGGTCAAGCTCTGTGCTCAGTGTGAAGTCTGTTTTTTTTCTCTCCTTCTACCCCTCCCACTTGTGCGTGTGCTCTCTCTCTCTTTTTCTCTCATTCTCTCAGTCAATCAGTCAATCTTTTAAAAAAAAATAGCAAGACTTTAAGGCACTTGTGTAGCTTGGTTTAAAGAAAATTTAGTTATATGCTCCTAACAATTTAGCATTTGGCCCTATATTACTAGAGACGGGTCTGAACTTCATAAGCCTATCAGCCAATTAGGTTTGAAATTGGGGTAATGTAATGATCAGTGCTCAGAGAGAGATCAGGATGTCAGTGAACATGTAAGCAGGGCTGGTGGCCTTTATGCTAGCGTCCATACCAGGTGGCTTTGGGGTACAGCCCCTCTAAGTCTGACTTTCAACTCTTGCTCTCTGCCCCCACTGGGGTGCAGTTGTGGGCAAGTGCTTTATGGTCCAGCGACTTTCTAGTGTTGCTTCTCTAGGTTGAGGAGAAGCCCTGTGACCCAGATGGCACACAAGGCACAGAGTAAGGCCAGCAGCAGTAAGCATCTGTATATAGTTGTGCGCCTGCCCACTGACTGCCCCATAGTGAGATTTATTATGGGGCTGTTGTGGGTCAACAGTTCATTGGGAGCCTCCTCCAGAGTGGGGTAGGTCCAAGTGGTGTAATTGTATCGCCATGCTGTCATCTTCTGACGTTGCTGGTGTCAACCAGCCTGAGTACCTCTTCCCCTTTTAGAGAGCTCCACACTATCCCTTTTGTGGGTCCTGGTGCAATTATTTCCACCTCCTTTGGGGAGGTATGGTTGGGAGAAATGAGCCATCCACTAAAGCCACTATACATTGGAATTTCAGGTAGAATTTGCATATCAAGCAGGTAGGTGTGCTCCAGGAGCAGCACGGTGGGTCTGTGTTTTTCTAATGGGTCTGGACTAACTATGACTAGGGGGTCATAGCTAACCATTTGTCCCTGGTTGGGCTGCCAATGAGTATTCAAAGGTGAGATGATTAACACTTTAAATCTGTAAAGGGACTCAAAACGGTTGGGGAAAAGGTAGATAATATTGTCCTGTAAGGGGAAGGCATCAGATTCCTCTATGATAACAATCAGGCAGCATGTAACTTAAGGAGCAACCTGAGAGATGAAGGTACCACGGGATGCCCTGTAGGAGAGCCCAGTGCTAGCCCAGCACTGTGATACAAGGGCGGTAAGGTGAGGTCCTTGATCTGAGTCAGTGATGTCTGCAGGGCCGAATGGGGACAGATGTACTTAGAAAAGACAAATTACCTGCTCTGTAGAGGTGTTTCTGGAGGGTGTAGCAAGCAATAGGCCAGTAAGAGGATCCATGCATGTCATTGTGAAGTGGTTGGTGCCCACTGACAGAGGAAGTGGCCCTATGAAATCAACCTGCCAGAGGCTAAGAGGGCGGTTCCCTCATGACAGGAAGCATGACAGGACAGTGTCCAGTGTTTGGTTTGGGAGCATAATTTGCGAGTCAGATCAAGCAGAATGCCCTGTGGTGGGCCCAGGTCACTGAGGCAGCAGCTCTCTCATGACCTGAAGAGATGTGGGACCATTTGGCCAGAGGATAAGGAGCATGCACGTCATGACTAAGAAAGGTCAGAAAGGCAGAGCCAAGGATGGATCAATGCTTGTGTGCGTAGGGGAGAGGAGGGCTGTAGTTTGGTGGTGGGTAGAGCTGGAGTAGTCTTTAGTAAAGAATCGGTGGCTCAGAGCTCCAACTGGGGGTGACCTGGATTTGCACTGGGGCTTCCTCTTTCAGTTCAAGACAGTCTCTGGTATCCTTTGAGGGTGTTGAGAGGTGGGTAACCTTAACTGTAACTAGTGTCTGGCCAACTTCACATTGGGGCAGCTCAAATGGGGTGGCCTTGAATGGAAAAGTTGTCTGGCTGCCATTGGCCTTCTATCCTGTTAGCAACCTCCCATGAGTCAGTAAAAATATGGGCTGAAGCTTGTCATGGGCAGTGGTGCTCTGCACAGCCATTTGTCCTGCTGTAAGCTCAGTGAGCTGAGCTGACCCATCTGGCCATCTTTGACAAGCATGGTGCTGCTTGATAAGCATGGTGGCAGGATGGTAGGCTGCTGCGCTCCAGGGGGCTCCACTGGGGGTGGTAGTGGTGCTGCCATCAGGGAAATATACAGACTCCCCTTCTCATTCCATCAGCTCTTCCGGGGTCTCCCCCAGGTTGCTAGAGACTTAGGCAATGAAGACACTATCCACTTCTTCAAGGTCCATGGGCAGGGGATTGAGGACTGGGGAAGCTGCATCCTCCTGCAGTTTGGAAAGACCTGTCACATCAGGTTTAGCCTGTTCCCGAAGGTACCATTCCCATTTTTTTTTAAAGATTTTATTTATTTATTCATGACACAGAGAGAGAGATAAAGTGAGAGAGAGAGAGAGAGAGAGGGGCAGAGACATAGGCAGAGAGAGAAGCAGGCTCCATGCAGGAAGCTTGATGTGGGACTTGATCCCAGGACTCTGGGATCATGCCCTGAGTGAAAGGCAGATGCTTAACCGCTGAGCCACTCAGGCGTCCCAGTACCATTCCCATTTTAGCAGAGAGGCATTTGTAGCTGTGTGAGCCACTGTTGGGCGGTGTCCCTTGTCCATGGCCTAATGGTAAGGTGTGTACACAGAGTGGGTTCCATTACCACGAAGGTGTCTGTTTCTAACAAAGCCAATAAATGACCAGAATTTGATGTTCTAAGGGAATGTCGTGGGCAGCTGTGGAGGGCAGCTGTATGGTGCAGAAGCCTATACGGCAGCCAGGAGGAGCCATGTTCAGTCCACAGTAGACTCTGAGATGCATAGTCCATGGTGGCCAGTGGGCTCCAGTGTCAATGAGAGCAGTAAAATGTTGTCTATTATCCGTGTCACGATGGATAATTGGAGAAGTCACCAGAGGAGGGATAAGTTCAGGGAACTGCTGGGTGCGTTGGCAACCCCTCTCAGAGATGAGAACGTGGGATCCCGGATCCTGCTACTGGGGCTGGAGTGCTCTGAGAGATGATGGCATTTTTCCTTGGTGGAGTTTGGCGGGGGGGGGGGGGGGGGGGGGCAGCTGGCAGTACCTCGAAGTGTCCTCAGTGCCTGAGCAAAGGCTTGTACCTTGTTTTTGGACTGTCCAGAGAGTAAGTCATTAGGGATCTTTGATCTCTGGAGAGATTAAGTCTTTAGGGCCCCGTGATTGCCGATACAATGAGGCCTTTCTTGGTCATCTCCAGAGGGAGGGAGCAAGGGGACACTTGTCAGTGGGAACTGAAGAGGGAACCAGAAACCGCCAAATTCCCAAGGGCCCCTTCTTTGGGTTCCTGACTAAGGGGGCAGTGGATTCCATTCATCCTTACCAGCAAACAAGATTGGGGCTTCAGGAACACTCTTTCATGTCTAGCTACAACACTGATGCAGTCTAAAGTCTGTTGTTGTACCATGTCTAACATTTCTATGAATTGTAACAGCATGGCCTTATAATTAAGGGGAGTGCCCTTGAAGAAGAACTTAGATCGGCCCCAAAGGCATGTCCTCTGGGTTGGAAATGGTCAGGGGGTCTGTGGGAGCATAATGCTCAGCAGAATGATATTCCCATCGAACCATCCCGATTTTACATAAGAAGAGGTGCGCTTTATTTAGTTGTCCACTCACAGTGAGCCCAAACTCAGTAATAATGCGACAGCCTGTTGGGCCCAGTGCCAGGCCGTCAGCATCCAAGCCGGGAGAGACAGAGTGTCTTTCCCCTTATCCTTATGGGCTCTGAAGGTGCGGGTGGCCTCTTCCTCAGGGCCTATCCCCTTTTGTATTTCTTTTGTGTCTCCTCTCCTGGTGGCTTGATGCACTTTGGAGTGTCCTTGCTGTGGTGACAACTCTGGGGGCTCCTTTAAGTGTCTCTAATAAAATGGGCCCTTAATATCTTGAGGGTTTTTAAAAAGATTTTATTTATCTGAGAGAGAGAGAGAGAGAGAGAGAGAAAACGAGAGTGCACAAACCGGGGGAGCAGTAGAGGGAGAGGGAGAAGCGGGCTCTCTGAGTAGGGAACCCAATGAGGGACTTGATCCCAGAACCCTGGGATCATGACCTGAGCTGAAGGCAGATGCTTAACCAACTGAGCCACCCAGTGCCCCTATCTTGGGATTTTAAAACAAATTATGAATTTTGGGGTCTTTGACCAGTCAGTCTAGCCAAATGGTGCATCTTAGCTAGTGTAAGCAAAAACTTGAAGCCAATTCCAAAGACTGTGAGAGCCAATCAGTGCCCTTCTTCCCCTCCCTTTGGAGGGGAAGCCCTACCATCCTTTGGATATTTTTCTAGGACGTTACATTTGTATCATGGTATATAGCTAGGTGTCTGTTTTTCATTTATGCTGATTGTCACTGGATGTTTTGGTATGAACGGGTAGTAGCAGGGGACACCTGGGACAGAGGTTGTCTCTTTCCTCGCTCATAAGCTGCTACCTCCTTTCCTGGGTGTCCCAATCAACTTCCAAGGGTTTGGGGTCTTCCTCCACTAGTATAATACTAGCCAGTGCATTTGGGAAAGCCCTCAAGCTCCAAGAACGTAACATTAGTGATTAGGCATGTTGGTTTGCCACTGTGCTAAGTGAAGCCTAAACCATTGGATCAGGGGTCTTTCAAGCATCTGGTAGTGTTTTGATCTCCTCTGGGAACTTGGGAAGAGCTGGTACCATGTGCTTGGGGGCCCTGATTTTATTGAGAATTTGTTTTGCTCACCAGGGCAGGGGTGGGACTTCTGGTATCCTGTGGAGTTGGGGGACAGTCTGTGACAGCAGCAAGGAATGCAGCAACATACGAGAAGCTTGCCTTGGCAACGTTGGCCCACCCGGGTGCCATGATGCCTGTGGTAGAGTTGTCATGAGATAGGGCTGGTTCCCAGAGCTCAGCACCTGGTGCTAATCCCTGATGTAGTGGCCCAGCAGCCTGCCTCTCCTTTAGACCCTGATCTAGGGGAATTCTCCTTGGTTCCCAGGACCCGAGAGCTGGAATCCCTGGTTCCTGCTGATGGGAAAGAGGGAGAGCCCTACCATCCTTAGTTATCTCGGCTTGGCTCAATGCTGGAACTTTTGCATTTGCATTATAGCCAATCATCTCCAGACTAGACACCCTTGCAGGTCTTGTTTGGAGACTCTTGGGAAACCTTCCCACCTTCAGACTGAGTCCTACTTGTTGGTCTGTGCAGAGGGGTGTGACCTTTCACAGCACTGACGATTTCGGGTGGGGATTCGAGGCAATACCTGGCGGGAGCAGTACACAGGGACACAAAACGAGACCACAGACCACAGCAAGCAGTGGCTCCTTCTTGAGAAACTGAGAAGTCCAGGAGGGAAATTAGTAAGCCAAACCTCTGGCGTTGTTTGGGGGTACAAATTGTCCACAATCCCATCCTCATTGCCAATTGGAAATCCTAGGCTCAAGCTCTTACCTAAATGTTCCAGACTCTGGGTGTGACCAGGGTTATCACACTGTAAAATGCCTAACTTCAGTTCAGAAAGCAAAACTTGTTTTCTTCATCAGATCTACTCCCCACCACCCCAGACTGAAGGGAGAGAAGAGAAATGTTTAAATGAATTTAGATCATGATGATTATTGCATCCTACTTGACTTCAGACTAAGGCTGGTTTCGTGTTTCCTGGTCACCCAGAAGCCAGCGGCTCCCTGGTCTTGGTGTGGGGCAGCCGGAAGAGTTACAGGGCCCTTTCTCGGAATTGATAGAGGTGGTGATTCTAAGGTTATATGATAATACAAACTTTTATATTGGCCTCAACATTCTCTCTAGGTTTTCCAGGTGGTCCGAAGCAGTCATTACAAAATCGTAGCGTATAGAATTTGGGCTTGTAATGGTTTTGCTTGTAATGCCTCTTATATAGTGGGTTGTCAGTAAATAGCTGTTGAATGAATTGATGATTGAACACTCATATGATAGAAAGAGTACCATGCTTTCTGTGAAATTTTGTGTTATAATCAAATTGACATTCAAAAGAACCTCAAGTTACTGTTGAGAATTTTTGGCACAGTGACAGATCAGTAGGAGAGATGATTTTGATCTTGAGTTTTTAGTGTTGCAGAAATCACACTGTATGTTTACATTACCTAAAATAGTAAAAATAGCTGTAGCAACGGTTCTTAGATCATCCCTACACTGTCATCCACTATTAATCATTAATGTGGATAATCAAGAGCTGACCACGTGATAGCCTTTTTATTGCCATGGGTCAATTCTCTGAGGTGAGTCCACCCATATAGTTTCCGATAAATCAGATTTATGTCTGTTAGACATTAGTTCTGCTTGGTTCAGCAAACAGTTACTGAATGCCTGTTTTGGATCAGGCACTGTGCTAGATTCTGAGAAAAGTGGTGGAGGGTATTATGGAGTCCCTACCCTTGTTCATAATTGAATGGGCATCAGGAACAAGGCAATTGGTGGTGTGTGTTTCATGTCCGTGCAGTTGGTAGTTGAAAGAACAAAAATCTGTGGGTACCCAGGAAAGTCAAAGAAAACTTCATGGAGGAATAAACAATTGAGCTGACCCTGAGGAGCAGTTAGGAGGTAAGTTTTTGGGAGTTGGAGAGAGGGTGGAGGGTGAAGGAGGTGAAGGAGGTCTACAGAGTCAGCAGGCAAAGGCTCTGGCCTGCTGAGAGGCTATAGGGGGTTTGTGTGGTCAGTGTGAGAAGGGGAAAGCCAAGGGTGGGAAATTTAAAAGAATTGGCAATGAGTGTTAAATTTGTAGTCAATTAAGAAGAAAAAAACACTAGGGGCCCCTGGGTGGCTCAGTCAGTTAGGTGTCTGACTCTTGGTTTCAACTCAGGTCATGATCTCAGGGTTGTGAGATCGAGCCCCACATTGGGCTCTGCACTGAACGCGGAGCCTGCTTAAGATTCTCTCTCTCTCCCACTCCCTATGCCCCTCCAACCCACTCACGCACTCAAAAAAATAAAAATAAATAAACTAATTCCTCTAGAAACCCAGTAATGTACATGTTTACGGATGTGGCAGTTGAGATTTATAGTTAGTGTCTTCAGAAAGGACAAACAGCTAGTCAGTGGCAGACAGAGCCAGGATTTAAAGCCAGTCTTATTCTTTGCAAAGCCCCTGTGGCAGGGAGAATAAGGTCTGTGGGAGTGGTGGCGGCGAGTGTGCAAGGCTGTGCAGAGTGCGAAGAGCTTAGGGGTTTGGATATTCTGTATTGGATGGTGAAGGCCCGAGAAGCCGATGGAGTGTCGGTTCTGTGGCTCCTCGGGGAACTCACCTTCTCTTACCTCGTGGGAGGGACAGACCATACGCACAGCAAGAACAGCACCAGCGGCAGGGACACAACGGTGCCCGGCGCTGACAAGTGCTTGAGATGCAATAGTGTATATGCTAGAGGACGGTGAGTGTGGGGATGCCCTTGAGGAATGGGAAGACCAGGCCCATCGCCTTGGCTGGGAGTAACCCAGCCACCGTGACTCTACCGGGGTGTGGGGGCAGCACCCACTGTTGACTTCAGTCCCCCCCACCCCTCGCTGGCCGCACCCCCAGCCTTCTTTGTTTCTGTTCCCTGCCTGGCTCCCAGAGGTGTTTCCTTGACTCTTCTGTCCCGTGAAGCCGGGACCCTAGCTGGTCACTGCACCCTGCTCCAGGTGGCCACTGTGCGCTGCAGTGGGCTGCGCCGAGATGAGCATCCGAGGTCTTGCAGGGCTGGACTCCTCCCTGCTGACTGTGTAACTGCTAGTGTCCATCTGTCTCACTTGTCCTCAGCTTCTGTTGGCAGACTGGGCCCCTGTCCCACTCTCTGGAGCCAGTCAGGAATGAGCCCAGGGCCGTGCAGCTGTCCGCTGCACTTGCCCAGGCGTGTGGCATCACCCAGTCCGAGAGTCGGGTCAGCCAGGAGGAGAGCTGCGCATGGGCCTTCCGCATTTTCCTCGGTGGCACAGCCGCCTTTCTAGCCATCTGACAGTGAACCTGGGGTGGGGGGGCATCTTTGACTCTTTTCTCTACTTCATCTTCTGTCTATGAATAGTCACTTATTAAGTCTTGACGTTTCTTCCTTGAATACGTTCCTCCTCCTCTCCCTGCATTGTGCTCTTGTCATTACCTCTTGTCTCTCTGTCAGTCCATCAGTCCCCGGGCTGGCAGATGAATCTTGGAAGGCTGACTTCATCCCAGGACTCCCCTTATCCGTGTGCATCAAGTGGGATTTCAGCTCAGTGAATTTTACTTGTGGGGTGAAGGAGAGCATTCTGGGGAAGAGCTGCCGCTCTCTTCTGTGTCCTGTGTCCACATTTGCTGTTCTGCAGGCCTTTGGCATCTTTCCAGGCCTGTTTATCCAAAGGTCAGCCCATGGCAGGAGGTAGTTTTGTCTGGATGATTCCACTCATATCTGTCCAGACTCTAGGGCTAGTTAGGGGAAATCCCTGTCCTCAGTGGCAACAACCGAAACTCAGTAATGTGTTCTCAGGCTTTTGTTTCAGGTTCAAGTACTGACAAATTCCTGTTTTAGGAGATTGTGTCTTCTCCATCTTTAAGATCTGAGTAATTAATTGTTCCTAGAGTATAAGTTTTTCTGAATAAAAATGTTTTATTCCCCTCCAAAATGTACATAGTCATAAGGCCTTATTCACACAAAGTATTCAATTCACAAGTGACGTGGGTGCCCTTTAACCTTATGAAAGACTCATTCATTCACATAATTCATTTATTCAAAATCCACTTGGCATCTGAATTTTGTAGTTTTACAAAGGAGGCTTTGTGTTTAGAATTTATATAAATTTGGTACAATTTTAATCAAAGCGATTGCTAGGGACTCTATTTTAAAAAGGGTGGATCCAGTTACCGTGGTTTATTCAGAACAATGAGAAGTTAAAAACAATCATGTTCATTCATAGCAAATTAGGATACAGTTTTTGCTTTTTATAGAGTAGCATGAAAGGTGCATACTCCGTCACAGGGCACCCATTCCAGGGCAGAGCCAAACCTGTGAATTGGCTTGATGCTCCAAATAAGTTTTTTTCTTTATGTGGATGCCTCCTCTGGCTAAAGAGTAGACTGACTACTTTCCTCATCTGGAACAGTATAAATTAATGAATTCAAGGTCTACTTTCAGTTGTGTTGTGAAAGATATTTATTTGTTAACAAGATCTCACAACACTAAATGTTCTCTATTTAAAAATGAAAAAGATGGAAATCCAAACAAATCTCCTCTGCTGATAGACACTAATTATAGAGTTAAGTTCAAAGAAACCAATGAACAGAAGTATAAACAGGACCCTATAACTAAAGACTATGTTGTTCTTTTTAAATTTTTATTTATTTATTTTTTTAGAGAGAGAGAGCATGTGCGTGCTGGAGGGGGTGCGGGCAAGGCAGAGGGAGAGAGAGAATCTTAAGTGGGCTTCATGCCCAGCGCTGAGCCCCACATGGGGCTCAATCACACAACCCTGAGCCAAAATCAAGAGTCTGATGCTTGACCGACTGAGCCACCCAGGTGCCCCGTATTGCTCTTTAATTTTGATCTGTTGCTATAGAGTTGAGGACATTCACTTCTTTCTTATCTACATGGCGTGTTCACTGAGGGAATCATCTCAGCACATTTTTAACCCTAGGTAGTTAGTGGGAACACGATAATCACATGCTCCTGGACCACTTCCTTCTGCCCTCAGTGGGGCTAAAGATTAATTTTAGAAGTCAAATCTAAGTGCACCTAGAGGCGTATCATAAACAATATTCCAAGGCCATGAATAAATTGATTTTTGAGCTTTGCAGATGGGCTCCATTAATAATATAAATCAATCAACACTTAGGGGAGTCCCTCATCTACCATGTGTCTTCTTGCTCTTTACTGTTTCAGCTAAGTAGAATGCATTAAATGAACTTGCAGCTCATTCTGAAATACACTGGTAATAGCAAAGATAATATATTGCCTTTGTAGTGAATCTAAACAGTTTTATCAAGGTACTTTCATATCTATAATTTCATGTGTTCCTCACAGCAATGAAGCAGATTTTATTATTAGTGATTATTATTTCTGTGTTCTAGATGAGAAAACCAAGTCCAGAAAAATCAGGTCAGTTGCTCCAGGTCTTGGGAATTGTTGGCATGACCAGAATGACCTGGACTTCCAGTCACACCACATCTGTGGGTTGAATAGGGAGGTTTCTGTCCCTTTTAGAAAACTTTCCTCTCCTTGAAAAAGCTCTATGAACTCATTACACCATAGTATACAATCACACACACTCTGGCCTTCTTCTGTTAACCAGCTGGGTTTTTTCTCTCCAACCCCCACCCCCCACGCCTCAATGAGTACAGCAGATAAATAATCTTGTTTAAAATCCTGACATTTTTTTAGTGTTTTGTTTACCTGCTTGCTTTCTCTTGTTATTCTTCCTTAACTTTCTTTTTTTGTCTATCAGATTTCCTTCTTCCTTGTCAACTGAACCAAGGGCATTCATGTTTGGTGTTCCCAAATGATAAGTTAGACATTTGGCCATTCTAGAAAAGTTTAACTTTTTTGGAAAAAATGTTCTCTAACACAGGTGTCAGCAGCCTGAAGAAATGGGTCCTTGAAGCAAGCTGAATTAAATAAGAACTGGTTCATTTACCCTCTATTTTTTACTAACACCCAATTTAAACTTTTTGTCAGCATGTGATAACCAGTGTTCCTACACAGACATGATGTTATTTCAGTGCAAAGCAGGGAAATTGGCACCTTAATGATACAGTGTAGGCATTTATTTGTGGGACAAATATGATTTGTGCTAGGCTGTTTAGAATGGCAGGTATTCTTTGATTTTCTTTACTAACTCGTTGGTAACACAGTGGAGGAAGAATGGTTGGGGAGTCAAGGGTCACATCTGCTCATGCCAGGTACTCTGGAGCTCCAATTTTCTAGGTTTGCATAGGGCCCGGCCTATAAGGGAGGACTCTGTGATGTTACCCATTAATGACTAAGTGCAGGCATAGGGAATCCAAGCTATGAACTGCTCTTTTGTGAATAAAGGGTTGTTTTACTCAAAAAAGAAGGTTGGCTTAGAAGTAACTATGAGGGCATTTGTGGGGAAGGGTGATGCTCAGGGTCTCCCTGGTTTTACGGCTGCAGATGCCCTTGACTGAGTCACCACCTATGAGAGTGGCATACTTATGCAGAAGGAAGTACTCAAAGACGGGGTGTGGTGTCTTAGGGCTACAATCCTCAAAGCCAGGGTGAGGCAGTAGCATGTCAGCATGATGTTTGTAGTCTGGGGGGACAGAGGAGTAGTCTTCCCTAATCCCTTGTGAACAACCAGGGCTCTCTGAGGTAGGCTTAGAATCAGGCATTTGGTTGTAAAGTGAACTGTTTTCCTTGTGGAGCTAATTACCAAGGTGGGTATGGTGTGGCGCCAAATACTATAAATAGCATGGATTTGTATGATAATTTCCCTGAGGAATGTCCCAATTAGATAAACACCTACATACTTCTTCTTCTCCCCACTCTTCAAGTCCCCAAACAAAACCAAACCCAAGAAATACTTTCATCCATGATTGATAATTCTCTGGCTTTGGGATGAAATGTAGCAATTATAAAACCATGACAAGTGGAATAGTATATAGACCTCCCAACCAGAAACATTTAACAGGTGGAAATATCAGAAATCCAATTCTGTTTTTTGTTTCTGTTTGATGCTGGGCTATTACTAAACATACTATGACCAGGAAGTAAACTTTTGGGCTTTGCACCTTAACTGCCTTTAACCAAGAAGAGTTCACATACTGATTCCCTTTCTCTTACAAATTATGGCTAAAAACATGGAACCATTTTAACCATTTTAGGTGTATATTTCTGTGGCATTAAGTAAATTCACATTATTGTGCACCCACACAGCCATCCATCTCCATATTTTTCATCTTCTTCAGCTGTAGCTCTGTCCTCATTTCATACTAATTCCCCACTCTCTCCTTTTCCCTAGCCACTGGCAACTACCATTCTATTTTTCCCCCTCTGTGAATTTGACTATCTCAAGTACCTTATATAAGTAATATTATACAGTATTTGTTCTTTTGTGACTGGCTTATTTCATTAAACATAATGTCTTCAAGGCTCACCCATGTACCATACATCAAAATTTCCTTCTTTCTTAAGGCTGGATAATATTCCTTTGTATGTATATACCACATTTTATTTATCCCTTTATCTGTTGATGGATACTTGGAATGTCCTACCTTTTGGCTATTGTGAATGACGCTGCTATGAACATGGATGTACAGATACCTTTTTGAGTCCCTGCTTTCAGTTCTTTTGGGTTTACACCAAGAAGTGGAGTTGCTGGAGCTTATGGTAATTCTATTTTTTAATTTTTTGAGGAATCACCATAACATGTTCCACAGCAGCTGCGTTGTTTTATAGTCCTACCAGAATGTGCAAGGTTCCAATTTTTTCATATCTGTGTCAACACTTATTTCCTTTTAGTTTGTTCCTTGTTGACATCAGCCATTTTAATCTAATGGGTATAAAGGGGTATCTTATAGTGGTTTTTATTGGCATTTTTCTTAAGATTAATGATGTTGAGCACTTTTTCATTTGCTTATTGGCTATTTTATATCTTTGAAGAAATATCTGTTCAGTCCTTTGCCCATTTTTTAGTTGGGTTGTTTGTTTTGTTGTTGTTGAGTTGCAGGAGTTATTTATATATTCTGGATATCAATTTCTTATCAGATATATTTTCTCTTATTCCATGAGTTGAGCTTTCTGTTGATAGTATAGTTGAATGCACATAAGTTTTTAATTTTAATGAAGTTCAGATTATTTTGTTGTTGATTTGCTTTTGGTGTTTTATCCAAGAAATCATTGCAAAATTCAATGTCATTAAGCTTTTCTCCTATATTTTCTTCTAAGAGTTTTATAGTTTTAGCTCTTACATTTAGGCCTTTCACACATTTTTAGTTAATTTTTGCATATGGAGTAAGATAAAGATCAACCTTCATTTCTTATATGTGGATATCTAGTTTTCCCATCACCATTTGCTGGAAAGACTGTCCTTTCCCCATTGAATGGTCTTGGCACCATTGTCAAAAACTGTTTGATCATATGTGTGAGTATTTATTTCTGGGCTCTTTAGGGCTTTGGTCTATATGTCTGTCTTTATGTTAGTACCACACTATTTTTGATGACTGTAACTTGATGGTAAGTTTTGAAATCAGGAGGTATGGGGCCTCTCGCTTTTTTCTTTTTCAAGATTGTTTTGGCTATTTAGGGTCCTCTGAGATTCCATATGAATTTTAAGATGGATTTTCCAATTTCTGCAAAAAAAATTGGGATTAAAAAATACTGTATTTAAATTCAACTTGCCAACAATAGTATAACACCCAGTGCTCATTATTGGGAGTTTGATAGAGATTGCACTGAATCTGTAGATTGCTTTGGGTCACATTGACATATTGATAATATTGAGTATTCCATGAAAAGAGGATGTTTTTCTATTTATTTGTGTTTTATTTACTTCTTTCATCAGTGCTTTGTAGTTTTAAATTTTTTTAAAAAGATTTTATTTATGTATATGACAGAGAGAGAGTGCTCACAAGCAGAGGGCTGGCAGAGGGAGAGGGAGAAGCAGGCTCCGTGTTGAGCAGGGAGCCTGATGTGGGGCTGGATCCCAGGATCCTGAGAGCATGACCTGAGCTGAAGACAGATGCTTAATTGACTGAGCCACCCAGGTGCCCCAGTGCTTTGTAGTTTTCAGTGTTCAAATTTTTCACCTCCTTGGTTAAGTTTGTTCCTAAGTATTTATTCTTTTTTTTGATGCTATTGTAAATGGAGCTGTTTTCTTAATATCCTTAAAGGATTTTGCATTGCTCATGTTTAAAAATGGAGCTAATTTTTGCCTGTTGATTTTGTATCCTGCAACTTTGCTGAATTCATTTACTAGTTTTAATAGTGTGTGTGTGTGTGTGTGTGTGTGTGTGTGTGTGTGTGTGTGTATGGACGTGTGACATCTCTAGGGTTTCTCTGAATTCTGCAATTCTGGCATGTTGGAAGGTGAGTTGTCCAATGTGGATTCATTATTTGGAAGTGAGAACAGCAGCTGGCTCCAGAAGTAGTTGGTATGAGGTGTTTCCAGGAGAAAAGAGTTTTTGAAAAATAGAGTCAGAGAAGAGCCTAAAGAATAATGTTCTAGGGGCACCTGGGTGGCTCAGTCAGTTAGCATCTGCCTTCAACTTGGGTCAGAATGCTAGGGTCTTGGAATCAAGCCCCATGTTGAGATATCTGCTCAGGAGGGAGCCTGCTTCTCCCTCTTCCTCTGCCTATCGCTCCCCCTTCTTGTGCTCTCTTTCCCTCTCTTTCTTTCTGTCAAATAAATAAATAAAATCTCAAAAAGAAGAAGAAGAAGAAGAAGAAGAAGAAGAAGAAGAAGAAGAAGAAGAAGAATGTTCCAGAGAGATGCTGCTGATGGGATCATAGTGCCCCCTGATTTATCACCAGGAAATGGTGGAGGTTTCTGGTGGGGGAATTCTGAAGAGCAGTCTGAGAAATCAGAGGGAAAAGAATATGACAGTAGGTGAAAAACTGATGACAGATTTGCATATATAAACATGCACACCTTCACTTATAAAATTAGTGTAAATATCTGTGAAAAATTAGTAGTTACTCTGCTCTATTTGCATGATTTAAGAATTCAGGGTTCATAAAATAATAAAATGAAGACGAGAAGTCTCTCTCCCAACACTCCCCAAAGGCTGCTAAATTTTTATTTTTAGTTCTTTTAACGTTGAATAATTTATCTCTGCCCTATTTTTAGACCCATCAACCTAAGATATTATCTTTTGTCTGCTTGCTATGTATGAAATATGAAGAATATATCACACTATGTTATGTTTCTTCCTTTCTTTTCTTTACTTCTTCATTTTTATTTCTTACATATTTTTAATTTTCTGATAGTTTTAGCAGGAATTTTATAGTTAAGATGGACTGAGAGGGGGTGCTTAGGGTTAGAATTAGTGGTAAGTTGCTTTCTTCTGCCTCTGGAGAGACCCAGGAAGGACAGTGGAAACACAAGTGCCCCCCTTCAGTGAGTTGCTGGGAGCTCTTGCTCAGCCTTGGAAGGTTGATGGGGAAGGAGGGAGAAAGATTTTGTGGAGGAAAAAATTCCATATTTCCTCCTGCATTATTTTTTAAAAGTGAGGAGGGGCCAGAGGATGAAGAGCCTATTAAGATTTTGTTCTGGTTATAGTCGGAGGCCACTGATGAATTTTGTTTTTATTTTATTTTATTATTTTTATTTTAATATTTTATTTATTTATTAATGAGAGACACAGAGAGAGAGGCAGAGACATAGGTAGAGGGAGAAGCAGGCTCCCTGCAGGGAGCCCGATGCAGGACTGGATCCCAGGATCCCAATATCCCAGGATCACGACCTGAGCCAAAGGCAGATGCTCAATCACTGAGCCACCCAGGCAACCCACCACTGATGAATTTTAAAGAAATAACGCTCTCTGATTTGTATTTAAAAAAAAAAATTATTCTGGCTGCATTGTAGACAGTGAGCTCTAGAGGGGCAAGAGTAGCAGCAAGGAGATGTCACAGTTGCCCAGGGAAGAGTTTATGAGGCCAGCCCTAGGGTGGTAGCAGAGGAACTACTGGGAAATAGTTGGTTTGGGATGTACGTTAGAAGTAGAGCTTCCAGGTTGTTGATTTGAGGGTGGGTGGCCAAGAAAAAGGGAGGAGTTGTGGTAGACAGAATAATGGCCCACCAAAGATGTCCACATCCTAATCCCCAGAACCGGTGAATATGTTACCTCACACAGTAAAAGGTGGCTCTGATCACCAAATTCCAATGTGTGGAGGCGTTCCCCATACCCACAAGCAATTCTCAGGACACCAGCAATTCTGACACTGTGTACCTTGAGATAGCATCAGATCCCACAGACTGAAGGGTCAGTCCTACAAGACTGCTCCCCATCCCCTGCTTTAGACATCTGTTGCAACCCCAGGTTACCACCTGTACTTCCAATTTTAAATAAGATGTTCCCACAACCCCTCTAGGTTTGATGAATTTGCTAGAGTAGTTCCCAGAACTTCTAGAAACATTTTACTTACTAGATTATGAGTGTATTATAAAAGGATGTAACTTAGGAACAGCCAGATGGAAGAGATGTCTAGGGCAAGGTATGGGGAAAGAATACGAAGTTTCTTGCCCTCTTGGAGCAGGCCACTCTCCGCAAATCTTTACGTGTTCACCAAACTGAAAACTCTGAAAACTCTCTGAACCTCTCCTTTTGGGTTTTTATTGAGGCGTTATTACACAGGTATGATTGATGGAATCATTAGTTATTGGTGAGTGATTCAACCTCCAGTCGCTCTGTCTTCCCAAGAGGTCAAGGAGTGGGGCCTAATTTCCAACCCTCTATTCATGGTTGGTTCCCCTGGCAACCAGCCCCCATCCTTAGGTGCTTTCTAAAAGTCACCTCATTAATACAAACCTAGTTGTGGTAGAAAGGAGTCTGTCATGAATAACAAGACATCATTGCACCTTTATGGCTCTGAAGTGATTTCAAGGACTGAGGACCAGAGACCAAATATTATGACAAATGGTGCTCCTATTGCTCTTCTCTCAGGAAGTTCCAAGGTTTTTGGAGCTGTGAGCCAGGAAGTGTAGATGAAGACCAAATATATATGAGAAATGTCTTTTGGTTGTCTAAATGACTAAATATATATGTTTGTTATAAATCATAATATTGCATGTGGGAAAAGAGACTTTATAGGTGGTGACTAAGTTAAGGATCTTGAAACCCGAAGGTCATCCTGGAATATCTGGGTGGGCCCAATGTAATCCGAAGAGTCCTAGGAGCAGTCAGAAAGGAGATGTCATGATGGAAGCAGAGGTTGGAACCACGTGAGGAAAGATCCAGAAGTCAAGGAAAACAGCCTCTAGGAGCTGCACAAAGTAAAGAAACAGATTTTCCCCTTGAGCCTCCAGAAGGAACCAGCCCTCCTGACATTTAAACTTTAGACTCTAGACTTTGATTTTGAACTTCGGACCTCTAGAAGTATAAGATAAAAATTTGTATTGTAAAACACAGTCACAAAACTGCAGAAATTTGTTATAGCAATAATAGGGAATTAGTACAGAAATCAAGAATGGCTGTAGGGCTTTTTTTGTGGGGAGAAGTGTTAACAATTTTCCAACAGGGGAAGGGCTGGGGAGGGAAGTTGAAAAGAAGGCTAAGAGAAAACTGAATGTGCTCCCTTCAAGTGGACTATTGGTCATCTAAATGGATAGGTTGATGAGCAAATTGGCCATGGTCTCAGGGACAGGTCAGGATGAGGTGGAAATGTGGGAACCACCAGGATATAAATGGTATTTAGAGAACTGGGGTTTTATGCCCGCAGAGAAAGCATATTACATTAATCATGGCAAGACAGCTTAGTGACTTCTAAACGGAAGCTGCATACTGACTTATTCCCCCTCATTTCTTGCTGTTTAAATTACAGTTGTTTTCTTTTGAGTCACCAAATGACATTTCAAAAGATAATAAGAAGCTGCCACTTTAGGAGGGAAAAAAAAAAAAAAGCAACACTAAGCATCCTTTTAGAAGATCAGTTTTCTGGCCTGTGTAGATAGTTGCAGTATTTCTTCATTATTTTTGGAAGAATACAAGTGAGCTCATTTAACAGATTTAAACCTGTCGTTTAATCTGGGGGGATTTCTGTGGTATAAATTTTTAGAATTTATTTCTTATTTGTTAGATAACATTTAACTTTTGAAAGAACCAAATTCCCCTTTTCTGTTGGTATCAGCTGCTTGCTGCTGTTTTCTTTTAAGGGCTCTGGTGACAGCTGAAAATGAACTCTGAAATCAAGGTTAAATTTTGTATAAAGGCAACGCATCTAGAGGAATCTCTGTAAATTCATGTATTTCCTGAACATATAGATCAAGAGTTCTCAACCAGGGGCAGTTTTGCTCTCCCTAGGGGATATTTGGCAATATCTGAGGATAGTTTTGGTTGTCATACTGGGGATGGGATGCTACTGGCATCTAGTGGGTAGAGGCCAGGATGCTGCCAAACATCTGGCAGTGCACAGATGCATGCAGCCTAAAATATCGATAGTGCTGAGGTTGCGAAACCATGTTCTAGAACTTTTGTAAACCTATGGATTAGGAAAATGGGAACAATTTTCTTTCTGTCCTTTAACATACAGACTTTCCTACATAAATCTAGTTGTACGCTGAGACTTTATCTTTTGCGGCCCTGACATAAGTACTACAGCATTCTTGAAGACTCTATAGTTTCTATTTTATGTGAGAAACTAGCTAATTTAGTGTTAACGGGAGTGGAAAGCAGAAAGAAAAAAAATTTGCTTGAAGTCTTAATTTAAATGGCTCTTTTCTTTCTTGGCTAAGATAAACCAGTGTTAAATGTTATAATCTTATATTTATGGAAAGATTTTCATATTCTATGAGATGTTTTCATTTTGGACTATTTGTCAAGTATCCCTAACATCATGCCCTCTCTAGTCACGACTAATTAGATAGTTATTTGCTTATTTTAGGTAAAAAAAATCATCTAAAATAACTATAATTGAAATCAAATGAAATGTTAAAAATTGCTTTATCTCTTTCTTATTCTTTGGGACTATTGAAATAAAAACATTGTGATTTAAAAAAATATTGAAGAAAAATTTCCTTCCTGTCATTTGCTAACTTAAGTAGCAGCCCAAGGAACAGATGTAGGCATAAGATTTATACAATACTCTAGAGTGGTCTCATTTCTAAATTTTGCAATATAAACTTTAATTACCAAATTGGTTAGAGACTCAGAGAAACAGACATTATTTAGTAGGGTGTAGGATATACCTTAATTTCTTTTTTCTAAAGACTTTTTTTTTTTTAAGATTTATTTATTCATGAGAGACACAGAGAGAGAGACAGAGACACAGGCAGAGGGAGAAGCAGGCTCCATGCAGGGAGCCCGACATGGGACTCGATCCCGGGTCTCCAGGGTCATGCCCTGGGCTGAAGGCGGCGCTAAACCACTGAGCCACCTGGGCTGCCCTATACCTTAATTTCTGTGACTTAAGATCAGGCCCCTAAGACGGTAGATAACAGTTAGCAAATTAAAATCAGTAAGTGTGTATCTTTAAAAATTTCTAAAATGAGGTGTAATAACAATGTATACCTAAAAGCAGTGACACATTTGAAATATTAAAAACGTTAAGATAGAATGACTTCTAGAATATGGAAATTATTTCGTGGGAAATCAAAGATCAGCATTGTGTTGTTTCTTTTTTTTTTATATTTTAAATATTTTATTTATTTCCTCATGAGAGACTCGGAGAGGCAGAGACACAGGCAGGGGGAAAAGCAGGCTGCCTGCGAGGAGCCTGATGCAGGACTTGGTCCCAGGATCCTGGGATTCACAACCTGAGGCAAAGGCAGATGCTCAATCATTGAGCCACCCAGGTGCTCCATCGTGTTGTTTCTTAAGAGTACTTAATGTGTATATATATATATATACACACACATATATATAATATATAATGTATATATATAATGTATATATATATATATAATGTGTGTATATATATATATTATATATATATATGGCTTTGTGCGTGCAATTTATGTGGTTTGTTAGGGAACTACCCTCCTCATCTGCTGATCATTCTTTTATAATTTTAGCACATACATACAAGACATATAAAAAAATGATGCTCTTGGACTTGAATTCTTTTGAGGGAGTTGTTTTAATTGAAAATGTTATTTTAAAACCCAGTGAGTGGGTTGCTTTGTACTGATTTCTACAGTTCCCCCAACCCCAAGTTATCTTAGTTTTCTCATTTAAGCCCTTGCTATTTCAGACAGTAAGTTATCTGCTGAATTATACACTCTTCACTAGTTCTTTTACTGGAATATGTGTTTTGTATCCCCAATATCCATTCACTTATTCACTCATTCATTCAATGCTTAATCATTCACTCACCCATTTATTACTTCTTAATTCACTTAATCACTCAGTGAACATGAATTGAAGGATCTGTCTTTGTGCCTTGTGTCTAACTGCCTACTCCGCATCTCCACTTGCATGTGTATGCTGCATATCAAACTTAGTGGTCCCACACGGAAGTCTTGGATTCTCACTACCACCTACTCCTTCTGCGGTCCTCATGTCGATACATTGCTTGCATCTTCTGGTTACTCAGGCCAAAAATCCTGGGGTTTTCCCTCTCCTGTATTTTGTCGTCCCTTCTAACCCGTATCTCATCCGTAAGCAACTGCTGTTGACTTTGCTTTCACTGCATACCCAGAATATGACCACTTCCTGTCAGTTCCACTGCTACTCCCAAGTCCAATCCACCATCACCTTCTGCCTGGACTATTGCAATGGCCTCTTCACTAGACCCTCTGCTTTTTCCCTTGCCCCTCCAACCCTCATCCTTTAGGCTGCTGTCAACACAATAGTCAGAGTGAACTTCGAAAAACAGAAAGGAGATCATGTCACTTAGCTTAAAATTCTCAGTGACTTCTTATTTCATTAAAAGTAAAAGGCAAAGTTCTGAACAGTGGCCTTTAAGGCCCTACACAATTGACCCCTCATTGTTTCTCTTACTCATTGCCTGTGATACTCTCCTTGAGTTACTCTCCTTGACCCAAGTTGGCCTATTCTTCAACATAGCTGAAATGCTCCTGCCTCAGGACATTTGCAACTAGATGTTTCCTCTGCCTAGAGTTCTCTTTCTGCAGCTATACTTGTGGCTTTTTCCTTCACCTCCCAAACTTTGCTCAGATATCACCTTTTCATTATCATCCTTTGTCCCTCCCCTACTTAATATTTTCACCTCTCCATACTATACAGCTCCTAAATTTCTTTTTTTTTTTAAGATTTTATTTATTTATTCATGAGAGACACACACACACACACAGAGGCAGAGACATAGGCAGAGGGAGAAACAGGCTCCCTGCAAGAAGCCCGATGTGGGGCTCGATCCCAGGACTCTGAGACCACAACCTGAGCCAAAGGCAGATCCTCAACTACTCAACCACCCAGGTGCCCCACAGCTCTCAAATTTCTGCATCTCTTGCCTCCTTTATTCTTTTTGCCTACTTGTTAAATTTATTCCTAGATATTTTATTCATTTGGATGCAATTGTAAATGGAATTATTTCCTTAATTTCTTTTTCTACTACTTTTTTATTAGTGTATAGAAATGCAACAGATTTCTTTTTTTTATGGTGAAAAAATTTATATTTAGATTTATAGCCAGCTGGACTCAGTTTAGATGATCCCAATTTTTTTTGGCAACATCCAAAGCATCATAGTCAGGAGCCAGTCGAACATATGCTTTCTTCTCTCCATCAGGCCTGGTCAAAGTGTTGACCTTGGCCACATCAGTGTCATAGAGCTTCTTCACAACCTGTTTGATGTGGTGCTATTGCCCTTGACATCCACAATGAACACATGTGTTGTTGTCATCTGTTTTCTTCATGGCTGACTCAGTAGTCAGGGGGAACTTGATGATGGCATAGTGATCAAGCTTGTTTCTCCTGGGGGCACTCTTTCGAGGATATTTGGGCTGCCTTTGGAGACGCAGGATCTTGGGTCATCGGAATGCAGGTGACGTACGGATCTTCTTTTTTTGTGTGTGTCTGTGCATGCCTTTCAGCATTGCTTTCTTAGCTTTCAGAGCCTTTGCTTTGGCATTGGCTTTGAGAGGGGCAGGGGCTTCCTTCTTCACCTTCGGCACCATCTTCGTGAAAGGGAATGCAACAGATTTCTGTATATTAATTTTGTATGCTGGAACTTAATTGAATTCATTTATTACTACTAATAGTTTGTTGTTGTTTTTTATAGAATCTTTAGGGTTTCCTATAGTATCATATATCATCTGCAAATAGTGATAGTTTTACTTCTTCCTTACCAATTTGGATGCCTTTTATTTCTCTTTCCTGTTTGATTGCTGTGTGGGTAGGACTTCCAGTACTATGTTGAATAAAATTGGCAAAAGTAAATGTCTTGTTCCTGATCTTAGAGGGAAAGCTCTCAGTTTTTCACAATTTAGTATGATGTTTGCTGTGAGTTTTTCATGTATGGCCTTTATTGTGTTGAAGTATGTTTCCTCAAGACCTACTTTGTTGGGAGTTTTTTTAATCATTAATGGATATTGAATCTTGTCAAATGCTTTTTCTGCATCTGTTGAAATGATCATATGGTTTTTGACCTTTTTGTTAATGTGGTGCATCATATTGATTGATTTTTGGAATATTGAACTATCCTTGCATCCCTGGAATAAATCCTCCCTGATTGTGGTGAGTGATCATTTTAATGTACTATTGAATTTAGCATGCTAATATTTTGTTGAGGATTTCTGCATCTGTGTTCATCAGAAATATTGACCTGTAGTTTTCTTTTTTGGTCGTGTTTTGGTCTGGTTTTGCCCTCAGAATAAGTCTAGTTTTATACAATGAATTTGGAAATTTTCCCTCCTCTTCTATTTTTCGGAATAGTTTGAGAAATATAGGCATCAACTCTTCTTTAAATGTTTGGTAGAATTCACATGTGAATTCATGTGGTCCTGGACTTTTGTTTGTTGGGAAGTTTTTTGTTTTTTTGTTTTTTTTTGTTTTGTTTTTTTTTTTTTTTTTGTTGGGAAGTTTTTGATTACTGATTCAATTTTATTATTAGTCATTGCTCCATTCAAGTTTTCTGTTTCTTCTGGATTCAGTTTGGGAAGATCGTATATTTCTAGGAATTTACCTATTTTTTCTAGGTTGTCCAATTGATTGGCATATACTTTTTTATAGTAGTCTTTTATAATTTGTATTTCCATGATGTCATTTGTTATTTCTCTTCCTTCATTTCTGATTTTGAGACCTCTCTTCTTCTTGATGAATCTGGCTAAAGGTTTCATTTTTGTTTATTGTTTAAACAAAGCTGCTCTAGGTTTCATTATCTTTTCCATTATTTTTTTTTTAGTCTCTGTCTCATAAATTTCTGCTCTAATCTTTTTTTTTTTAAGTTGGCTCTGTGCCCAATGCAGGGCTTGAACTCACAACCTGAGATTGAGAGTCACATGCTCTACTGACTGAGCCAGCCAGGTGCCCGTCTGCTCTGATCTTTGTTATTTCCTTTCTTCTACTAACTTTAGGCTTTGTTTCTTTTTTTTAATAGTTCCTTTAGGTGCAAGGTGAGATTGTTTATTTGAGATTTTTCTTGCTTCTTGAGGTAGACCTGAATCACTGTAAATTTCTCTTTTAGAACTGCTTTTGTTGTGTCCCAAAGATTGGACAGTTGTGTTTTCATTTTCATTTGTCTCCATGTATTTTTTAAACTTTTTATTTGATTTCTTCATTGACCCATTGGTTTTTAGTAGTATGTTGTTTAGCCTCCATGTGTTTGTGTTTTTCCAGTTTTATTCTTATAATTGATTTCTAGTTTTAGACTGTTATGGTTGGAGAAGATGCTTGATATGATTTGAGTTCTTAAACTTGTGGAGATTTGTTCTGTGACCTAACATGTGATCTATTCTGGAGAATGTTCGATGTGCACTTGAAAAGAATATGTATTCTTCTGTTTTTGGATTGAACATTCAGTATATATCTGTTGTCCATCTGGTCTAATGTGTTGTTCAAAGCCATTGTTTCCTTGTTGATCTTCTGTCTGGATGATCTATCTGTTGATATAAGTGGGATGTTAAAATCCCTTACTTTTGTTGTATTACTGTCAATTTCTCCCTTTTTACCTGGGGATATATTTTTTTAAATTTTTATTTATGATAGTCACAGAGAGAGAGAGAGAGAGAGAGAGAGAGGCAGAGACACAGGCAGAGGGAGAAGCAGGCTCCATGCACTGGGAGCCCGATGTGGGATTTGATCCCAGGTCTCCAGGATTGTTCCCTGGGCCAAAGGCAGGTGCCAAACCGCTGCGCCACCCAGGGATCCCTTACCTGGGGAATTTATCATCATCTAAGTTGCTTTAAATTTATTTGTTGATGGTATTACTCACCACTGCCCCCCCCCAACACATACTAAAATTCAGACTCCAAAAAACCAGGGTTTCTGCTTGAAATATGGTAGACATAGTAATTATTTGTTGAATCAGTAAATTATTTCATATATAATGTAGATACTAATGAAGTAGCATGTGATCAGAGGCACTAGATATACTCCAAAGTACTACTTTTATTTTTATGTCTTCAAGATTCTATCTAATTCTGGGTTCTTATTTGGAAATTAAAATGGAGTTTTAATGAACCTAAAACATTCTGTAGACATGGTAAGATCTATTATTTGCTTATCAAAATGGGCATGATATTCTGTGCTGAATGGTTGGCATTTTGCAGAATTCTATGAAAGATGAATATTAGAGAAAAATGTGTAACACACTTATACCTGTTTTGAGTAAAATTGTAATGCAAGACAACTGCGAGTCTGGGAAAAGGTCTTAATAGTGTTACTTATGAAGTGTAATGGCACCTGCATGTTTGTAAATTGGGAAAGTCCATCTGTGGATTGGCCCCTAATTTGAAAGTTACTCTTACCATCCACTAGGGCAGAATGCACCCCTTCCATGGCCATAACTAAGGTCAGAATTCAGAGGAAAGAATAGAACCAGACACAACTGAGAACCAGCAAACATAGAATGCTCTCTAATCCATAAATGTAGATGTAGTTGGGTCCCTGTAGACAAAAGGAGGATCCACCCAGTAACATAAAACTTGTGACACATATCTTGCACAGAGTAGTTAGGGAAAACAAAGACCTCTTAGGAATACTATCGTCACATAGCTATGTATTTCTGATAAATTCATAAATGTAGCCTGAGAAATTTCTTCAAATAGAAATAATAGTGTTGGTAGAGAGATCTCAACACAAATCAGCTCTGAGCAAGAACAGTATGAGACCCGCCAGTGAGGATCAATAGAATCAAGATATCTCAAGAGACCAGAGATCTGGCCTGGACAGGTCTGTTTAGCTTCCCTTGGTTATACATTTTCAGAGTTTCTTAGTGAAGAAAACTGGAAATTAATATTTGAATTATATCATTTGTGAGTTGCTGGATATAACAGTGCTCAAGTGAACTGTGTAATTATTCTCTCATAATTTTCATTTTGTATTTCAGACTCATTCATTATTAACTAATCCTTAGGTGGTCATCATAAAGATCCAAGTTAAAATTTTTTCTTTTGCTCTGGATAGATATTTGAGCTCACTGGGTTCCTGTAGCCAGGATTCCAAGGACCAGAGTGAACAGACAAGGAAAATAGAGCTCCTCATGGAGTGCTGCCTTACAGAAGCATTTTTTCTTTCAGGATAGTATTAACATTACATAAACAAATTAAAAAAATCTGTCATGTAATGAGTCACAGACATTCAGCATAGAGCTTGGTGTTGTTTGTTTTTTAAAACTTATACCCTATTTCTATTCTTTTATTTAAATTATTTAGTAGGTGTTCAATAATTCCGGCTAGAAGACAAAATATGTTCTCACTTTTTGACAAAGAGTGTTAGGAGAGAGAGGGATTGTGCGGTTTGGTGATGTGGGAATTGATGAAGAAAAGAAGGTGAATCACACCTCAGCTACTAGATTAATGCATCAGATTAAATGTTACTATTCAAGAAGGCAGCAGAAAGAAACGGTTTCCATGGTAACTGTTGTCATAGTTGTATTTTACTCGTCTTTCAGAAAATATATGAAAGCTAAATAATATAGCTGTAGTGATACTTTTAATGATTTGCCCATTTTCAAGTAGCAAGAGCTCTGGAGGCCTATGATTTCATCTCTCTCTCGAGTTGGCACAATCACCTTAATATCCAGCAAATATTAATCACTAGGGGTAAATGTATGGGAGACAATTCATAGAAATGTCCAAAGATGCTTTGTCACTGAAAGTATATTTTTCTAGAGTTCTCCTGGGTTACTAAATGATCTTAGTGTGGCTCTTTAGGGCTAAAAGGAACCCCCCCACCCCCCGTCCCTAATATTATTTGCTTCTCTTCTTTGGCTGGTGAAGAGGAATTTTAAAAATAAATTTTTAGTGCAACTAACTCATGATTTATTCACTGGGATATGTTTGGATTATCAATGCCCATTTTTCCTCTTTCTCTTCAGGATCTGTCTTTTGTCTGTATCAGACTTTGAGAGCGCTTCAAACTGAGTGAGGCGTAGGTAAGAAGAGGAAAGAAGGTGAAACTGGATTCTCTTTAAAACATTATGTAGGGGCACCTGGGTGACTCAGTTGGTTAAGCGTCTGCCTTCAGCTCAGGTCATGATCCTAGGGTCCTGGGATAGAGCCCCACGTAGGGCTCCCTGCTCAGTGGAGGAGTCTGCTTCCCTCTCTGCCTGACTACCTCCGCACCCCCAGCTTGTGCTCTCTCTTTCAAATAAATAAATAAATAAATTTAAAATAAATAAATAAATATTTTTTAAGAAACTGGTTTATTTAGCAGATCACTCTCGGAAAAGATTTGGTCAGATATTTAAACTCAACATGCTATCCTTTTTTTCTGTATCATCAGATTGGATAATTGAATGTTGGCTTGATTTCCTTCAGAATTGAAGTTCTATCTTTCTTGGCTAGGTTGGCTCAGAGAACAAGGTCAAACAATGACCTGCCTCCGTCGCTGGGAGATTCTGATCTGTCTGTGGTCTGTGAGAACGGTGTTCTTTGTTGCTGTTTTGGTGTTGTTTCTATAATATCCATCAAGGTTGGGACTCCAGCTTCCTAGTGTAAGGCTAAAATATAGATTGTTTAACAAAATACACTAGTATTTTTTGGACTTGTATGTGTTCACATGACTTATTGATCTCGTGAAATGCTTTATTTTCTAACAAACTGCTGTGTTTTAATTCTTTTGTGTGTGTGTGTGTGTGTGCGTGTGTGTGTGTTTTAATTCTGACCACAATTCAGACTGCAGTTTAATGTTCTAGGATGGGAGTCATCCCATGTTTTACTTTAAAAGCGTGTTTCTTGGGATCCCTGGGTGGCGCAGCGGTTTGGCGCCTGCCTTTGGCCCAGGGCGCGATCCTGGAGACCCGGGATCGAATCCCATATCAGGCTCCCGGTGCATGGAGCCTGCTTCTCCCTCCGCCTGTGTCTCTGCGTCTCTCTCTCTCTCTGTGACTATCATAAAAAAAAAAAAAAAAAAAAAAAAGCGTGTTTCTTAAGTCTCTGTTTGTTAGCAAACACTTAGAAACACTTTGAAATTTCATCCTATTAAGTCGATTTAGGGCTATCTGAATTCTAGCTATCTTTATTTTTATTTTTTTAAAAGATTTTATTTATTTATTCATGAGAGACATAGAGAGAGAGAGAGGTGGAGACATAGGTAAAGAGAGAAGCAGGCTCCATGCAGGGAGCCCGATGTGGGACTCAATCCTAGATCATGCCCTGAGCCAAAGGCAGACGCTCAACCGCTGAGCCACCCAGACGTCTTTGAATTCTAGCTATCTTTAAATGCCGAGAAAGACTTCTCCAGGAAGCTTTTCTCAGCCTTCTGTAGCCTGCAGCATTTTGACCCTTTACATTTAAATGCGCTTTTACCTGTACCATACACTTGTTAACATTAGATTAATCATGCTTAAGTTGTATGTGGCATCTTTACAAATAATATTCTTTCTTATTATTTGATCGAAGTATTATGTTTCTTGCTCTTTGTGGCTTCTCATCTCATTCTCCTTACTCCATTATAAACTTTGATATAAATACTAATTCTTCTTGATCTTTATATCTGCCTCATTATCTCATGTAAGGTTGGGGTTCAATGCAGATTTGTTAATGGATTGACCAGTACTCCTGTGAATTGGAACATGCTAGAAGGAAACACGATGGTATTCTCTCCCACAAGCTACCTATTTAAATGTATCTTGGGAAGAATTTTCAGCAAATTACCTTAATTTGCAAAATTGCCTTCATGTAACATTTACAGCTATTCCACATCTCAGGAAAATGATTCATATTATTTTAAAGACATGACAACTTACAGACCAAGGAGAAAAAAAAAAGTAAAGACATGACAACTTGAACAAAGTCAGAGCATAATGCCTAACGGTAATTAGCAATAAAAAATATAAAATTTGCAAATTTTGCAGAGTATAAATGCACATTGGATTTTGTAGAAGGTGGCCAGCTATACTGGGAGGGAGATTTTAAGGTAGGGCTGACTGCTAACCCTTCTAAAGCATTAATATAGTTTTCTTCTTCTTTTTTCCCCTTTCTCCTCCTATTTTGCCCCCTTCTTCCTAAATTACTGAGCTCTCTCTATATGGCCAAACTTTTCTAGGAACTTTCTGTTACATTATTATATAATTTAATCTTCATCCTCGTCCTTTGGGAAGCTATTGTTATTTATATTTTAGTGACCAAAAACACTGAAGTTTGGAGTGCTAAGGGCTTTTAGCATGAACTTGGCACTTTTTCTCACTGAACTGAAGCAGTACTTCATATTTTTTCCTTGATGTATGACTTTGAACAAAAGATCATTTAACTTCTGTGTGCCCTCTAAAAATGTTTTTCTTCTATAAAAGGACAATCAAAACATCTGTCTACTACTAACTTAACTGCACAGGGCGCCATATTATTCTGATTGGTTGAGAGAATTAAAACACAAGAAATATAAGGCTTTATTTATTTATTTATTGGGGGGGTGCATGAGCAGGGGGATGGGCAGAGGGAGGCAGAGAGAATCCCAAGTAGGCTGTATGCTCAGCCCAGAGCCTGATGTGGGACTCGACCTCATGAGCCCGAGATCATGACCAGAGCCAAAATCAAGATTTGGATGCTCAACCAACTGAGCCACCCAGTTGTCCCTAGGGCCTAATTATTTTTATTATATATAAAAGTCTCAATCATATTGGTGATCATCATTGTGCAAACTTAGGATAAGGGATTGGAGCCAGATTGTAATTAGAAATGGTCGATTGATGTTTCTTTTTGGACTTTCAAATTTCCAAGGTGTATTTACATATTTTTACATTGTACAGGAAAAAAGATCCACAAGGTAGATTTCTGTGTTTCTTTAACTGTGTGTGGGATAGACCCAGATTAGCTATTTACAGAATAGCCTGTATGATCTGAAGAAAGGGATGTATTTTCCTCAACTTTATTCCAGTTTAAACTTGTTAGTTTATTTCTATTGGAACTTAGTGATTCAGGTCACTGGATTCTGGGTCTCCTGTGACATAGAAAGAGGAGAGAACCACTCTATATAACCAAGTTGATGGTTGTAGTGTAGTGTAGCTTCTTCCTTCAACAACTCAATCCCTTAGAGCAAAGCAGGCTCCTTCTAGGATATGATTAGCTGTTCTCTTTCTTCTTAGTTGGTGAATTTCCAAATCCATCTTCTCGGAAACAACATAAAATGTCCTGAACCTCAAAAGAAAGTGGTGTTTGAGATTCTGTGAACTTTCCCCAGTATATTTGAAGAGAAAGGAGTAGAAACTCTTGGAAAGTCTATCGAAAAATCAAGAGTAGGGGGAAAAAATCATAAGCAAAAAGATAAGGGAAAATATTTCCTGAGAAGGTTATGGATTACACATACAGATGCAGGCATATACTCATTATAAATAAAATATTTTAATGAACATAGAATGAACAATATTATAGCATTAAGGGAATAAAAATAAGAAAAAAAATTACCTACAATCTCACTGATAATTAGCTATTTAGCTGTTTTACTTTTTCCACGATTCTTTCCAGTAGAAAAAACAGTTTATTAAGCCTGGGTTCTAACTCTAGTTACAGCATTTTGATCTTTCTAGCACCTTCTTTCCTAGAAGCCCTCAACCCTCTTCTTTAGGAAGTGGAGCTGGAATCATCTCACCAGTGTCTGCTTGGGCCTGCTTCTTACTCTTCAGGGGCTCAGCACTCTATTTGTAAAGCATTTCCTTGTTTTATTCATATGCCACTCCAGATATGTTTTCTTCCTTAGTTAAGTGAGCATGTCCCTAAGTAAACTGAAAAACTCTTAAAAGCAGGAAAACTTCTCCCAAATTTTCTTCTGTTTCCCAAACCATGTACATTATAGAGCATACTGAAGTACATTACTTGCTCAGAGGATGTTATGATTGATAATGTTCATACCTTAATTCAAGTTGCTCACTTTACCAAATTATGGCACTCAGTTTCATAATATTTTCTGAATTCTGGGCAAGTGTAAACTTTCCACTTCCTATATTTAGTTTCAGTTATGAGTGCACTCTGTAGAACACACAAATCCTTGCCAAGTAGTAAAGAATACTGATTGAACACTCATTATGTGTGAGGTATTTTTGCTTGAAAACATATGTACTCTGGAAATGCCCGATTTCTATTTTCCATAAGGAGAGACAGTCATATTTTTCTCTTGTCTTTGTGTCCATGTTAATGTTAATTGTTCTAGAATAGAAGTCCCAAGAAAATGTAGCTGTGTCTCTTCAGCTTATGTGATGCACATGATTGCTCAATATCATAACATTGCTTGATGGTAAAATGCAAAGCCAGTCTTCACCGGGGGACCTGACAGTCTTCTAAAGTTATTTAATAAGATACCATTAGGTGCTATCTCCTAAAAGGAAAAAATAACCTAGGAAAACAAAAGCACATTGTTAAATGTGTAAATTGTTCTTCAGTGAAGGAGGTTTGTGTATATAATTGAGTTTAGTTGTTTTTGTTTATAGAGCTCCTGTAATTTCCCTGTGCCAGATTCTGAGTCAAAAGAGAAATATCAAGGTGCTTAGGCAACAGCTGTTCTCAGCCCTTCAGGGTGGTAATTCTGAGCCGGGGGCTGTGCTTATTCTTGTCATGAAATGATGCTCTTTGACTGTAAAACCCCGCATTCTTCCCGCAGTGTTATTACAGTGACTGTCCTTGTCAAAACAAGGGTTAGTCATCAAGTCTGTTTAACAGATATCCCAAAAGAGAAAATAACCCATTATGACCATATGTGTGGTTCGTGAACTTTTGTCTGAAGTACTCCTAGGATCCAACTGTGTGTTACTGAACACATTTCTAAACCTCACTGTACGATTCCTTCTCTGTAAAAGAAGAGCAATCTTTGAGGTAGTCTTTGTATTTTCAGAGGTTTCAGTGATCCTGGTTGGTTAGTCATCTCTAAAATGTTTAATAAACTAAGTGATATGGCTGTGTGTTATGGAGCTTGCTACTCATCTTGGCCATTCTTTTAACTATTTTGGTCGTTTGGAAGAAGTTAGTTAATACAAAGTAAAAACAAAGAATATCCAAAAATGCAATTTGGAAAACAATAATGATGAGGACTCATTTTACCTGATTTGAAAATATTTAAATTTGATGATTACCAAAACTGCATATTATTTTGTTAAATAAGACACGATCAATTAATATGGAAGGAATGGCAGAGATTCCAGAAGTTAAAAGCTACTTTAATCATGTCTAAGAGCAGAAATAACAAAATGGTAGAGAAAAGTAGCATTTGTCAAGCATTTATTTTGATATAGAGAATAATCTATACTCTGTACAATTTGTGAATGTGTAGCAATGGAAAGAGAAAACAGAACATAAGAAAAATGACAGTTGGCAAATTGAACACCAATAAAAAATAAATTTATTATTAAAAAAAAAGAAAAATGACACATGCCAATGTATTGAATGAAATTCCTTAACGTGGATACAAATATATCAGATGAATATACCAATTCTATTTGATGTATGTGCAAGGGAGATGAATGCTTGAGGAAGTCTTCAATCATTTTATAGGAAAACGTGCTGCCTCTTTGCATTAAAATAAGCTAAAATGTTAAAATAAAACATTCTTACTGATAAAGGTACTACAATCAGATTTTTTCTTTCTCCATGGCGTAACAAGGATGCTGTGGATGGCATTTTGATTGTTTGAGCTGTTGTGGAGAGTAATTTGTTTTAGTCATAACATTACTGATGGTGACGGTGACAGTGGTGATGCTAGGGTATGTGCCAGTCACTGTGCTGAGTAAGTGGGGGCACATTTGAAGAAAGCTTGCTATCTTGGACACGTGTATGTCTGTGTGATCAGACATGTCATTGAGCACATCACACAAAACCCACCTTTTCAGATCCAGTGTTGGACATTTTCCCCAAAAGCTGTTTTCTTTATAGGCCATATTAATTTTCAAAACATTTAAGAAGGCTTTTTTTCTATATTCATTTTTAAATCTATTTTTGCAAATGTTTTCCCCCATGCCCTGAATGTCTTCTCTTCTCCTGGCAGGTGGATTCTTAGTCATCTTTTGGGATTTCGTTCAGATTGCGCCTTGTCAATGAAGTCTTGGTTCCTGTGGCCCCTTAGGCCCACTGAGGTTGGCAGCTTTCCCTGCTTCCCTGAAGACCACAGCTCCCTGGAGGGCAGGGGCTGTGCACACAGTGGGACTTAACACCCTGGTGTGGAGTGAATGAATTAAAAAAAAAAAAGGAAAACCCCAATATTAATGTTATTTACCAGCTCCTTCGTTCAATTTTATTCAATTGAATCTTGTCACATTGGCTCACTATAAACTTATTTAATGACAATCAAATTGTGTAACTCCCAACAAGTCTAGAATATGAGGTAGGAGGTTACTATCTGCTACTTTATTGTCCAGCAGGCTTTTGTTGGGGTTTGTATTTGTCTCATTGCTTATTTGCTGTTTGCTTATTTGGTTACTATCAGGCTCTTTTTAGTGTTTATAAAGTTGCTCAAGGAGGTACATTTATCACCTTTTTAAGACCAGGGTGGCATTAATGAACTCTTCTTTGCTGTTTAATATTCTTAATAGAAAATACGCCTAAGGGCCTATCTTCTTCCTCAAGAAGTTAATTTTTTTTTTTTGTAAACTTTTGGGATCCAGAAATGAAAAAAATTCCCCTTATATAAATTATTCATCAAAATCTTCATTCAAAAGTTAAGACTTCGGGCAGCCCCGGTGGTGCAGTGATTTGGCGCTGCCTGCAGCCCAGGGTGTGATCCTGGAGACCCAGGATCGAGTCCCTCATCAGGCTCCTTGCATGGAACCTGCTTCTCCCTCTGCCTGTGTCTCTGCCTCTCTCTCTCTCTGTATGTGTCTCTCATGAATAAATAAATAAAATCTTAAAAAAAAAACAAAAATTAAGACTTCAAGACAAAGAATGAATTTAGATTAAAGAGTTTATGATATCTGTGTCAGAAGATGGAGATCCTGCTGCAAGTGACTGAGACCTCATTTAACAAGACAGAGATTTCTTTCTCTGTCATGTAGTTGTTTGGATGCAGGAGGCACAGATCAAGTATGATGACCCAATTCTACATGGTTGTTTGGGGTTTGGTGTGGTGTGCCAAGGTGTCAGGTATTCGGGCTCCTTCTTTCTCATGACTTTGTATTTAACATTTAATATTTGTTAATTTTCTTTTTATTATATGTTTTGATTATTGTAGTGATTATCCAATCAGCAGTCCTGCTTGAGTGGAAGTAGAAGTCATGGTTTATAGTATTTTATGGGTTTTGCATGGCAAGATAGTCTTGACAATAAATATTTGGTTTGAAAGTTCATGTTTTTGAAGGAAGAGTCATTAATCTACTACTGTTTGCAATACTCTTGTGATATGGGTTGTCCGGGATGGGATGAGAAGCGAGTATACATCATGGTGCAGGATAGGAACAGATGGAGTGCTCCTGGAGCCCCGAGGACAGAGTTTATTTCAAAATGCGTACTTCATGGGAAGTAATACAGTTGGGCTGCCCTTGAAGGATGAGTTGGGGAGGATGAAGGCAAAGAAGAACATAGGTGGTATTGTGAGGAGAGTGGGAGTGGAAAGTACCAGGGCAGGAGGATGCGGTGTCTGGTTGCCATGCAGGGACCACTTCACAGATGACTTGTGACACCACTGTGCCTTAGGGATGAAGTCCACAGGAAGGGTGTTTGTGAGCAGGGAAGAAAAGTGAGTGTGTGTGGTTTTTTTCCTGATAGAGAAATAAAAGCGAATTTTATCTTGGGTCATACTTTAACAAAACTGCATCGATTTTTAACTTATATTTTTCAAGGTACTTCTGTGAACTAAACTAATCTTTATTATTATTTTTTTCTAAACTAATCTTTAACACCTAGTACATATGACTTATGTTTAGATGAGATTACCTTTGTATTTTGAGTTAAGGCACAATAACGACAGTATTTGTAAATGTATGACTTTTAAAGGGGGACAGAAACTGAGTATTCACAAGGGGCATGGTTCTAAGTGCTTTCTGAAGGTAAAAGGTTGTGCTTTTGAATTTTACTGCCACAATCTGCTGATACACCATTTAGAGAAAGTTCCAATTTCTGATGAAGAGCAGAGCACGGACATGATTTTTCACTTAGGTGTGCAGAAAGAATTGGTTAGCTTTGTGCACAAAATAGGCTGAAATCAAGCCTTAATTAGTCAGACTTTTGCATAATTCATCATAGTCACTTTGAAAGTCCAGCTGAATATGCTCTTGATTTTTATCACAATGGGTTCATTTTAAAGGACTGATTGTCTTTTATTAGTTCCTTGCTACACAGATATTTGCATTTTCCAAGTGAAGCCATGACAATGCACCTAGTATCTTTTTAAAGAAATGGATTGTTACATAAGGATCCCAAAAGAAGTGCGTCAATCCATGAAACTGTTTTTCTTATTTAATATCATTGATATCAATATGATTAATCGGCTTTAAAGACAAGAAAGTAAGCTAAGGTTCTTTCTGTCTCTTTGAATCCATAGGCTGTTCATCTGGCCCAGGCAAGCTTCCAGATTGAAGCCTTTGGCTCCAAATTCATTCTTGACCTCACACTGAACAAGTAAGTATTTAGTTTTGATTCTGTAAGGAGCAAATACAATAAAATTTTACTTCATGATGATGGCTTAGTCAAAATAGTGTCTTTGTTGAAGCAATGGATATTTTCTAGCTGATTATGTCATATTGCACTTAAAGAAAAATATAAAAATCTGAAGTTAATTCTGGCTCTTTTTCTTTTCCTGAAAGAAAAGGCATTTAACATTTAACATGTTAATATCTCAAAACGGCACTTAGATATTATGATTGTAAATGGAATAAATATTTGAAGTAATGCTGGTTAATTAAATGTTAACCATAATCATTACTATATGTAGGAAGCATGATCAATTGCTGACTCAAGTATAATTAGACTCCAGTCTAGAAATTTCTTCCATTTTACTTTTCATTATGCAATTCGGATGGCTTCTATACGAAGAACAAAGAAAATGATAACTTGCAATAACAATTTTGAGAAGGTTCTTTGCTTTATAATTTCCTCTAATACAGTTTTTTAGAGATTTGGTCCCAATGAAAATTTATCCAGTTTTTCTCTGACATACGTTTATGTTGATACTTAAATGCTGTTTCCTAAGTTGGAACCAGTTATACAGATATCTTTGTACAAAGCATGAACAAAAGCTATTTACTTAAGCAGGGTTCTTCAGTCTCCAATGGAGTTAGCAGTGAGCCTTTATTTCATGAAAGAAATTTCCTGTATGGTTTTCTCTAGCTGAGGGAGCTCCAGTCAGTATTTTAAATTCTTAACAATATTTTGTCCGGGACTGCATCTTTGCCAGAAAAATACCACATAATGCTATCAGACACTAAAATGTAGGTGACCACAGTCAATATCTGAGAAATTGCAAAGGAATATAAAGAACAACTATTAAATTTCTTGTACGCCAAATTCTGTGAGCTCTGCAGAAAAAAAAAATGCAGAGTCAGCTTGGGTGCTCCTTACTCAAGTGTTGTTGCAGCTTTAAGTCAGAATGAATCAGCAGAACTCAGAATTTCCTGTGGTAAAGGTGTTCGTAGGTTTTCCTCTGTGAGCCTGCTGAGCATTGGTTGAGTGCCTACTCCCCCTTGCTGTGTCAGCACTGAACCTGCCCAAGAGATTTGTCTTGCCGAATCTTGGACTATGTTGAGTAGCAAGGCCTTGGCTAATTTTAGTTTAAGGTTCTCTATTCCTTTGACTCTTGCTGCAATGGAGACTGTCATTCAGTCTGAAGGGTGGTGATGGCAACTAACATCACCATGTGTTTTGAACGTGAAGACATCATGGCCACAACAAAGCCCCCCAGTCACATCACTGAGGAAGGTACACCTGGGATGTCTATTAGATGTAGAGGTCAGAAAACACTTCAGAACATTATTTACCACTAGTATTTAACTTGTGGAAGAATCAAGTTGGGCAGCTCCTCTGAGGGGCCTTGCCTTGAGGAGCTTATAGTCTAGTCAGGAAATGTTGATAGATAAATATATGATTTAGAAGGGTGTGAGATTTTACTACTAGAGATAAACATGGGGGGCTATGGGAGCACCAAAGAGGCAGTTCTGCAGGCAGGAGTGTAAAGAGTCATCCTGGAAATAGTGACAGTTGAGTTAAATCTTCATGAGGAGGAGGAGTGTTGGGGAAATGGAGACTTGTGGCTCCACAAAGGAAAGAGTGCGTGCTCAGGAGACAGGCACAGGTTTCTGTGTAGCATGTTAATGGAAGCCTGAGATTTTTGTTGAATTTCATGGTAAATTATAAGGTTGAGGAAAAGGGACGTGAGTCAGGATAGGTAGGCCCAGGGACAGCTCAACTCATGGAAGATCTTGTACATTATGCTTAAGAGCTTGGGCATTATACCCTGGAGCCTGAAAAATGAAATAAGGGGAATAAACAGAAGTTCTCTTCTCAGAAAGTGCTAAGATACATGGAGAGGGAATGCTCTCAAGAAATCATCAGTTGATAAAAATCATCAGGATTGCTTTGATGTGGATGGCAAGGCAGAAAGACGAGTTAAAGTGGACAGGTGTCTTGATTGAATAGCTAGGTGGAAGGTTGTATCCAGCTGAAACAGGCAGCACAGGGAATGACTGGCTAAATGGTGAAGAGAAAAGGATGTGAAATCAGAATTGATTTGAGGGGTTTGGGACATCCATGGGGCCATGTCTAGGAGATAGGTAGGCAGTTGGTGATTGTAGAGCATTGTTTTCATATAATGTTAATGACAAGCATGCTGTGAATGAGATTGCTCAGAGAGGATAGATAGAACACGAACGTAAGCTGGGAAGATGGTTAAGAGTTGAGAAGAGGTATAGGAACCCAAGAAGAGACAGAGTGAGTGTTCAAAGAAAGGGGGAAAATCAGGAGAATGATTAAATTGAGATTTTCAGAATAGAAAGATGTGATTTATAGCCTCACATGTAAAAGTATTTAGTGAGATTAGGAGCCAGGATTGCCTTTTGTATTTATCCATTAAGTTCCTGGCAGAAGCCAGGTCATAGCAGGCTGGGAGTGACTTAAGGGAAGTGATGTGGAGACAGCAGGTGTGCCCTGAGGAGGTTTGGGTAAGAGGAAGAGAGGAGGATGATAGTGGCCAGAAGAAGACACCGGGGCCTGGGCTGGTAGGTGTAACATAGCAAGTTGACAGGCTGAACGATGGAGCTGGAAAGAGCAAGAGGTAATGATACAGAAGAGACAGGAGATAATTTATGGAGCCAGATCTGAACGAAGACAAAAAGGCATGAGACCAACAGCACAAAGGGCAGAATGTAGTTTTGAACCATGGGGGACAGTTCATTCCCAACCTCTGGGGGTGTGCAAGCAGAGATTGGTTTCCAGCTGAAGGGATGGCATTTACAAAGTGCCTCTTGAGATTTCCTTCTTGAGGACAGCATTATCTACCATAGGGATGGGATGGACAGGGAGGCTGGGTTGGGGCTTGAGGAAAATGATGAAAATTTAGGCTAATTGCTGGGAGGAATGGATGAGGAAGCTTACCAAGGTCATGTTGAAGAATGTATGAGCAACCTTCATCAGAGATCGTGTGTTACATGTCAGTCTTTGAGTCATTCTTCTTCATGGTGTTTTTTTCTTTCTTTCTTTTTTTAACCTGGGGTTCTCCATCACTGTGGCATGTGAGGGAAGGAAAGGAGGCAGATTGTAGTGTGGATCAGGGTTCAGGTTTTCTGGGGATAGCACAGGGGAAGAAGAGTGGAGGCACAGCTCTTAGAATACGGGGGAATGACGTGGGTTGTTAATTGTTGGGATCCGGGCTGGGCAGGAAGGGAGATGAGGTCAGGTGGAGGCTTAGGGACTGAACTGAGAGAAAGTGGAGGTCTCTGCAGTGGGAGGAAGGTATAAGAGCTGTCTGTACTCGTGCCATATCTCCCTTGTGCAGAGTCTTGCACCTTCTGAGCTCAGGATGAGTGTGTGATACCGGTATGACCTCGAGAAGGGGGAATTGTATAAGAGTATGATCTGTGTGGGCAGAGGGTACATCTCTAGTTTAAGTGACTTTCAATGGCTGGAGTTAACTGGAAAAGTCTGATTCATGTTAGAATAAACTAAGGAGAATTTTTTGATCATTCATGGAGGAGCTGAAAGAGGTTTTGAGGAAAGAAGAATCTCATTTCCACCATGGAGTGGCCAAACTACTAACAACAATTTAAAATTGTTGGAGAAGGCCACCTGGGTGGCTCAGCCGTTGAGTGCCTTTGGCTCAGGTCATGATCCCAGGGCCCTGAGATTGAGTCCCACATCAGGCTCCTTGCAAGGAGCCTGCTTCTCCTCCATGTCTCTCATGAATAAATAAATAAAATCTTTAAAAAAATTGTTGGAGAATGGGAAAGGGAAAAGATACATGGGAAGTATGTGGGCTCGGTGAAGGAATGAAAGCATACAGATGTCAACATAAACTAATCAAAGCGGTGGCCATAGAATCTAAGTGGTTAAGGAGATCACCAGAACTGGGCTGCCAGTTTGTGAAGACTACCCTGAAGTGGGTTCCTGAGAGGAAAGTCTTTGACTCTATGCTTTTATAGGTTGGACAAGTGAGGCCTTGGCTTGCTGAGGCATTTTATGGCAGAGATGTATGTTTTATTGGTTTGTTCAGCAAATGTTGAGCAACCATCCATTGTATCCAGTGGTGCTGATGCTGCTGGGAATAGGACGGGCAGGGTCCCTGCCTCCTGCCATGGAGCTTCGTTCACTGCACATGCAGGTGGCCAACATGATTTGGATGTCAAGTAAGCCAGAACGTCTGTCACAGAAGTCAGAGGAGGGACACTGAGCTGAAACCTGATCATCAAAGATGAGCCACCACCAAAGCTAGAAAGCTGAGGACAGTAGGGACGGTAAGTGCAGTGAGGGTAGGTTGAAGAGATAAGGTCGGAGAGGAAGCCATGTAGCCAGATCATGAAGGGCCATCATCCATGGAGACATGTTTGGTGGAAGCCAGTGAAGGGCTGTAAGCATGGATGTTACACCAGTGGATTCACATTTTATTTAGCCCCCCCAAAATCCTAGCTGTGGTCTCAGAGTCTGTGGTCATTTTCCTTTTAGGATACTCTTTTCAATTTTGTTTTGTTTTTCTTCTAGAATAACCATTTTTCTTCTAGAATAACTGTTTTTCTAAGTTCAGAATGTTTAAAAAGTTTTATTAGATTAACAATGCTTAATGTGTATTGATCCCTGGAAATCCTGGGGTGTCCAATAATTGTCTCCTTCATATTTGTGACTGGAATTATGCCAAAGCCCATATTACCTACCATTAAATTTTCTGGTGTCTTCAGCAAATGTTTTAGGGAGTAAGAGTAATCAGAGCTACATAATGGTTTAGAGCACAGGTTCTGGAATCAAAGAGACCTGGGTTTGAATCTGGAGGGGCTGCCATTTACTAGCTACATGTCCTTGGGCAAGATTTTTCTTTTTAATAACAGCTTGAATAACTCCTATGCCACAAAATTCACTCCTTTAAAGTGTACCATTCAGTGGGTTTTGTTATATTCACAGACTTGTGTAATTACATCACCGTCTAATTCCAGAACATTTTTGTTGCTCCACAAAGAGACCCTGGACATTTCCCTTGCGCCTCTTCCCCAAGCCCTTGGCAACCATTCATCTACTTTTGTCTGTGTGGATTTGCTGTTCTGGACATTTCATATGAATGGATTCATACAACCTGTAGCCTTTTGTGACTGGCCTCTTTTACTTAGCATAATGTTTTCAAGGTTCATCTATCTTGTATTAAACAGTATGCCATTGTGGGGCACCTGGATGGCTCAGTTGGTCCAGCATCTGACTAGATTTTCGCTCGAGTCATGATCTTGAGGTTGTGGGATCGAGCCCCACATCAGCTCTGCACTGGGTGTGGAGGTTGCTTAAGATTCTCTCTCTTTCTGCCCTTTCCCCTGCACTTTGCACATGTGCTCTCTCTTTTGCTCTCAAAAAAAAAATAAATAAAAAGAAGGACGTTCCTAAAAATAAAGAATAAATAATATGCTATTTTATGGATATATTCTTAACTTCTTAAGCTGCAGGGTGTTGTAAGGATAAAATGAGATCATGTGTGGTACCTATACATGTCTGCTAATTGGGAAGGGTGTTTTCAATGCTGTGGACTCAATTGTGTCTCTCTAAAATTCCTATATTGAAGTCTTTTTTTTTCTTCCTATATTGAAGTCTTAACCCCCAACATGACTGTATTTGCAATTAGAGCCTATAAGGAGGTAATTAGGTTAAATGAAGTCATAGGGTGGATCCCTGATCTGATAGGATTAGTGTTCTTATAAGGAGAGACGCCAGAGAGCTCTCTCTCTTCTGTGTTTGTGTGTGTGTGTATTGGGGGACTCAGCATTGAAGAAAAGAGTCATTAATTTCACCAAGCTTCTGATCTGATGAGAACAGCACAAGTCTACTTCTGTTTCAGTCAGTACTTTTTCTGACTTCATAAATGAGAAGAGGGTGGTATACCATAAGATCTTTTCCCTGCTGAAAGGAGACTGAAGAAAAAATTAGAGACAGTAGGGCCTGAGGTTGGTACGCTGATGATAATGAGCACGGTTGGGCAGCACCTGACATTCACTGGGCCATAATCGGGGTATTAATAGAGTTGCTTTATCTAAAATGAGAGAACTAGGCTTTGAGAGCTTCTCACACTAACACATCTATTTCTGGGCAAGGTGGGGAATCCCTTGGTGTTTCTAGATTCCACTCAGCAGTCAGAACAAATATTCAAGTACTTGTTATGGTAGCTGTTCTGCTTGGAACTGGGAAAGTAGACACTGAGTCAGTCTACCTCTCTGTGCTTGCGGGAAAGCCCTTTAGTTCAAGGCTCTAGCCACATTCTCCAATGTCACTTATTAGGAAAATTGTATTTGGGGGCTAAAGTTTGTCCTATATAGTCCCATCCTTTCATTTACATACTCTGTTGGCTAGAACATGGAGTGGTAACTAGCCCCCCAACAAAGGTTAAGCCTTCTCTATCCTCCAACAAACCCTATGAGAAGACATTGCCAGACCTGGATCATATTGAGATTTAGCCTTATACAAAAGTAGTGGTGACACTTGACATGGGGCCACCAGGAAACTCAGAAAAGGAAAATCAGTGTAGCATACCCCATTGAGAGAAGTACACAGACCTCAACTACAGTACTCTTCTATGCAGAGTTCATTGCATGGACTCGCAGTGATGTTTCCCTTCACCCAGGGATGGGATTTGAGGTGTGTATTGATGAGTATGTGCAGAATGATGGGTGGTGGGGTAGTACAAGGATGCAGATGATTGAAGTGGTCTTAGTGTCACCACATGGAAAGGAATGCATTCAAAGAAGTGGTAAGTAAGTGTAAAGGCATGATGAGAAAGTCAAAGTAATGCATTCAGTAAGGTAGTTCTGGATTTAGGAAAAGTCTTTGTTCTGATTTTTTTTTTTTAATTTGGGAATCAAGGGTGTTTGATTTAAGATGAATATCTAGAAAATGCTGATTGAAGAAATACATGCACACAGTAATTTGCTCATTAAAAGTAGTTTATGCAATGCTTTTGAAAGAAGAAAACAGCCACACTGATGTAGTTTCAGTTAGGTTAAATAAAGAGCCTGACTTTTGTGCTGATTATTATGGTTAATTTATTCTTCATTCAGTCAACAAACATTTATTGAGATCTTGTTTGCATAAGATACTGTGCTGAGCGACCCATGGAATTCAGAGCTGTGTAAAAGAATTCTCCTTTCAGGAACCCACAGTAGGAAAAATGAGATTAAAACATATACAAATAGTATTAAAACATGAGAGGAAGTGAGACCTTGGTGCTGAGGGGAGGTTTTATGAGGAAGGTGGGATTTGATATTCATTTTAAGGATGCTGTTTTGGCTTTGCTGCCTTGGTAGCAGACCCTGAGGCAAGCATTCCAGGAAATAGCTTCAGGAGATGAGGAAGTGAGAAGTGGAAGAGAAGGGAGCTGAGAAAACAGCTGATTTCCCACTCAGGTTCATTTGGTGGATTCTTCTCCAGAATGTCATCTAACTGAGGGGTGAGGAAGCTGTTTTGTCCACCGACTACCAATCTGTTGTTGTTGGTTGAGGGCTGTTTCTGGGGGCAGTAACTCTTAAGTACTTATAGTGCTTCTCTTAGGTAGAGAAAATGCTCTGAGGTCAGGAGTCTAGGTCTTCCCAGTCAGCTGCCTGCAGTGTTGAAGGGCTGCTGAGGGCCCATGGCAGGGTGGGGGGCAGGGCAGAGTCAGTTACAAAAGCACACTTTCCACTTGGGAGAATGTGGGAAGGAGAAAAGTGCATTGCACACAGGGAAGTGGAGGAGCGAGGGTGTGGGAGCAGGAAAGCATCAGATTCCTGTTGGGAGTGAGGACTGGTGAACCCCTTCACTTGAAGAAGCTGAAACTATCAAGGAACAGGTGGAAGGTGAACTGCCTGTTTGGTTTCATTGGATTCTAAGTGGGAAATTTAGTCTCAGCTCTGCAGATTTGGAGATTTGAACTTAAATTTGGTTTGTAAGAAGGAACATAGAAGAGATAAGCCTCCTGCCCCATTTTCTTTTTAGAAGTGAAGAGGACCAGGATTTAGGAGCTGTGGCTGGAGAAGAGTGTGAGGCAGATGTCTGTCTTCTAGCCCAAGACTGAGCTGTTGCTGTCTTCCATCTTGTAGGGCTTCTGAACCAAGATAGGCTGGCCAAATGTCCCAGTGCACACCCCTCACTTCCATCCTACTTTCTACCAGTTGGCCCTAACTCATAGGCTAAATGCTCTTTGTCCTGACTTCTGAGGTCTGCAGAAAGAAGGCTTTCTAGAACAGTAGCAATGATAGTGATGGACCCTCTGCTAAGCCCTTTACCTATTTTCTCCTATTTAAATACCTTTAGAACCCTGTGAGGAAGATGTGATAATCTCCATTTTACAGCTGAGCAGCCTGAGGCCTAGTAAGATTTAGTCACGCTGGGATTCAGCATGTGTTGTCAGTCTGGAGTCTTACTTTGTGTCTGCAGGATCACAGGACTGGGCTGTCAAATTATAAGTGAGCTGGGCATAATGCTAATGATTGCTCATCTGTTCACATTAAGTAGGAAAAAAGAAATGAACTATTTTAGCCAATTTTTAACAATATAAAGAAAACCCAGAAGTCCCCAGTAGGATTTAAAATAATCTTGTTTGTATAGCAGACCATCTGTTGTGGGCTGAACTCTGTCCCTACAAAATTCATATGTTGAAGTCCTAACCCCTAGTACTTTAGAATGTAGCCATATTTGGAGAAAAGGACTTTATTCTTTTTAAAAGATTTTATTTATTTAAGAAAGAGAGAGCACATGCACATGAGCTGGGGAAGGGGCAGAGGGACATCAGACTCCCTACTGGACAGGGAGCCTGATGCGGGATTCAATCCCAGGACCCTGACATCATGACCTGAGCCAAAATTAGACGTTTAACCAACTGAGCCACACAAGTGCTCCTGGAGAAAAGGACTGTAAAGAGGTACTTGAATTAAAATGAAGTCTTTAAGGTGGTCCCTCACCCAATATGAAGAGGAAATTTGGACACAGAACTAAGTGTGCACAGAGGAAAGACCATGTGAGGACACAGTGAGAAGGTGGGCATCTGCAAGCCACGGAGCGAGACCTCAGAGGAAGACCTGCACACCCCTTGATCTTGGACTTCCAACCTCCAAGACTAGGAGGAAATCAGTTTCTGTTGTTTCAGTCACCAGGCTGTGGTACTTTGCTATGGTAGCCCTAGCAAATTAGTACACATCCTAATTCATTTATTGTACTGATTGCAGTGGGACATTCAGCATTAGCTGCTACTTATTAATTGGTAGATGTTTCCTAGCTAATATTCCTACTATAACTTCCAAATGCTGTTTTGAAGAGGTTATGGTCTCTTTTGCATTTATGTACCTTAGGAAGGGTTAAACTATTTTGGCAGCTTTGAAAACATTTCTGTGATGGTAAGGAATCTTAAGAGGTAGAGGTCCCCAAAGTTGCCATAAGTATTGATTGCCACTGTGTCACGTGCAATATGATGTAGATAAATATTGATTTTCTTATGTCCTAGAGGCCCTGCAATATTCTAAGGTTCCCATTTCTGTCAGGGATGAACTGCTGTGGGGTTTCCTCTCCTGAAGGCGTCTTTTCCTATCTCAGTCTAAACATTTTGTTTCTATAGTCCTGGGTGGCTCTACTTTTTGCCATATTTTCTCTGATGAGGTGAGTACCTATCAGGTCTCCCTTGGGCATTTCTGGTTGTAGAGGTAACTCTATATTGCACTGGATGCTTTGGATATTATCACTATCATTTGCTTTTGATGACTTATCTTTATGCTGGTAGATCAAGTCCAAAAACTCTTGAAAATGTGTAATAAAGTAAGTATTGCCTATATATTAATAAGTTCTAGTTCTAGTTTTTAGGGAGTGTATCTGACCTAATTTCAAAATAGTTTGAGAATGACTTTCACAACCAAACATAGTAATAGCAGAAACATTAAAAACAAAGTCCCAATTAAACCATTGGTATTTACATACTGATTCTTTATTTCCATAGTTAGATGAGCTGTGTATGACTCTTGGGTGGTAAAGGACAGTGGAAGTTTGCCCTCTGATTTTAGTAATTATGAGATTTCCTTATCCCATCCCTCTTGCCTGTTGACAATAATTGTTTCGGATGATGGTTTCAAGGGAAATTAAACACCAGGCTGAGGAGATCAGGAGGGCAGAGGTGCTAGATTTAGACTCTAAGTTCCAAGAGATAAGACTGTGAAGGGATTCCTATGTAGGAATCTGTGACCATAGCTTCTAGCACACAGAGTAAAAAAGAAAGTCATCTAAGAATTTCTAGCAAAATCAAAGGGATCTAATTGTCAGTGGGATCACATTGTATTGTTACTTAATCTAGGAAATAGAAGACATATCTAGTGAATCAAGAAACCATGTCTTTGGTGATGGATTAAAAAAAGATCCTTCGCAGGTATCTACCCTAATGCACAATGTGGGCAAATAAAACTTGAACTTGATTCATTCTTTGGACCACTTCTTGGTCTTTTAAAATTTTAAATGTTTCTTAAGTAGGCTCTACACCCAATGTAGGGCTTGAACTCATGAGTCTGAGATCAGGAATCGCATGCTCTACTGCTTCAGCCAGTCAGGAGCCCCCACTTCTTGGTCTTTTGAAGACAGATAAATTTGTAAAAATTGCAGCAGAAGTTAATCTTGACAAAAGATTGGAAAGCATAGAGGATTAGATGATATTAGGCATCTGAGATGAGTTAATTATGGTAGTTATTGAATTTAGATCTTACTTTTCTGACAGGTGAGAAAAGCCACATCCTGGAGTGTATAATTACCATTATCTGATAAAAGAAGTTTATCTGTCTGTCTGGAGACATAAATGTTTTCCTTTCACAGGGAACATCCCTTTGGCTCTGATGTTATCAGGATGTTAGGTAGCATAATGGTCTGCAACCACGGTTTTGTGAATGATCAGAAATGTTTCACTTAAATGGACATTTCCTGTTGAACTCTGTATTAGCCAAGTGCATGAAGTTCTTTGCATCCTCAGTAGATTGATCAATAGATTTCCATGGATTGAAACCTTTTATTTATTTATTTGGATTGAAACCTTTTATAAGCCATTCCGAGCACTTCTTATTTCAGAAATGTTTATTTAGTACTTGCTAAGTGCCAGACACTGTTGAAGCCACCAGAGATAAATCCTTCCCTCATGAAGCTTACAGAACAATGGAGGAGAAAGAAATCTACAACCATTTAAATGACAGTCTGAGATGTGCCATGGTGGGGGAAAGAAAAGATGCTTTTATCACATGTTAGGAGAGGTGGAAGTGGATGGGAAGCTAAATATCTAAGCTCAGATCTAAGACTTAAGAGTTGACCAGACACACGTTTGAGAGTTAGAATGTGAGCGCCTGAAAGGAAGCCAAGAGAGGTGAGGCATGGAGTGAGAGAAAGGCAGGCTTGGAGAAATTAGCAAAACCACACAGCTAGTAAGTGACAGAGTCAGGATCAGAGCTCAGGAGTGCCCACTGTCACAGCCTTGGAGAGTTGAGACACTTCAGTGATGAAGGAATCCCACTGAAGTTATGTTTGAAAAGCTCTACAAAGGTGAACCTCGGATGAATAAATTGTGTATCACTTGCCCTTTACATCTTGCTCTGTGTTCAGTACTACTATACCTTGTATAAATCTAGCTTTAAACAATAATTTATTAAAATTTCCTCTTATTACTGTATAGATTTATATAAAGTAAGAGCTTGACATCAGATAAAAGGGCTCCTTAAGATTCTCGGCCATCATCAGCTGCCAATAAGAAGTAGGTTATTTCTAGAACCATCGTTTTTGGTGATTCATAGACTAGAATCATCATTTAGTCATTCTCCCTAACTCTTGAAAATCAATTGTTGGGATGCCTGGGTGGCTCAGTGTTTGGGCGTCTGCCTTTGGCTCAGGGGGTGGTCCTGGGGTTTTGGACTGAGTCCTCCATGGGCTCCCCTCAAGGGGCCTGCTTCTCCCTCTACCTATCCTCTGCCTCTCTCTCTGTGTCTTTCATGAATAAATAAATAAAATCTTAAAAAGAAGAAAATCAGTTGTAATATTGGAATTCCCAGTATTAAAATCCTAGCTATTGTTTATAAAAGTGATCTCTTTGGACAGTCAGCTCTAATTCATCTACCATAATGTTGCCCATGTGCTTTGTGTTTCAGTTATGTTTCAAAACAAACCAGTCCATATAGGCTTTTCCATAAGACCATTTCTGCAGTAGTTTCAAGTCCTTATTTCAATTAAGATAAGTTGTAAATGAAAAATATATTTATCTTTCTTACAGGAATGTTTCTCAAATAAAAGGCAGAAAATCTCTAACACATTGTAAAGTGCACATTTCATTTCTTCCTCCTTTATTTTGGACCAAATGACTTCATGCATGCAATAAATCAGACTAACTATGTGACAGGAAGATCTTATAGCATAAGGACAAGACTATGTCTTCTAAATCCCTACCATTTCCTAGAGACTTAATTGCGTCTGGGGCTCTTCCTCATTACTGTTAGTTTTTATTCATTAAGTACTGACTGACATGCTACTTGACCCTAAGGAGATGCTTTGCTCTTTAAAACTATTCAGATGGTGGTAAAGGGTTTCTTTATGTGACTACTAGCACTTGGCCGCCCTCTCTGGGTCCCTCAGCACTATGCTACATTTTGAGGAAACAAAGGAAAATAAGATGCAACTTCTTTAAGGGGCCCATAATTTAGAGTGGGATTAGGGAAAGCTACACAGAAGAAGGCTGAACTTAATTTTGAAGGACGAATAATTCAAGAATGAGTAGACAATACTTTTGGTTGGGGTATGGGGTAGTTAACTCTTTTGAGCACTCATTTTTTTCTTGTTGGTGAGTCAGTATTCCATAGGGAATGTTCTTTACTGGATACATACAGTGAATGGGCTGTTGATACAGGTGGTTATTTTGCATTTTTTTCTCTCTAGTATCTCTACTTGATACAACTTTATAGCCAGGAGTAGTTTTATGAGCTGTAAAAATGAAGTGCTGTTATTTTACCGAGGTTAAAAATGCATATGTGCCCTTTTCCCTCTGGGAGGTGTAGTTAACCCTGTTCCCAATGTGATCACTAATGTACTCATAACTGAATGTAAGCATTTAGTGACAGTGCTGCTTTGAGAAGTAAGTAATTTATCTGTCTTTTCATCCAGCTTTGAATACCTGGGCTCTTTGTGTCCTTTCGATTTGGTGAACTGTAAAAAAGAAATGAACAAACTGCAAGACATTATTAGATTTTTTTTTTTTTTTTTTGGAATAAAAGCAGTTTGAGACAGGGTTTTCAGGTCTGTGGATTAAAGATGCAATTGTTCCAGCACCCCATACCATCACACAACGCCTATATTTCATTTTCCTTGTTTTGACTTTGATAGCTCTCCTCAAGACATGCTGTATGGAAGTACTCTTTATGATGAAAAACTGCATAACTTGTATAAAAAGTTATTTTTTTGTGTGTTTTATATGCAGAAAATTCTTTTCTTCCTATAAGGCCCATTATAGAAAGCTTGCTTAATGCCTGGTTATATTGAGTGGGAGATTTATTTATTTTTAAATAGAAGATGTTTTCCTAATATCTGAAGAAAGCATGGTCCAAATTATCTTTTTGAGAGTTGGATTTAATTATAGAGTATTTTCTATTCTGGTAATCTTCAGAGCCTAAAGTCAAGATATAAATGTCCTTTTGATTCTTAAACTCCTCATATGAGTGAAATCATATGATATTTATCTTTCTCTGACTTGTTTTACTTAGCATAATACACTCTAGCTCTATCCACATTGTTGTAAATGGCAAGATTTCATTCTTTTTATGGCTGAGTAATATTCCATTGTGTGTGTGTGTGTGTGTGTGTGCACATCACACAACTTCTTCATCCATTCATCAGTCAATGGACAGAGGGAAAAAAAGAGAGAGAAAGAGAGGCAAACAGTAAAACAGACTCTTAATTATGGAGAAATAGACTGAGGGTTGATGGAAGGAGGTGGGTGGGTGATGGGCATTAAAGGAGGGCACTTGTTGTGATGAGCACTGGGTGTTATATGCAAGTACGAATCACTAAATTCTACTCCTGAAACTAGTATTACACTATATGTTAACTAGAATTTAAGTAAAAACTTGAAACAAATACAAAAATGCAGTAAATGTCCTTTTGAAAGGTCTTGTTTTTTGTATTAAAGGAGACAGAGTTAGATGAGCTTTCTGCCTTGACTGACTTGGCTAATATGTGCTACTTTTCAGTCTCCACTTTGAAATTGGAGGATATACAAAAGCTGTAGTTGTGAAATTACAAAGGTTGAATGAAAACGATTACAGGTGTATTTGTATATTTGGTTCCTGTTTCCAAGAGCAACTCACAGCTTCTCCTTGAACTTCCTTTGAGTCATGGGATATTGGACTTAGATGCATTGAGAGTCATGCAGTCCAACTCACTAGCTGATTTTCACATCCTTTCTTACCCCACTGACTTGTTTTCTGGTGTGTTCCAGAATACCTCCAAGTCTGGTAGCTGATTCTTAAACTGTGGCTGCCTGATGAAGCCCTTTTCTTCTATCTCTCTATCAACTTTTACCTCTTGGTTTCATATTTTGCACTTAAAAGCCTCTCAGTCGTAGAGACTGAATATTAGTCTACTTCATTCAATTATCAGCAGTTTCTAGAAATTGGTCATGGGATTGCTATTGTCCCTTCAAAATAGCCAAGATTCTGCTCGTAGGTGTTCCCCTAGAGTATGAAATAAGAATACAGATCATTTTTCAAGAAGAAAAATTGGAAAGTTATAAAAAGAATTTTTCTAAGACTTGAAAAGTATTATTTTTTTAAGCATGTAAGAAGTTATTTATAGTTTTTCCCTGCCAGTGCTCAGTACTATTAAACAGCGGGAGCCTTTTGCAGTCTAAAAAAATGGTATTTTGAAGTCTGGAAGAACTTTTTACAAGGTGAAAGCAATCTCAGGATGAGTTTTGCCAGATTTTTCTGTGTGTTTTACAGATGAGCTGAACTTAATACAGTCTATTGAGAGAACAGTTAATAACTAACTACCCATTAGTGGATATAAAATCCAACGTGTTAAGTATAATTTAGCTTTTTTTTCTAAAATTGCTTTGAAATATGTTAAAACAGTTTAGTATTCTGGTTAAAATTGAAATGCAGTAACTTAAAAATATTTTTAGTGTCTTCTTTGGAGACAGTGTGAGGCTACTTCAAAAATCAACTTTGATGCTCTAACTTAATTGGTATCTTTTTTGATTGTATTGGGGAGAATAATACAAAAACATACTGACTTCTTTTGCTTTATTCTGGAGAGTGAGCATGGTGCATAGAAAAATGATCTTTTACCATTGATATGAAATGTCATACTTTTTTTGAATTTTTTTTAAAATTTTTATTTATTTATGATAGTCACACAGAGAGAGAGAGAGGCAGAGACACAGGCAGAGGGAGAAACAGGCTCCATGCACCGGGAGCCGACGTGGGATTCGATCCCGGGTCTCCAGGATCGTGCCCTGGGCCAAAGGCAGGCGCCAAACCGCTGCGCCACCCAGGGATCCCTGTCATACTTCTTTTGAAAAAAAGATTTTATTTATTTATTTGAGAGGGAGAGATAGCAACCAAGGCAATGAGAAAGTGTGAGCAAGGAGGAGAGAGAGAAGCAGACTCCTGGCTGAGCAGGGAGCCTGACATGAGGCTCTATTCCAGGACTCTGGGACCATGACCTGAGCCAAAGGCAAACATTGAGCCACCCAGATGGCCCTGAAATGTCATACTTTTGTATTTTCTTTTATTGTCATTATTTCTGTGTTTTCGTTTATAATTTTAAGTTGGCACCACACTCAGCATGGAGCCCCAGTTCAGGGCTCAAACTCATGACCCTGAGATCAAGAGTCGGATGCTTAACTGACTGAGCCACCCAGATGCCCCGAAGTTTATATTTTTAAATTACAGTGTAATTAACGTACAGTATTATATTAGTTTTGGAAGTACAATATAATGATACAACAATTCTATATATTATTCAGTGCTCAACATGCTAAGTGTACTCTTAACAAAAGCAAATGGGAGAAGATGTTTGTGTAATGATATATCCAAGAAGGGGTTAATTTCCAAAATATATAAAGAACATACTTTTGTATTTATTATTTTATATTATTAATTATTATTATTATTATTTTATTATTATATTTATTATTTTACTATTTTTATATTATTTTATATTATTTTTTATATTTTTTATTATTACTCTTTTAAGTAGATCCCATGCCCAGCATGGAGCACAATGCAGGGCTTGAATTCATGATCCGGAGACCAGACCCAAGCTGAGATCAAGAGTCAGATGTATAAATGACTGAGCCATCCAGGCACCTCTATATTTGTTATTCTTAAGACATTTAGCATCCAAATCTGATTGAATATCTTTTTCTTTTAAATTTTTGATTTTTAAAAAAGATTTTATTTATTTATTTGAGAGAGAGACAGAGATAGCAACAGAGATAGCACAGGCTGGGGAGGAGAGAGAGAAACAGACTCCCCGCTGAGCTGGCAGCCTTACCCAGGACTCCATCCCAGGACTCCAGGATCATGACTTGAGCTGAAGGCAGATGCCCAACCGACTGAGCCGTCCAGGCGCCCCAATATTTTCTTTTTATATGCACACAGCAAGCACCTTGTGTTTAAGGTTGTGCCCTTCGAATTGGCTAAGTTTCTGGCCATTTGTTTTCCTCCAAAACAGGCCAACTTCTGATGAATTCATGTAAAAACTTTTCATAAATAACTAGTGATTTTCTCCTGTGTTATCTGTGAGCCAGCAAAAACATTTCCTCTGTTTATGAATTAAATATTTTTTGAATGCATGTGTTCTTTTCAATAACATGCTGTTTACTGAGTCTTTACTATCTATGTACAACACATATTAGTGGTAATCAGTACTTTCCATTGACTTTGAAGAGTAGTAGAAAAGAAGTCAAGCACTCATAAATAGCATGTTTTGGTGATTGACCAATATCCTTTTAATTTTCACGTAACTTCAGGTGTGGAGGGTTGCTGCACACAAACATCCAGACCATTAATCATCTTTCTTATTCATGGCACACTAAATCATTGGCCTGGAAAAGGCCCAGGCTTATAGAATGTTTTCATTCTTGTCCATCTCCAGTCTCCTTATTCTTCCCACCCCTATCCTAATGAGGCAGTCATCCCAAAGGGTTTTACATGGTCTTTTATTCGTACATGTTCTTATAAGATATTACGGTTTTGTGGGCATTTTATTTTATTTTATAAATAGTGTTACACTGCAGATCTCTACTCAACATTGTTTAAAAATCCATGCCTGTGGGGGCATGTGGGTGGCTCAGTGGTTGAGTCTGCTTTTGACTCAGGTCGTGATCCCAGAAGCCTACTCCTCCTTCTGCCCATGTCTCTGCCTCTCTCTGTGTGTCTCTCATGAATAAATAAGTAAAATCTTAAAAAAAAAATCTATGCCTGTAACTGCATATATCTCTTCCATCCTATGTAACTTTTGGAGAATATCTTAGGTAGGGTATCTAACACTCTTCCATTTCCCCATGGGAAGAAATCTAGATTTCCTTCAGGTTTTTATAACCATAAGCCATAGTGTAATGGACCTATGGACATCGCCTGTGTAAGAATTTTTCAAAGGCATATACCCAGGAGCAGGATTGCTGGGTCATAGGGCAAGTTTATACATAATCTGATGTAGTGCTGCAGGATTGCCCTGCAGAAAGTCTGCAAAACTCTACTCTTTAGCAAAACATAATGCTTCAGCAAAGCATAAGAGTAGAGTGTTTAAATCCCATTCATTGGTAGGATGAGCCGAGTGTTTTTTTTCCTCTCTAAGCATGGTTATTTTCTGTATGTTGGGAAGCTATTGCTTATTTTTATTGGTTAATGATTTCAGAAATATAATATTAAACCTTATAAAGTGAAGCAGCATCTCCTTTGTATAAATCAGTTCCCTTGGGATTGCATTAGTTTGGTCAGGCTGCACATGAGCCTTAGGGTAATGAAAATGAAAAGTTTGCTCTTCTAGTGCACTGTGTTGCATCATGGTGTTAATTTGAAAAGTTTGCATACTTACAAAGAATTGGATTCATATTTATTTATATTTATTTTAAAGATTTATTTATTTATTTCAGAGAGAGAGTGAGAGCGTGCACACATGCAAGTGAGCAGGGGTGGGGTGGGGTGGGGAGGAGGAGGAGGGAGAGTATCTTGAGCAGACGCCCCACTGAGCATGGAGCCCCACTTGGGGCTCAGTCTCACGACCCTGAGATCATGACTTGAGCTGCAGTCAAGGGTCGGTCACTCAACTGACTGAGCCACCCAGGTGTCCCTGGATTCATACTTATGTAAAGCTAGGTATCATATCATATGTCAGGAGAGCCTTTGGTAACTGTGGAACGAGAAGAAAAGTTTGTACAGTAAGAGGTGAGAATACTAAGAGGGAGGAAGAGATACATGGCCCATCAGCACCCAGAACATCACTGGACGTAAAGTAGAGGCAAGGTCAGAATTTGTGTAATGGGCGAGTAAATAATGTGTCATGGTGGAAAGTATGCTAAACTTAGGTCGTAGCTAAATGTTTTATGGCATTCTGATTCTGCCACTTGGGGAAAGAATGGCACTACTCTGAGCCTCAGTTTACCAAACGGGCCGTATGGGGGAGACTGGCAATGCAACAGACCCGTAACAGGCCCCTAGTTCCTTCAACAAAGTGCACTTCCTACTTCCAGACTCTTCATAATCTCTTGCCCAATGTTCTGTCATAAATTGATTCTGGTCTTGGCTGGTGTAAGGATTTCTAGAGTCTCTTATTTTCTATTTTTCTCTTCATGGAAGCACTTGATTGAAAACTGGAGTAAGGTTCTGTTTACAAACCACTCAATGATAACTGCTTTATTTACACAATTGTGTGTGCTCAAACTATATACATTTTGACCTATCTTTTCTCATCACCTAAAACCTATAAAGGACTATTTTTAAAGGTCTGATTTTTTTTTAAAGATTTTATTTATTTGTTCATGAGACACATGCACACAGGGGCAGAGACATAGGCAGAGAGAGAACAGGCTCCAAGTGGGGAGCCTGATGCGGGTCTTGATCCCAGGACTCCAGGCTCATGACCTGAGCCAAAGGCAGATGCTCAACCACGGAGCAACCCAGGCGCCCTAAAAGCCTGATATTGTATAACTTCAGAAGTATAAGATTGCTGATGCATGGATTGCTTCACATTAAGAGAGTTTTGAAGAGAACTATAGTTTATTTCTTGAAATGTTAAACTTAAAAAAAATGAGTTATTTTTGAAAGAATCCTTCCAAAATGGATAAAGTATTTTTCTTCGATAGAATATATATCAGATGTGATTTCTTTGATAGGTTATATATTAGATGTAATTTCACTTTTCGTTTTAATATACAAGATTGCTGTTTGCTTGCTTGACCAGCAGTGTGATAAGCTTCGTGGCTGTTTTCGTGCTGTGGGCTGTAATTTTGACTCGCAGTGAACCTGCTGTGTCATCCCAGCTCTTTTGGTTTTTAATATGTTAGAGCCAGAATAATAGATAACCAAAATTATTAGCATTTTAGGTAACTCAAGAGTTAATAATGTTGAATAAAGACATGAAGTCTTCTCTAGCCAAGTGTAAGAGATACCCTGCCTTTAGAATAATGATTTCAAAGACTCGGGGAGTCTTTTGCCTTGTGTCCTGGATGCTGGCCACTTTCCAGGTGGTCAAGAGGATCAGGAATCTGAGGTCTGGAAAATAAGGGGTATTATTTTACTTTATAACAGAATAACTTTAGAAACATAGCTATCAGTTTGATATGTACTTTGTCATTTATAGAGTCATAGAGTTTGCACCAAATTTTACCATTTACACTGAAGAAGAGCCTCTAATTTAGTAATAGATTCTTTTGCCCAAGGTGACTCTGGTACGTTTTGTGTCCAAGAACCTAGAATTTCTAGCTCATAGCTCTTTTCTGTTCCCATTATGGAGTATATTGCCTGGAGGGCTCTTATGTATGTGACTGTAGATTATGTGCTTGGAATTATTAAACTGTACACTCTGTAATCAATCTTTTATGCTATTTATTTATTTTTAAAGATTTTATTTATTTAGAGAGAGCGTGCACAGGGGAGGGTCAGAGGGGGAGACAGAACCTCAAGCAGGCTCTGCACTGAGCTCCATCCCACAGCCTTGAGATCAGGACCTGGACTGAAATCAAGAGTTGGAGACTTAACAGACTGAGCCACCCAGGTGTCCCTGTAATAGATTATTTAAATAGTAAAGTTCCGGGACAACCAGGTAGCTCAGTGGTTGAGAGTCTGCCTTTGGCTTAGATCGTGATCCTGGGGTTCTGGGATTGAGTCCTGCACCTGGCTCCCCAAGGGAGCCTGCTTCTCCTTCTGCCTATGTTTCTTCCTCTCTTTCTCTGTCTCTCATGAATAAATAATACAATCTTTAAAAAAAGTAGTAAAGTTCAAATAGAAGGAAAAGTGAGTGTATCAGAAATTTTTGTCTTTTTTTAAAAATTTTTATTTATGATAGTCACAGAGAGAGAGAGAGAGGCAGAGACACAGGCAGAGGGAGAAGCAGGCTCCATGCACCAGGAGCCCGATGTGGGATTCGATCCTGGGTCTCCAGGATCGCGCCCTGGGCCAAAGGCAGGTGCCAAACCGCTGCGCCACCCAGGGATCCCAGTGTATCAGAAATTTGATGAGGATTCCAGGACAGAGAATGTAGATTTCAAGGTATTAAACACCAGACTTGATTCCCGTAAGATTTTCTCTCCTGACTTGGTAGAGCCAAGTGGTTTGCAGAGCAAGAAGGGCTATCAAACCTGCCACCTCTTAAATTTGCAGGTGGGTAGATTTACCATTATAGGCTTCTAACAACAATGGTTTAGACCTGGTTTTCACTTCCAGAACTATCAGCAAAAGGATAAAAATTTTCACTCAGACAGACTAAGTTAGCAAGACCTGGGATTCAGGCAAAAATGACAGTAATAATTGACTTACTGAGAACTTCCAGTGGGGGGTCGCAGTTCAAAGTGCCTTATGTGAACAGACTCATTTAATCCTCCCTACCACCCAGGAGATGATGAACCCAGATAATGAAACCAAGGCACAGAGAATTCGATCTTCCATGTTAAGATCACACGTCTAGCCTGGGATCGAATCAACATACGAGCTCTAGAGCTGCATGGTTTCCTAAAAGAGGCAGCCTCATCTAACTGTAAGGAAATCCAGGTTTCCATCCAGCTTTTCCTCTCCTTGAGAGAGTTTGGTATCTCCGGGGCAGCTCAGATTCACATTGATTCCTAGAGGGTCTAACCTCAATTCAGTTGGGTGTTGACATAAAGTGGGTCATCACGTTAGGAAGAGTTAGACTTAGAAGTTTCGAGTTCTCTCACAAGACTGCATCATTTCTTTTCCCCTAATTACCCATGTCTCTCAGAGGCCACGGGGCTCCTTGGAATGCTTTATCAAGGCTTTAGATAAACCATGCCTTATTTTTCATTACTACAGTCTCTATAAACAAAAGGCAGTCTCTATGTTCCTAGTTATTCCTTGTCGTTTTTGAGCAAGTTTTTCAGAGGAAAGGGCTTATGGGAAGGAATGAGATACCACAAGCTGACTTTGGAGAAGGCAGGATGATGAGGGGAATAAAAAAAGGGAACAGGGTGGGGATGGGAGCAGTAGTAACTTTAGCTAAAAAGTAAAATGAGGTGGTCTTAAGTCTCTGTTCTCAAGATTGGCAAGTAGTTGGTGTTTTTGCTAGGAAGAGGAGAACCTCAATTTAGGAGTCTTTCTCCAGGGCTTTTCCGTCGGCTTACCATATCAGCCATCATGCACCTTAATATTCCTATGTTTCCACTCTTCTGGCCTTCACTCTTTTAGATTTTTCCTCAATTCTAGCTTGACATCCATATTTGCATGTCCAGGTGAACAGGATACCTTCATTTGAATTTTACCTCCTACAGTTGCAGATTCAATCTTTTTATTTTTACGAGTGTTTGCTGTTGGAAGGATAAAGCCTTCCATGCTTTCTAATGAACTGGAAAAATTTTAATTTTTCTGTTGCTGACAAGACAGTTATTTCCTTAACAGGGGCATAGCTTTGACGCTTAGCTTTGTCTAAGTGGAATGAGAAATATTTTGTTTTCTAGTTAACCATACTTGTATTTTGACACTGAACAGTAGGCATTTGCCTAAATTAATGATTGGGTAAACTTAGAAGTAGAAATGAAAGAGAGTGGGCTGACTGAAATGATTTTCAAAAATGAAAGAAAGTGTTCAGAGAATCTGAGAAACACTGGGATTGTACATTATCTTGCAATAAAAGGAGATTCATATCTATTTAAGGACTTTTGCTTTTCAACATTGACATAGTTAGAAATAAATGCAGGGCTTTTTTTTTTTTAACAGTAAGAAAGTATAGTGAAAGTTTTGACAGTTGATAAAGTCATGATATCCTAGGTGACAAATGGCAGTCGGATCCTTGCCTGATGGGATTTATTGTATGGAGTTTTACCAGAGGCTTCATTCGAAAGTATGCTTTCTTTGGGGGATTTTGTCGGAATGTCCAGTGTTGTGTATTTTCAAGTCATAATTTTATGCTTGTGTTTGCTCTCACTGATATAAAAATGTAGTTTGTAGGTATCTTTAAGCTTTGCAGGAGTGTCCTTTTTTTCATGACAGTCTTTATGCAAGCCCTTAGTATCTAGGCTGGGAACAGACGATGATTATACAGCACAGATCTATAGGGCAATGATCGCTGTGCTGCCTGCTGGGACTTCCTTCACTTCTAGGTCTGTTTTCCAATGGAGAAAAAGGTATGAAGAGAATGGGGAAGAAGAGATAAAAAGGGAGCTTTCCTCCTTTTTTTTCTCATTGCCTAGTTCATTTTAAATTACTTCCCCAATAGTGTTTAGAAAAGTAACGGGCTCAGTAAAGTCCCCTGCTTTTCAGGTATCACTTACAAAAGTAGATGTTAGCTGGCAGTTAGCACCTACCAAGTTTCATGTACATTTGAGTAATAAAGATCTTTTCTTATTTCTGAGAAGTCAGCAACAACATAAGACTTGTAACAAAGTATCTTAGTAGCTCATTGGATCATTCTCTCAGCTCTTCTCTCTGAGTCTTATTGATTTCCATCCAAAAGCAGAAGTTCATTAGAGTGGCAGCTTGCCATGACAAAGTAGTGGATATCCCCAGTTACTTCTTCATCCTCAAGACTGAAGTTACAGACCTGTCGTTACTGAACCATCATATAAAAAGCAGCTAATGAAAGTGTTTAGTCTCCTTTTAAATGCCAGAAATCTTAATAATTCTGAGGCATAGAAGAATAGCTGTGACCTCGAAAGCAATTTTCCAAAAGAAAAATTTTATTGTTTTTGTAAAAATGACACTGCTTATTATAACATTTAAAATCAGTACAAAGAAGTAAAAAGGAAAAAGTTAAAATTATCATTCTGAAGCCGCCATTATTAATATTTGTAAACTTAATTCAGAGAATTCTTTTTTTTTTTTTTTAAAGATTTATTTATTTATTTATGAGAGAGAGAGAGAGAGACAGAGAGAGAGAGAGAGAGGCAGAGACACAGGAGGGAGAAGCAGGCTCCATGCCAGGAGCCCGACGCGGGACTTGATCCCGGGATTCCAGGATCACGCCCTGGGCCAAAGGCAGGCACCAAATCGCTGAGCCACCCAGGGATCCCCAATTCAGAGAATTCTTTATGCATACAAATGGAAGGCTTGATAGATTGTTTACAAAAAATAGATTATTCTATAATGATATCCTAAACATAAATGATTAAATTTAACCAAATTGGAATTTAATAAATATTAAAGTTAGCAAAAGAAAAAGGAGTAAAATGAAAGAAGGATGATGATGGAGGTCAGATGTCTATTTCTTTGTGACAAAATGTTACTTGCTGAACAATGAAGGACATTGTTTAAAGTGTTAAAGAAAATGGATGTTTCAACTAGATTGTATACTAGAATGAAGAAGAAATTAACATATTTATACTTCTTCCACTTTCTTCCTTAACAGTTTTGGTATTCTTTTTACATTGTCAAGGTTTATAACATCTGTATTTTGTTCAATCCTTAAAATTCCCATAACTTAAACTTAAGGGGTTCAGTGCCCAACTTGAGTCCTTTCACCATGGCTTCTCCATTCCTCCTGAATTATTTGTATTTTGCCTGATTGGAATTAACTGAAAAGTATGTTAATCAAGATAGATTTGTGAGTGTTGTAGTTCATGAATTCTTGAATGAGCAAAAGTGTTTATTACCATTATACTTGAAGAGTAACTTGGATGGATATAAAATTTTTGGAGCATACTTCCCCCAGGACTTTATGGAGTTAGCCCCACTCTCTGGACATTGAGAATTGTTGTGGATGAGTCAGAAGCAATCACATTTTCTCTTTAGAGAGATCGCTTATTCTGGCTTAATGTGATTATTTGATTTTTCCATATTAGTAGCTTCCCCAAGATTAATAACACTAGTATTAATGGTGCTTTATAAAGTTTTCCAGGAACATGGTTCGTTTGTTTGAGCTGCAAATTCAAGGCTTTCTTTGATTTTAGGAAGTTTATGTTTCATTTTTGTCTATTTTTTTCCTTCCATGTGTTTTATTCTCTTCTTCAGGAATAACAACAATGTGTATAGGTGATCTTCTGTATCTGTCATCTTTATATCATTCTATTATTATTATTATTATTAAGATTTTATTTATTTACCTGAGGGAGAGAGAGAGAGAGAGCTCAAGCAGAGGGAACTGCAGAAGGAGAGGGAGAGACTGACTCCTTGCTGACCAGGTACCAGATGTGGGGCTTGATCACTCCCAGGATCATGACCTGAGCTGAAGGCAGACATTTAATGGATTGAGCCACCCAGGTGCCCCAATATATGATTTTATTATTGATTTCTGATTTATTATTGATTTTTCTCTTTTTCTTTCCAACTTGATTGGCATCTTTAGAACACTTATTTTTTATTTCACTTTTTGCCTCCTCAGTTTGCTAGCTTCCTTTTTATCTTATTCTATTCTTTGATGATGTTTCTTTGAGCTCCTTTTAAAAAAGAGGTCATGTCTATAATTTCTTTGAGGTCATAGAGAAGTATTTATCTGAGCATTTCCTCTGCTTCCTTGTGATGTATATCCTTCATCTTCCCTGGCTTTGGTCCTTTCCTTCTTTCTTTTCTTCTTTAGGAGTTATGCTCTAGTCCTCTATTCTTTTCTCTTTGGTTATGATGACCCCATGCCCTCTGGGAATAGCTGTTTGCTAAAGCCTAGTGCCAGAGGAGAGGGAGTAGCAGCAGGGAGGGAGCAGGGAGTCAGGGTCCCATAGCCTGTTTATGTTTGTTGACCTATTCACTCTTCACAGTCTGTTCCTCTCCTTGGCAGAGGCTATCTTACTGGGGGAGGCGGGGTCGGTGGAACTCCTTGTAGAGCTCCTGGGAGCTCCATGTGCTGAGCAGAAGTTTGCCCTGCTATCTTCCATCATCTCCTTTATTTCACATCCGAAAAGTCCTTTGGTCAGTTCAGATTCTGAGGAGATACATTTTGGCTCAGGGTTTTCAGTATTCAGCTTCACAGTTTTTGGTAGCTTGAAATTAAGACTGTTTCTCTTTGTAGGGCATGTGGAATAGTTTTTTTTCCTCTATTTTTTTTTTTTTTATTCTTCTGTTGTATATGAAGAGTTTATAATCTGGGACATGGAAAAAAACCAGTGACAAGCTTAAGACAGAAAGTGAGAGGGAGGGAAACATTTTCAGTTCTTGGAAGTATGTTGACCATTACACATTTCTCTTCATTTCTCTTAGGTCTTGTTATTGTGGCAACAGCCTTGGATTTGTAGAATGGATGAGTAGGTAACAATGAGGATCTCTTGACTAGGAGCCTTCACTGAGTTATCCAACACTAGGTGGAGATGACTGGGGTTGGGCTGTTTGGATCATTGCTTCAGTGACATTTGTGGTGATATTTGGGCAATTCTAGAATATCATGCAATGCCTAGAATGCAGATAAAAGAGCTAAAGAAAACTGATATCCATGTACTTGTTATCTGAAGTTATGGGATTTAAAAAAACTTAGAATCATTTTTCATTTCTAAAACAAGCTGTTTAATATCTCCTTAAAGAATAAGCAAACTAAAATAACTTTTTAGTTAGGAATTATAGGATGATCAGGCGTAAGACACAGAGAAAGGAAAAAGCAGGGTGCCTGGGTGGCTCAGTCGGTTAGGCATCTGCCTTTGGCTGAAGTCATGATCCCAGGATTGCTTCTCCCTCTGCCCCTCACCCCACTCATGCTCTCTCTCTCTCAAATAAAGAAATAAAATCTTTAAAAAAGGGAAAAAGCCTCATTATACTATTACTTCACTCATCCTTTCTGATTTTGGATTGTAATTTAGTGTGCATATTCAAATTATTAGTCATTTCAAAAATATCTTCTGGTTGTAGATATTATTAGTCATCCAAAAAGGCTAAGCGTCATTACATGGCCTCAGGATTTTAAAAATTGTGCATAAAAATAGAGCAATTTATAATAATGATCTATTTTCCTTGATGAAAAAGTAAGAACCCTGAAAAAGATTTAATCTTGTTGGGCAAAAAATGTCAAACTTTGATATACTCTGACACTGGTCTTGCTTTTCCTCAGATCCACTGTTGGTGTTATCGCTCTTGAAGTCCACCTTCCTGGGTGCAAATAAATTTCTTAAACAATAGGAGAAGGTCAAGTGAAAAAGGGATTTGGAGTTCAGAAATTCATTGTGAATTCAGAAATATATTTTAAAATAATTATCAAAACAGCCGAGATTGATTCTTCTATCCATGATAGTTTTGGTGATTGAAAACCAGTATTTGTTTAAAAAAAACAATTTAAGTTTCTAGATTATTCCAGTGAAGGGCATGGGATGGTGTCGCTTATCATGTTCTTTTGAAACCAGTTATCAGCCGTGGCAGCTCCCTGTGGGGTCTACTTTACCTTGTGCCACACATACCCTTCTCTGTCCTTATGTAGCTTCACAGAAAATCAGTGCGTGGGAGCGTTTTGTTTGTCCTATGCCTTTAATCTTCTGTTTAATTAGCTGTCTAGTTTGAGAGTTAAATATTTTGGTAATAAAGTCATCAATAGTTCAAATCCTGTCTGGTCTATTACTGTTTGTTATATTTTGGAACTTTTCTTTTCCATACTTTGGCGTTCTCCAAGAACTTCTTTTCCCTTTCTAAGTTTTACTCTTTTAATAGAAATGGACTCCTACACCAACACTGGAGTATAAAAATGGCCTAATAAGCCTGCTATTTTTAGGGAAGGAGAAAGTTGCCTTTTGTTCTCTCTGTGCTTTTCACTTCCTACTTGTTCTTTAGACGTTTTTCCCCTCTGGTCTTAGTTGTGAGAGCTTTCTAATTCCAGATGCCTTTTCCTTGGTCATTTCTGGCTCCATTTGTCTCATATTTGAAAATTTTAATGTCAGAATTAAATTGGGCTTTTCTGTTTCTATTATTGACAGGTATTTTGGATTCCTTTCCTTCTAATTTATTAAAATTATGAAATATTATATGTAAAAGAGTGGAAACGTGTTTTTATAGTTTAAAGAGTAATAGTTAAATAGACATTCATATATACTTACCGTGCGGGTTGAGAAACAGAACATTACTGTTGTCTTAGGAGCTCCCTGTGTGCTTTTTCCCCAACACATTTCTTCCACCCCTGCTTTCCCCCCAGGTAACTTCTCATCCTGAAGTTTGTGTAGGAGATTTGGGAGTTGTTTTTTGTTTGTTTGTTTGTTTGTTTGTTTGTTTCCACAAAGCAACACCAAAGACAAACCCAGCAAAATGGTAACAACAGAATTTTCAGAAGAAAATGTGGATGCATGTTTATTCCTTGCATTTCATAACAAAAGAAAGCTGTGTAGATTGTAAGGAGGATTAATACCGAAAGGGTTCAGCTGTTCATGCTGACTTACTGAAATTAGAATTAGTGTAAAATGAAGATTTCAAAAGTATACAATGAAAATATTCAGTAGACTGACATCCACCATATCTTTCTCTGATGTTCTAGGGAACTATTAGAAATTTCCTACATTGGTTTCTCAGTTTGAGAGCTCATGACTTCTCTTTACCTCTTTGACTCCTGATCCTTGAGGATACATACTAGTAGCATTTCCATGTCTTAACAATTTGTTATAGAGAGCCCATGAAGAAATTATGCATGTGCGCGCATGCGCGCATGCACACACATACGTTCCTTTCATAGAGCTCCAGGTACAGGTTGAAATAGTAAAGAGGCCTGCCCTTAGAGTAATTTTGCTATCACATCTATTCTCATCTTCCTTCCTTCCTTCCTTCCTTCCTTCCTTCCTTCCTTCCTTCCTTCCTTCCTTCCTTCCTTATTTCTTTCTTTCTTCTTTCTTCTTTCTCTCTTTTTTTAAGAGAGAAAGAGAGAGAGAGAAGCTGGGAGGGGGGCAGAGATAGGATATTAAGCAGGCTCCACGACCAGCACAGAGCCTGACTTAGGGCTTCATCTCAGCACCCTGAGATCATGACTTGAGCTGAAATCAAGAGTCCAACACTTAACCAGTTGAGTCACCCAGGCACCCCTTCCTTCTTTCAGCCGTACATTTCCACTCTTCATGGGCAGGCTGCCTGGTTTGGCTTTCAATTTTATGGATACTTACTTAAAGAAGAGACAGTAAGTAGCCTGAGTCTCAGTTTTCTTGCTGCCATATATTGTCTCAGGCCTCGCCTTCCTTACCTGGGGCTGAGCTCTGCTGGTGGGACCCTCAAGTTCCTGTGGATTCCTCACGCTGGAATGTGATGTGACATCTTGTCTTTTGTTTCTTCTGAGCTTCCTGGCTTGTGGACTCATCAACAACAGAATTTTGTTAGGATACCTCTTCTGTGTAGGTGACAATACCAAAAACTGTGGATACAGTATGGAACCTGCCATTTCTATGGGATGGTAGTTTGGAGAGTCTCCTTTGCTTATCTGGTGTTCACGTACTGGTGTGATCTCTAGACTCCATGCATTTCAACTCCTAAATATTCTCTTGGCTGAGTTTTGACTCTATCAGACTACTAGCTTCTGGATTTTTCTCTGAATGTTGTCCACTCCATTTTCTATCCCTATTGTGAGTTACCAAACTTGGATGTGAATCTGTTCACTTAGGATCTTTCTCCTTCCTTATCATTTCCAACTCATGATTCTAGAACTTACTGTTGGTACTTAGTGAATTTGCTACTATGGATCACATAGTTAATTGTTAGACTTTTCACCAGGGTTCTAAAAATGTCTGGTTTTAAGATTAAACTAAAAATAGTTTCTCTGAAAGGACCTAAATAGCATAGTTTCTCCTTTTTTCTGTGTCAGTCTCTCTGGGATTTGGCTGCTTCTAGAATCTTGTAAAGGTTTTGCTTTTGATCCAAACATTGAGAGGCACTTTAATTGTGAATGTGGATAAGATTGTCTACCTGGACTTAACATTTTAAGACAACTTAATGAAAGTTGTCTGGCTAGAGAAAAAAGCTGTTTATAAAATTGTCTTAAAATTCTGTTGTTTTAGATACGTGGTATTCTTCTTTTCTCTACCACCACCTATTTTATTTTAGCACTGACACATTATATACATTAAAACAGAAGGAGTGTGTCTGCCTATAAATTATTTTTTTAAGATTTTATTTATTCATGAGAGACACACAGAGTGAGGCAGAGACATAGGCAGAGGGAGAAGCAGGCTCCTTGCTGGGAGCCTGATGTGGAACTCAATCCCAGGACCCCAGGATCACACGCTGAGCCAAAGGGAGACGCTCAACCACTGAGCGACCCAGGAGCCGTTGCCTATAAATTATTTAAAGTGACTTTTAAGATATACATTTAGAGAATTAAATGGTGATAGTTAATAATTTGAGTAGCTTTTAGGAGATAAAAATTCAATTTTAGGGCTATGCAAGATGTCCAGGCTATATAGTTAGACTGCAATAGATTACTCATCTGTAATCACTATTTTATACGTGTCCTTCAAAGTGACATGAAATGCCATCACATTTGCTTATCAAAAGCTATGTAAGCAGGATAAATACTTATTTTTCCCTGTTATCTTTGGTTTTCGGTATTTTTGCAATAAAGCACGTTAGTATGACTTTAAATTTTTGAGTTATTTTTAGTTACAATCAAGTGATGGTTTTGTAATTGTTATCTGATTTTTAACACACCACTTAAATAGGTTGGTGTTAACACAGATATAACTTAAGCAATTCTTAAATATTAGCTCTTAGGTTAGTTTCTCTTTTATTCATTATTAATCTAATCTGTAGAGAAACTTATCACTTAGCATCTTGAAAACTGAGATGTTTGTTCCTTTTTGGTTGAGGTATACAGAAATGTAGAATTAGGGAAAAAAAAAACCATAAAGAGGCTTTTTACATATGCATGGGATACAGAACTTTTCTTTTAGCACCACTCTTGAAAATGCTGGCCGAAGTTATCCCAGTACACAGCAGTTGATTATTTCATAAAATGTGTACCAAATAGATGAGAAGTGTGCATTAACAAGCCCCAGCTCCCAGGTTAGCTCAGGTATATTTTTAGGGTAGGAGATGATGGTAGTCATACTCACTTTCACTATTTTAAACTTGGAAGTGTCCTTAGGGATCCTATAACCCAACATTCTTGTTTTTTGTAAGAAAACTTACACAATATAGTTTCATAATATTATTGTTCCACAATATTAGGGACTTCTCCAAGGTCTCAGAGACAGTGTCAGAGTCAGGCTAGGAATCGGATCCCTGCATGCCTCTTAACCCATTCATTCATTAATTGATGTAAATTCCTTCTACCAGCAAATACATCTGGGTGTTATTTAGTTCAGGCATTCTTTTTTAACTGAGGATATTACCATGAACAAAGTGAAAAAGGTCAGGTTAAGCACTCTAAAGAGCTACACCGAATCTGAAAGCCCATACCAGTTAGAAGGAATCCCCTTTCCACAGAAGCCACAAACGAATGGTTTTTCTGATAAATTATATACTCTTCAAAGGTCTGTTACCTTGCTATTACGTTGATATGGTACATAATTTGGAAGCATGAAAAATTCTCTGGCTAGAGCAATTGATTTCGGAACTCATGATTTTTGTTTAACAATCAGAGGCCTAGGGAACCCTGGGTGGCGCAGTGGTTTAGCGCCTGCCTTTGGCCCAGGGCGCGATCCTGGAGACCCGGGATCGAATCCCACGTCGGGCTCCCGGTGCATGGAGCCTGCTTCTCCCTCTGCCTGTGTCTCTGCCTCTCTCTCTCTCTCTCACTGTGTGCCTATCATAAATAAATAAAATAAAAAATTAAAAAAAAAATCAGAGGCCTAGTGGATCATTTTTCCTTAAGATTTTTTTTAAAATGTGTTCATGAGAGACACAGAGAGGGAGAGGCAGAGACATAGGCAGACAGAGAAGCACATTCCCTGCGGGGAGCCCCACTGAGGGACTCAATCCCAGGACCCTGGGACCATGACCTGAACCAAAGGCAGACAACCACAGAGCCACCCAGGCACCTAGTGGATCATTTGTTGATGCTGTGAAGTATGGGATGAATTTGAAGATCATTTTTCTAAGTGGTAATTTAAAAAATGGGTGTTATTTTAATAGTAATTTTGTACTTGCTTGAAGAAGCCCTTAAGAAGTTCTCGTTTTCCTCCTGGTCTTCTTGTTGCTATCTGTGTTCTTGTGTGCCAGCTTAGTTTGCTGTTACTGCAGAAGCATGTTTCTCGTTGCTGCATTGTGACAGTTGCTTGCACACATGTGCTATTTAGGAAGGCCTGGGCTTATCATCTCTAAACGTCCCCGTTCTATGTAGGAAGCGTCCCGCGATCACCTATAGAATGTTGCTCTCCTGCTTCATGCAGAGCAACCTAGGATGACCATTTCCGATCCCTTTCCTTTATCGCGCTGTGCAGTCCTGCCTGTCAGTCTGTCCCGCAGGGCTTGCTCGGTGGCATTGGGGCTCAGGTTAGCCAGCAGACACTGTCCAGCCTCAGGTTGGCTGGCACCAGTGAGACAAAGGGTTAGGCTCCTCCCGGGGAGGACAGCGCCCAGGAGATCGCCGTGGCCCGTCTACAGAACTCTTACTCTCCCTGAATTATTAAAAGAATGTAAAATTGCAGAGTTCACACTGGCACTTGCATAGCAGATGCTAGGACAAGTATCTGTGATTTACAGTAAAACCATTTGAAGGAATGGAAACGGTTAGGTAAAAATTCCATCGTCTCGGCTGATGCTCTGTCCCGCCTCTGTTTTATTTGTTTCTCCTCCGTCTTCAGCCAGTAATTGAATGAGTGAAGGAAAGTTAAGGCCACCGGTTTTCACCTGCTGACGGCCTTGCCTTCGCCTTTCCGCTGGTCTCTTGCTGTTCTCTCCTGCTGCTAACATTAATTACTTTGCAGATGGCTCTAATTGGCCCAGTTAGAGAACCTCCTCTGCGCAGCCCTCCCCGGCCCTCCAGACTTTGCGGCTTCCGAGGAGCCAGGGTGCGCCTCGTGCTTTCCGCTGCCGCACACCCGAGTCTGGCTTTCCCAGTCTGAGGTCCTGACCCCGACGTGCCCTTCTTTTCCCAGGTTACAGCTCCGTGCTGAGCCCCGTGTCCTGCCAGGGCCCCGATCTGCCTTTTTCACAGCCCTGCCCCCTGGGACGGATGCCCTGGCCCAGCTGGACTTGGAGCTGCCCCCTGGATAGGCCTCCCTGGCTGCGCCCGGTCCCCCTGGCTGTATCACCCACTCTTTCCCGCCTATGGTTCCCTATTTTGTCACAAATCTGACCGTATTTTGTCATAAATCTGCTTAGGCCTTGCTTTCTTCTTGAAAAAATTCCTGATCGTCTTAGTTGAAATGAGTTTTCCTCTCTGGGGGCAACCTGATGCTTTATTATTCATACCAGGTGACCTGTGGCCTTGCCTTGTTTTAGGTAGGAGATTATAAACACCTCGACGGTATGGACTGTGTTTCTCCTTGGGTCCTCACCCACTCCCTCCAGCTTCAACAACCTCCAGGTGTTCAGGGAGCGGTGGGAGGACCGAGTTGAGGGGACAGAGAGACAATCCGGCCACTGCTCCCCACATGGTTGCTGGTGTCTGTGATTCCCTTCCTGTCCCGAACCTGGTCGGTAAATAAACCCCCATTCCCCACTTTCTTTTAAAAAATATCATATGGGGATCCCTGGGTGGCGCAGCGGTTTGGCGCCTGCCTTTGACCCAGGGCGCGATCCTGGAGACCCGGGATCGAATCCCACGTCGGGCTCCCGGTGCATGGAGCCTGTTTCTCCCTCTGCCTGTGTCTCTGCCTCTCTCTCTCTCTCTCTGTGACTATCATAAATAAATAAAAATTTTAAAAAAATTAAAAAATATCATATGTGTTGTGGCTCATTTTAGAAGCTAATATATATTCATTGTAAAAACTTTAGGAATTAATGGGTGAGCCAAAGAAAGAAAAGAAAAACCAATGACGGTTCCACAGAAAACAATAGCTCACTGTTATGTTTGAGTGTGTATCTTTGCAGATTTTCTCCTTTCTGTATTGTAAACATACTTTAAAAAGGTTACCAAACATAATATTCTCTTGTTTGCTTTTTTCACTGAACAACGTTGTAAATATCTTTCCTATTGTCTGTAAAACCACATATAAGTAAACCAGCTCATACCTACATCGTCTTCAGAGAATCATGGGTGTATATGTGTGAGTGCTCTTGTCTGGTTATTTCTTCAGGATACCTTTAAAAAGTAGCACTTAGGAGATTATAAAAATTTATGGATTTAAAGGGTGAGTATGTTTTTAGGACTTTGATAGCTCTTGCCAAATTGTCCCCAGCAAGGCGCACTAATACACATTCCCAACAGTAATGCGTGGAGTGCTCGTTTTTTCTAACTCTTGCCAGCTCTGGCTGTTAATACTCATTTTTACTTTCTAAACCGATGGGAAAAATTGGTCTCTTATGGTCGTTTTAATTTACAAGTCCTTTATTACTAGTGCAATTGTGCATTTGTATATAATTGAGGACCATTAGTATTTCTCGTTTTCTTTTTCCCCCCGTGAACGGCATTTTGCACATTCTGTTTCATTAATTGCCTGCCCACATCCTTTGCCCATTTTCTATTGAATTGTTTATCTGTTTTTACTTGGTTTTAATTTTGGCTCCTTATGTTAAGGATTGCAACCTTTGTTTTTCATATATTTTGCAGATTTCTTTTTTTTTTTTTTTTTAGCTTTTCTTGAAATGTTGTTTATGGTATTTTTTAACTCATGGAAGTCTGAACATTTTTATGCAGTCTTATTTGTTGTGCTTTATAATTTATGGATTTAATATTGTGCTTAAAAAGGCCTCTCCTTCCTAACACTCAGCTGTATTTTTATAGCATATTTATAGCTTTATTTTCAAAAATATAAATCTGTAATGCAAATATTTTTAGTTTGGTATAAGACATGATTAGAGGTCTTTCCCCAAATATTAAGTTGCTTGTCCCATACATATTTATTCTTTAATCTCTCTCTTTTTTTTTTACCAATTTAAAATGCCATTATTTTTATATATAAAGTTTTTGATATGAACTTGAATTTCTTTCTGGGCTTTCTGTTCTCTCCTTTGAGCCATTTGTCTCATCAGGTCACTGCTGTGTAGCTTGGTTATTACAATAGTAATATAAATATAATACTAATATCCTATTGTAACTCTTAAGAAAAATGTTTAGGTAGTCATAAACATTTGGTCTTTAAGATGAACTTTGGAATAATTTTGTTGAGTTATAAAAATTTACTGGATCTTGCTTGGAAGTAACATTAAAGTTATAGAGTGTGCATCTATGCATCTGTACATACATGTTTATATATCTACATATATAACACATACATGGAATTCATTTCTGTTTTTGTCATTGTTGGTAGGAACTTTTCTCCTAGACTACTACTAGGTGGTTTTTGGTGATGCACATAAAAATGTATTTTGTTTTTGCATATTTATCTTGTAACCAGCTATCTTATTTAATGCTTACTATTTCTGACAAATTTTTCCATTGGTTTCCTTTTTATTCTCTTGACCATTTCATTCATACTTGGAAAGAATGAAACACTGTGTAAACATATGTGCAGTTTTTCTGATAAACTGAAAAATGGAAGAAGCAGGGAGTTCTCCTAGGACGTGGCAAGAATTGGTTTTGGAGGAGAGCTGTCTGACCTGCACAAAGTTCAGGAAGGCAAGGTGGATAACAGGTCCATACCCACTCTTTACAATTTCACTGTGTGTGATGCCAAGTTTAATAGCTGTAAAAAGAAATGTTGGGCAAGTCAGAAGAGAACCCGCATTGGCAATATTCAACACACTGTAATATTCATTATTAGCTTTAAAGTTGTGTATCAGAACATTTCAGTTATGTGCAATTGTGTTCAAGAGGTATGCTGTTTTTATTTGGACTCCATTTCCCCTATGTTTAAAAAATATATATATTTTAAAGGTTTTATTTATTTATTCACAAGAGACACAAAGAGAGAGAGGCAGAGACATAGGCAGAGGGAGGAGAAGCAGGCTCCATGCAGGGAGCCCGATGTGGGACTCAGTCCCGGGACTCCAGGATCATGTCCTGAGCTGAAGGCAGATGCTCAGCCGCTGAGCCACCCAGGTGTCCCTAAAAATCTTTTTTGTTTCATGATCTGTGGGGTAAAATCAGATATGTGAGAATACCTGACACTCTGTTATGGGGGAATCTTGGAATTTCTGGCATATACTTACTTGCAGAGATATTAGCAGCTGCAGCTCGGAATGGGTTCGCCACTTCGTGTGGTCTGAGTTCAAAGACAAGAAGGAAAAATTAAACATCTTTCATTTTTATTTAATTAAAGATGTCTATTGGTGCTACTTCCTCCGAAGGGAACTCTTAATTGGCTACTCTCCTTGGCTCATCAAGCCAGCCTGGATGGTGGTCCTCAGCTTTCACATCTCCTCGAGTTCATTCCTCCTTTCTCTCCTCGCTCCTCCTTTGTCTATTTCCCTCCCTATTAACTTGCAGCCCTGCCTGGGTTCCCTGTTACATTAGGCTAGGGTGTTCTGAACTGGATTATGGTGCACAGGGCCATCACCTATGAGATGCAAGAGCGCCTCCGCATTAAAATTTTGGCCGCCACCTCTTATGTGATTTAGGAAATCATTAAATTCCTGTTGTGACCCTCAAAGAGGTTTACACCCCTCCATCCTGCTTCTGCTAGGAGTGTTCTCCACCTGCAGCTCTCCTTCTATGAAATATGCCCACATTCCCAGCCCTTGCCTAGCAGGCTGTCTTTGTTTGATTTAACACAAAGCTTCTTTTCAATCTGTAATTACTTTTACCCACTTAACATATCATTTCTACTCTTTTAAATTCCAACCTCTTCATGCCTACAATCCTTTAGCACAGCTTTAAAGTCTTATTGTATTGTTTACACTCAAAGGATTATATATTTTCTAGCTGAAACACTTTTGGTATAAAAATTATTTTAGGTGGGATGATTAATTTTTTCCTAAACCCTAAGAAAAGTGGCTGTTGAAAAATCATTTGACTTCTAAGCCTATTGTTTCCAAAAAAGGAAAGCAACATAAGGACAGAGGATAATTATAAGGGTACAAACTTATGCTTCTATGAATGTACTGAGTTTAAATTCTGTGTCTCTCTTCATTACAAGTTATAGTAATTATTTGATGAATTAAAAATATGTATGTGCATGAAAGGAAAAAAGAGAAGCTTCTAGTGTAAAAAGGGAACAGGCATGGTGCTTCATTGTACAGCGCTATTATGCTCAAAGCCCCATGAAGTTGTGAATCTCCATAGTGACCAGCGTTTGTTATTAAATGAATGAATGAGACCTGGTGGAGAGGGCAGCAGGGGACTTCTTGAGTGTATCTGTCAAGGGCCACTGGGCATGATCAGGGCTTCCAATATTGAGAAGCTAAACCCTGTCAAACAGAAGATTATCAGATGGGTGAATATACATTATGAAAGTGGAAATTAGTGGCAGTCTTGTTTTTCTAGACACAATTTAATTTTTAACTCTTTGTTTACATAAATGTTTACTCTGTTCCCATCCCAATTTTGAACACATATGGAAATATCTTATGGGTTCTACTACTGAGGACTGAATTAAAATATTTGTGCTACCATTCATTTAAGAATGAAGACATCATGTGATAAGCATAGCTGGTCAAGACCTGACAAGTCCATAGTGAATGTGGATTTAGAGCTTTTTGGCTTCCACATCTCTGACTGCTGACTCCTCTCCCACTATCTCTCTGGATGTTTTGCACTTAAAGAGAGAACCTAAGGGGACTACCCAAGATTGTCCTAAAACAGTGGCCGTATAAACATAATCACAGAGGCCAAAAGCAACTGGAGAAGGAGACATACTCAGACTGCTTGCTTAGTAGCATCTCAGCTTTAGGGTATTTTTTTCATTTCATAGACTAACCTGACCTTCCTTATAGAACTTATGTATGTACCTTAAATTTGACTTTGAGGTGGGGTAACCATGTGTCCCAGACCTTGGTTTCCATCTCTTGTCCTGTCTCTTATTAATGTGCCTCTTTTCACTGCCCAAAATGGCCTGATTTGGATGATAAATTATATGACCATCCAGATGGTAAGCGTTGGTGCTTGCTACTATTCTTGACTTTTCCCTGGCTCCGCTGGTGAAGGAATGCTCTGTTGGCCTTTAGGTCCTGTTAGAAAAGCTCATTTTGTTCCCACAATTTTTTAATCAGAGGTATAAATTCTGAGGGCTCAACATATTAATTTCAGTGAATGTAAATTGCAGAACTGGACTTCTAGAGACTGGTAGTTTGACTTTTTTTTTTAATAAAGAAGTAAATGACTTTTAACTCATGTAGACCAGATGATTTCCTTGTGGTCTAGCCTTTGTCTTCCCTAGCATTTTTCCTCATAGCCCAAGGCCCTGACCTTTACTTTATCTCTTTCTGAACAATTCAATTTGCTCGATTAACCTTTCATGACAGCGTTATCCAAAAGAAAGCATTATATTCTTTCTTTAGAGTAAGGGATTCAAATTTTTTCCCAAAAAACCTAGGAGTCATCCACTCTTTTTGGTTAATAAGATTTTTAGGCACAAGGGATTCCTGGTAAGTAACTTATCGCCAGTGATTAAGCTCCTTGGCTTCTTCATAATGAGCCTCCCTATAGTGAAAGATATAAACCTTTGGAAGTTTTGACCACTTGGCTTTTCATGTGCTTACTTTCATTAGAAACATAAATCTCAAACTTAAGGACTCCAACAAATATATTTACATAGGAAAAATTTCCCCGAGGCATATTTCTCTCTTTGTGTGAATTTCCAATGCTTAGATATTGTAGCAGTTTTCTTTGTATATTGCTGTATTTGCTGATGATTCTGAAATTCTTTGAACATTAAATTTCTAAATTTTTCTTTGTGATAAATCTTGGCATTAGTATAGTTGAAACCATGTTTCTGTAACAAAGATAAAATCTGAGATTTAACACTATAAAATTTTATCTTTTATTTTTATTTATTTTTTAAAGATTTTTTTTTTATTTATTGATGAGAGACACAGAGAGAGAGAGAGAAAGAGAGAGGCAGAGACACAGGCAGAGGGAGAAGCAGGCTCCATGCAGGGAGTCCGATGTGGGACTCGATCCTGGGACTCCAGGATCACGCCCTGGGCTGAAGGCAGGCGCTAAACCAATGAGCCACCCAGGGATCCCCTATCTCTTACCTATATTATGGTCCAATACAAGTTGAGTGGCTCTCCTCAGAAGCTCTTATCCAGATCATGATGTAGGAACTAGGTTGCATCTATCTTGTAGCCATGTCATCTGGGGCACGTGGCTTCCAGAGTTGCCATGGAAGAGAGAACTTGGAGAATCATGCATGGAGTGTAATGGCCACACTAGAAGGGTGAACATTACTATCCTCTGTATCTTATGAGCCATAATTCAATCTCTTGGCCTTAACCTCACTGCTGGGAGAAGCATTGAAGCATAGGTTTACTGTGCTAGGAAGCAAAAAATGAAATGAGATATAGTGGCTACATCACATCATTTCTACCACAGCTCCTTTCATTGGTTTGATTCTTGGCTCACTTGTCATGTTTTAATAGTCTTGCCATTCTCCTGCTCTTAGACTTCAGCATCTTCAGGGTGCTTAGCCTGGCCCTTCATATTTGAGTAAAATCACATTCAGCCTGACTCTAGAATTCATGTTCTTCTCAATACCACAGTGGTATAGATTCACCATTAAAGTGCAGAGTGAGGAAGTTCAAGAGAATTTCCTTACTCTGGTTCTTCCACTCTTTCCCACCTTGCTTTGAACTTGCATCCTACAGTTATCCCTTTACTTCCAAGGATCACCCCTCTTTCACCAGATAACTGGCATGAGAGGCATTGTGGTAGCCATGTCATAGCTTTTCTGTAGCTTTAAGAATTAGAAAAAGTTTGGTTATTTCAGCTGGGCATTCCCCAGCTCCCTTTTATCAGTTCTCACAAGAGATTAAGTACCAATTGGCTGATCAACAAAGCAACTTGACCATTTATGCTTGGGACCACACTTGCCAGATAGGGCAGCATTGGCATGTCAGAACAATCCGTTTCCAACAGGAAATTCTACTGGGGCAACTAGTAGAAGCAGAAGTGGGGGGAAGGCTTGAAGAGCATCTGCAAGCAGAGACTGCCAGACAACTCCTTCTTAGGCAAACGGAGATGGAGATTACCTGCTTCTTCCCCACTGGGTGGGGCCAGAGACACACCACCACATAATTAACTATTCATTTCTTCTTTCCAGCGTTACTTGTTCGTCACTGAAAGATCTGACTTCAAATGACTTTAAGAACATTATAATTAATTAGTTTACATTTTGTTGTTAATTCACTTTCAGGGAGATTACAAATGTTTGCTCACTTGGCCAGTATTGATTAAAGGCCTACTATGCGTTAGGGATTATGCCACGTATTGGGATGTTGTGGTGAGCAACAGAAACAGTGTTAAGGGAGAGAGTGCCATGGTCAGACTGGAGGAAAGGATGGAGCAAATGGTGAGGTGATGCTTTTTATAGGAGGTAGAGGGTGGAATGGTGTGATGACAGGAGCATACAGTGTTATGTCCAGCTCAGTGTCTGTCACAGACTCCTGTAAAAGTCACTGTTTTCCTTCTTTAAGACTCCCAAACGCAGGAGATATTAGAAATAGTCATGTCCATGGTCGGGGGGAGAAGGAGGGAAAGCCCTTTAAAAGGGGTAAATAAGATAATTAAAGTGACCTTTATCAGATTTGACAATTAATAGTTAGAATGCTATTATATGCCCTTGTCATCACAAGCAAATAAATTTGTTTTTAACTCTTAGACATGCTCCAGTAATCCCGTGGTTGAGAACTTTGAAAATAATGAATTACCTGTAGAGAAAGGTAATTAGAAGATAGCTAGTGAAACATCTCTCTGCCTTGGTGTTGTAGAAGCATTCCTCAGAGAAATGTTACCATCAACAGCCCTGTTTATGTATATTCACCGTGCTAATAGCTGACTTAATTAACTAGAAATGAAAGAAGTTTCTGCACCCTGTCAGGTATTTCCAAGTACATAGAGTTAAGAATTGTCATTACTTTGACTATTTCTTAGCTTGTTAAAAGGGAACGAATAGACGTACCATAATTTGTTTTCAAATGTAGAACATCAGTAGATACACATTTGATTAATAATTTCAATAGAAGTTGTCTAAGGCGCCAGCATCTGCCTTATTTCTGTGTTGTAAAGGCACACATGGGTCTCTCCCTCTACGGACTGGCTCTGAGCTGCCTCCAGCCTTCTTCACCCTGGCATGTTAGACCTGGGTCAGATGCAGCTCTCAAAATGATGCAAAATCATTTGAAGTATATATTTCTTTTAAAGAAGTAGTGTCAAAATTTCCTAATAAGAAAACCTACACTTAGGCAGAACTAGAGAAAATAGAATGTCAGAGTAGGAAGGGACCTGAGGATTCATCTGCTCCAGCCCTTTTGCAGAAGAGGAAATGGAGGCCTAAATTTAGGGCATGCATCTGGCTCATATATAGAAGAACCTACTTTTTGTCCTCCACTTACCCTTAGGATGAAATGAGTTAACCTCTTTCTGGTCCCTAGCACAGTGCCTAGGACCTAGTGAGTGTTCAGCACATGTGACCTATTGTTTGTCATCAATATTTCTAGTGGTAGAGCCTGAAGAGGAACCCAGATGTCCTAATAGTGGCTCTCTCTGAGACTTGTATTTTGTATTCCCTACATTGTATACGGAGAAGAGTGTTTGTGGAGAAGTTGAATTAAAATAAAAACATTGGGGATGCTTGAGTGGCTCAGTGGTTGAGCCTCTGCCTTCAGCTCAGGGCATGATCCCAGAGTCCTCAGATCGAGTCCTGCATCAGGCTCCCCACAAGGAGTCTGCTTCTCCCTCTGCCTATGTCTCTCCCTCTCTCTGTGTCTCTCATGAATAAATAAAATCTTTAAAAAAAATTAGTGGCAGCCTCATTGCTCATTGCTGAGCATGGACTTGGTGCTGAGTTCTGGGCTAATAAGCATTGTGTGTATCTAACCTCCAAAATCCCATGAGATTCATACTCTCTATTGCCTTCGTTTGACTCAAGTAAAGTCTGAGTTGGGTAACTGGCCTGTGGTCACAGCAGTAATAAGGGACTGGGCTAGGCTTACGGCCTACTTTGTCTGATTCAAAGTCTTTACTGTTGACTGTTATTTTATTCCAGGGGTTGGCCAACTATGGCCCACGGGCCAAATCAAGCACACTTGTTTTTGTACAGTCCTCAAGCTAAAAATGTTTTTTACATTTTTAAGTGGTTAAAAAAAATTAAAGAAGAAAGAATTTCATGACATGTGAAGATTCATGAAATTCAAATTTCAGTGTCCATAAATGTAGTCTTACTGGAACATAGCTATACTCATTTGTTTATATTGCCCGTGTCTGGTTTTGTGCTACCTCAGTAGAGCTGAGTAGTCGTGACAGAGACCACATGCCTTGAAAAGCCTAAGATATTTACTATCTGGCCTTTACTCTATACTTCTCAGTGATTATATATTGAGATTCCAGTTATTTAGAGCATAATTGTAGGCTTTTTGTAGGGTCTGTATCCTCCTGTTACCTGCTTTTTCTCTTTTTTCCATGTTAATTAACCTATCACTCAAATGATGCTTAGTGTCTAAATTTTGTATCTTTACTTAATTCTGCTCTGTTATACAATTTATCCTTCCAAAGGACCCATTCTGACAGCATGTTCTGATTGTTTCACTCCACTCTTCTTAAGGCATCATTTCTACTCTGATTCTTGAGTACAGTTTATCACTTATGCCCCCATTTTTTAAATAGCTGATCCCTATATAAACTCAGTATAAACTGAGTTCATCCTTATAGTATCTATATGTTGTCTTTTTAAGAGGGTGAGAAATAATTTGTTGCTGGATGCCATTCGAAGCTTTTGATGAGAACATGTTCATAACCATGGACTGTGTTTCTTTGTGGTCTACCGGCCTTCTGCAGCAGCCATCTACTGAGCTGATTATCTTTAAACCTCTAAGCGTCTTAGATGGAGAAATCACTCTATTTTCTTTTCCTTGTAGTGGTTTGCTGTCTTCTGATTATGTGGAGATCCATTACGAAAATGGGAAGCCACAGCACTCTAAGGTACAGTTAAGAACATTTGGAAATCCTGTAGCATAAACATACGTGCTCATAGAATTATTCATTGCATGCTGCATTGTTTTGAAGTTTCTCAATAAGATTATCTGTTCTCTTGTACAACAGTGCTATTTTTAAATTTGAAATAAGTTTAGAAGAAACTTACTAAAACATACAAATGTTTGAGATAACATTAGAGATTTTGTATATTTGGACCAATAAAGAAATGTTTATTGTTTTGGTTTTAGATATAGCATCTTCTGTAAATGAATGATATAAAGAGCTATCCAGTTCCATAGCAATACTTTCAAGTAGTAGATCACCAGCTTGTGGTCACAGTGTGTGACCAGACTAGAATGGCTGTTTTGTCCAAGTGACTTTGGTGCCTGAGAGGGGCAGAGGAGAGGTGGGGGAAGGGAGATTCAGGGAACAGTGTCCTTCTTAATCTTCCTAAGAGTTCTGGGAGATGGGTATTATTATTATTTCTGTTATGCAAAGGAAGGAAGAAATTGAGGCAGAGAGAGGGCAAATAAACGTACGCAAGGCCATCATACATTGTAATAGGTAATTGGGTACTCAGTCTCATTTAGTTGGAGATGAACTATTCTCTTAACAGAGTGTCAATAAGGAGAAAGTGGGTTTAGATGAAAATGAGATTATTTGTATGTAAGGAAGCCAGTGATCTCCACCAGTTGGGATGAAAATCCTTGGAATGGCTACATTCAGATACTCTGATATGTAGGAAGCCCACAGAGTGCCACTGAGCCTAAGTAGTGTCCATGGAGCAGATACCATGGGCATAGGAGAGGAAACGGGGAAGCAAAACACAATGGGAAACATTGGGCTCTTTTTTCTATAAAAATTTTATTTATTTATTCACAAGAGACACAGAAAGAGAGGCAGAGACAGAGGCAGAGGGAGAAGCAGGCTCCCTGTGGGGAGCCTGATGTGGGGCTCGATCCCAGGACCCTGGGATCACAACCTGAGCCAAGGCAGACACTCAATCACTGAGCCACCCAGGCATCTCTGGATTTTTTTTTTTTCCCTACATCGCTAATGAGTATTGGCACAGAAGTGGGCCTTTTATAGGTGGGCTTGCTGGGTTGTGTAGCACAAAGAACATGTTTTTTTCAGTGCGATAGCTTCTCGCCAGGTATTTATGGGTGGCCTTAATTGTAAATACCGCCTGGGGGGGGTATGGAGTTTCCCAGGAATTATAACTGTCCAATTAACTGTGGGCACATCTGTAATTCACTGGGTGTTTTAAACCTTTGAATTTTGTGCCACAGATTAAGAACTCCCTGTTATTATCCTTACTATCCTGTCAGTTCTTGCCTTAGGCTGCATCAGGGGGGTTGTTGAATCTCTTGAAAAGTTGATGCTGTGGAAGGCGAGCAGAAATGCTAAATCAAGCACGGGAACAGTGCTTTCTGGCATTCGTACAAACCAAAGCTTCCGTCAGCTATGCCAGTGCCCCGAGCGCTGCGGATGCTGAATCATGAGTCTGGAGTAGAGGAGACGGCTTGGGAACTTTATAGACTCAGCAAAGGAGCCACCTTTGCAGGCCACAGTAACCTGAGTCAAACTTCTCACTAACAGGTTCAGTCAGTTTTCCTTTTTCTTTCTTTCTTTCTTTCTTTCTTTCTTTCTTTCTTTCTTTCTTTCTTTCTTTCTTTCTTTCTTTCTTTCTTTCTTTCTCTTTTTTTTTCTTTTTAAGAAGCAGAAGAACTAATTGGCCTCCAGAGGTCATTTGAGGTCCCAAAAGGAGGCCTGATTAATCAGACACATCAGAGCTCGTATCAGTTGCAACTAGAATTTAAAACAAAGGGTATTGCAACTCTGGCAAAGCAAGTGTTTGTTGCAGTTTGTTTTTATGTTCCTTACTATTCTCTTATGTTCCTTACTATCCTCCCATTTTCCAAATAGATCATCTACCCAGACTTACTTGCATCATATGTGATGAATTAATGGTTAACAGTCTGTTTTTTATGTGTCTGTATTTGTATATACACCCCCTAAAACCAAGATGACATGGTGCACACGAACTTGAAGCAGCATTTTTTAACCTTATAACATTATGAACATTTTAGCATGTATTAAATAAGCTTCTAAATTTTTATTTCTAAAAATGCATAATATTCTTTCCTATAATTTATTTTTTATTTTTTACTTATTTATGTTTTAAAGATTTTTACTTATTTATTCATTAGAGACACAGGGACAGAGGCAGAGACACAGGCAGAGGGAGGAGAAGTAGGCTTCCTGTGGGGAGCCCGATGTGGGACTTGATCCCAGGACCCAAGCATCACAACCTGAGTGGAAGACAGACACTCAACCACTGAGCTACCCAGGTGCCCCTCTTACAATTTATTTTAAAATCCCATAGCAATAGAAATTTAGATTGCTTTCAGTCTTTTACTATACAAATAATAGTAAGGAAAGGGCTGATACATTTTTTAAAAGATTTTATTTATTTATTTATTTATTTATTTATTTATTTATTTATTTATGAGAGAGAGAGAGAGAGGAGAGAGTACAGAGGGAGAAGCAGAAAGAGACTATGTGGAGCTGATGTGGGACTCGATCTTACGACCCTGAGATCATGAGCTGAGCTGAAACCAAGAGTAGGACTCCAACCACCTGAGCCACCTAGGTGCGCCTCCTGAAACATTTTGAATACATCTTTAATAATTGCTTAAGGATTAATTCTGAGAATGGGATTTTCTAGGTCAAAGCCTTTTCCTTAAAGGCTTTTGGTTCCTACTGATAGTTTTTCTTTCTGAAAGTTTGTTTAGATCCACATTCCCTCTACCATTACATACATATTTTTTAAAACTTTTTTTTTAACTTCACACTGCTTTCCACGTTAGGAAAATCTTTGTACAGAGTACCAGTGAAGGAAATTAACATGTAAGGATGGTGAGATTAATTAAACTTATTTCACCTAGTGTGCAACTTTTCTTCCAAAGATTTCATACTGTTTAGACAAAAGTGCATGCACACACACTCTGTTATTCACTAGAGATGAAAAGGATTACTCCTAGCCTATTTTGCTTTGACCTTAAGTATAAGTATGGACATTTAAAATATCCTGCAAATGAGTTCAATCAGAATGATGAATCCACACTTTGAAGAAGCTTGTCTAGCTTTTCCCACCTCACCACCACCTAACCCTTCCCTAGCTAGTTCCCACTTCTTAACCAATAGAGGACAATGTCTTAGGTTTTTATTTTAATTGGATGAAAGTGGGTTAAAAAGACATTTTTTTTTTCCGGGGAGCCTGGGTAGGTCAGTTGGTTGCGCTTCTGCCTTTGGCTCTGGTCATGATTCCAGGGTCCTGGGATGGAGCCCAGTGCCCTGCTCAATGGGGAGCCTGCTTCTCTCCCTCTCTCTCTCTGCCCCTCCCCCTGCTTGTGCTCGCTCTGCCAAATAAAATCTTTTTTTTTTTTTTTAAAGGACTTTTTTTCCTTGTGAAGCAAAGATAGGAACTGGAGAGGTCAACAATTAAGTAATCAATATAAAATAGGTACCAGGCATCAGTCAATGAATATGGAAGAATTTTGCTCTGCATTCGACAGAACAATCACTTTGGTTAGAGTTCCTAACCACACAGTGCTTTGCGCACAGTATATGATAAAACAAATTCGATTTGTTCATCGACTTTGTTGATGAAACTATTAAAACTGAGTTAATTTTTAGTATTCTTGTAAAAGAATTATGTATAGTTATGATAGTATAAGAGTACTTTTTAACTGTAAAATAGTTCTATTAAGTCCCTTTTAGGCGAACCAATACCTTTGAGTGCTTACTAATACCTCAGTTTCAATTCTGCCTGTGAAAGGAAGTATCAACTTGACAGCAGCCGAGAGGGAACAGATAGATGCTGTGCTCCCATCTCCACTTCCCTTTATTACTCTTTATCATCATTATTGGGTGGGGAATATGTCCTTTCCTAGCTCTGTTTTCTCACCCCGGCCTCTTCCTGTTGCCTTGCTCACTCCTGCTCTGGGAAGGAAGAGCCACTTAACTGATGGGAAGGAGTTGGGTATGTCAGCATAGTTCTTAATCCCTTCTTTTGTGGGTCTCACCTCCCTGCAGGAAGAGGTGCAATCTCTATCCTCTTCCACACTCTCAGTTGCACAGTAGCAGCCGTGTGTGTGTGTGTGTGTGTGTGTGTGTGTGTGTGTGTGTGTGTTGGGGGGGGGGGGTTGTTGTTCCATGTTGTCTATCCCTGGGTGGGTAAATGTAGCAAACTCAGGGCTGCAGCATTAGCAGGCCCACTGGATTCTCAGCTAATCCTCTCCTCCCGCATACCACTATCAGAAATGGAGGTACCCCTTGGATCTGTTTCGGTCCTGGATCACTTGTATGGATACCACTCCACACGCTCCAAGATACCTATAATCTGAATGCTGGACAGTAGTAAGTGCTGAGGAAGATGTGGAGAACTAGAACCCTCACATACTTCTGGTAGGAATGTAAAATGGTGTGCTGCTTTGGAAAACAGGTTGGCGATTCCTCAAAAAGTTAAGCATAGAGTTACCTTAGGGCCCAGGTGTTCCCTCCTGGTAGATATCTAAGTGAACTAAAAACATATGTTTAAGCAAAAACTTGTACGTAGATGTTCACAGCAGCATTATTCGTAATCAAAAAGTGGAAACAACCCAAATGGCCATCAGTCGATGAATAAATAAGCTGTGCTACATCCACACAAGCGAATATTAATCAGTCATAACAAGTAAGGAAGTACTAATGCATGGTACAACATGGATGAATCTTGTAAACATTATGCTAAGTCAAAGAAGTCAGTCACAAAGGACCATATATTGTATGATTCCATTTTTAAAAAATGTCCAGAATGGGCAAATCCATGAAGACCAAAAGTAGGGTATGGTTGCCAGGGGCTGGGGGTAAGGAGGAGTAGGAAGTGACTGCTCATGGGTGCAGGGTTTCCTCTTGAGGTGGTGGACGTATTCTGGAATTAGTGGTGATGGTACAGGACAACTCTGTGCGTGTACTAAAAACCACCGAATTGCACCCTTTACAAGGGTGAATTTTATGGCTTGTTGCTTATATCTTAAAGTAAAAAGAGACCCTCAGGTGGGGAATGGGGGTTTATTTACCCACCTTCTCAACAAACGTGAATCCTTTGCACCTCTCCGACTGATCTTGTCACTCAGGCTCATGAATAAGTCATTTGTATTCATTAAACAGATACTGATTCAGCTTCTTGTGATCTAGTCCCTGTTCCAGGTACTGGCTGTATATCAGTGAACCAAGCAGATAAAAATCCCTGCCTTGGTTCTTTGCTTTATCACTATAATCACATCACCCTCCTGGAAGTTTTTGTACTTTTTTTTTATTATTATTATTCGAGTCATCACCACAGCTCAGTTCAAGCTCACTTCTTCCGTGAAGTGTTCTTGGCAGGGATTTGCTGTTGGAGGAAATGGCCTCTGTGGGCATAGCTCCTGGCTGGGAAATGGAAAAAAAAAAAAATCATGAGAGCAGACAACACTGGTTCGTCACAAAGCTATTTTAAGTTTGAATAGGATAATTTTGTATGAACTATTAAAAATTTATGTAGCATTGGTACAGCTAAACTGTTCTAATACTTGAACATTTTTCTCCTATTGAGTTTAATGAAGATAAATAATTAAATGGTATTGGGGTCGCAAGTTCCCTGAATCTCTGAAATATTTTTTTCATTTCTTTATGCTGCAGTATTCAAATTCAAGTCTATGTGCCCGGTTAAAGATATCTTTTTCTCTTTTGCTGCCAGCCCACTGATGTGTTAAATAGATTAATAGACCCTGATGATTGAAAAGTGTGAATTTAAGGATATGTGTGTAGAATAATCACTTGCACATTATGTCCTATTTTATTATTATATTCAGAAGCTGGATTTTTTACATTTTTATATTAAAAATATACATGTTGGTGAGCTTAGGCCCATGTAGTTTTTTTTCCAAATGTTTATCCAGATGTTTAGGAGTTTATGAGAGTTTATCTTTTAAAAAGATTTATTTATTTATTTGAGAGAGAGAGAGAGAGAGAGCAGGGGCAGAGGGAGAGAGAATTTCAGGCAGACTCCCGGCCGAGTGTAGAGCCTGACTCAAGGATCCATCTCCCGACCCTGAGGTCACTATCCTGAGATCACGACCTGAGTGGAAACTGCCCACTGCATCGCCCAGCACCCCTAGAGTTTATGGGGGTCTCTTTATGATGAAGATAATAAGAACTGGCTGATTGAACTTTATTGAGGAGTAGATGAAATCATTAAACAGAGACACTAAGGTAGGGCAGTTTTAAAATAAATTAAATAAAAACAATAGGTTCTATTTTCCAATAGGTTGTATTTAAAGTGAGTAGAAAGAAAGAATCAGACTATTTCTGTCATTTGATTGATAATACCAGGGAATCACCTAGGTTTTCCTCTTTAGGTGGTTAGCATTGGACTCACAGAGCTGTTTTCTGGTGAGGAAGTGTTTTCAAAGATGCACATTTGGTCAGTGTCCCATTATTAGCAGGTGTGGCCTGGTGGTTCTGAGTGGCCTTCTGAGCTTGGCAACCTTGTGGAGCAAAGTTGCCATTATTTGAGCATTATCTGGCTTGTGGAGTGTTCAGATGTGTGGAAGTGGTAGGTTGGGGAGCATACTTACTAGGATTTTTAAGTTCCTTTGACTAGCCAATAACTTCTACTTATCAGAAGCTCTATTTTAAAAAATGTAAATAACTCACTGACAGTTTTGAAACGAAAAGTGATGATGCCTGTGTGGACACACATAGACTTGTGTCATGCACTGGATGAGCCCATTGTGTTCTCCTGCCTGCTACTTGCCTAGTCACAGATCTGTGATGAGCTCGTAGGTATTGTCTCGAAGAGGCTGGCCAGTGCTGTAGAACTGTCCGAGTCCTTCCCAACTGGAGAAACACTAACTGGGAAGCCTGAAAACGTGTCATTCAGTTTGGATTTTACTTTCTTTAATAGGGCCTTTTAGCATTTTGTCACTGTCTCCCAATCTGTACATGGAGATAGTAGTTACTATGAGACGGTGAGTGAATGCTCAAGATGGTTAGATCCTTGGGTGGAAGGCAACCCCAGAGCTGACTCTCCAACGTGACCACTCATGAAGCCTTCTGGGAGTGGCCCCTATCCCTTGGACCCCTCCCATTATCCTTGTTACCCAAGAGGGAATGCCTCTTTTCAACTATGATTTATTTAATATGAAATACTTTGAAAGGTTACTTTGCAATGGTATTTATAAAATGTTGCATACATCTGGAGAGTTACCAGATAGTATTTTTATGCTAATGCTTTCTTAAAAACTTGTTATAATTTTAGTAATAAGAAACTCAGAAAATCCTTTAATACTATCAGATACTAATATTAAATTAGAGCCTGCTGAATTGCTCATAGTGCTTAATATAACTACACAGTCTAGATATCCCAGCTTCCTTATGATAATAAATGTCAGGGATTGCATGTTACCTTGAGTCTTATTTACGGTTTAGAGAATATGGTGATTTACCTTCAAATATACAGAGAACTGAAACAATTCCTTCAGATAATATCCTACCTTAATTAAAACAACTAACAATGACTTTTACACGGAGAGACCATCAATCTTCAGTTTCTAATACGAATTAAAATAAAATCTAAGAAAGGAGATGGAGATATTTTCTAGCAAAAAGAAGAATATTTTTAGGAAAATCTGGAAAACATAGCTTTTCTTAGAAAGGTCAAGGAAATATGACAGTGTTTGCTATGCACTTCTAATAATCACCTGACTTAAGAGAGCCTCTTGGTGTGATACAAAGTGCTAAGTAACCAGTTTGATGGAATTTGCAGTTACCTATGGTTGTTTTTAGAATCATGTGAAGAGTGAAATTTAACTGCAGAATATTGACCTGGATTCACAAATTGCTGAGATGCATGATACCATTTGTCCTTATAAGGTCCAGTGTTGAATATGCAAATAAAACTTGTCATATTGCATACAAATCAATATTTATGTTAAAGGTTGCCTTTTGAGAGCCAAACCCCATACAAAAGCAAACTTTTACAAAATATTAACAATTTGATTATAATACCAAATTGAGACAACCAGCACTGGAAATGTGTATTATAGTTTCTAAGGGGAAGCAAACTGAGTTGGTTGAGGAGTGGTCATTTGATATTTGGATAGACACTTCTATCACTGTAAATAATCTCTTAGGCTATTGTAATACAGTGTAATGAACACTGATCAAAATGACTGTAAATCATCAATGAAAAGTATGTTCAATATATTATATTTAAGAAAACAAATAGGATGCTCTGGTTCAACAGTGTGGATTCAGTGCTTATATTTATCTCTGTTCCCTCCCAACAACCTAGTCAAATACCAGTTAAAGAATAAAAAACGATATAAACCTACAAGGACAAAGGCAAGAGAAGAAAAGACTGCAGACAAGAGGTATCTGTAAACTTTTAGGAGATAGAAAGCAAATGGAAGAGGGGTAACTGTCAGGTTTGAGTTTTTCCTGTTCTGTTAAGTTCCATTAGGGGAAAACCAAGAAGCAAGCCAATTGAAGATCCAGGAATTGAAAGCACATGAAAACAGAGAGGCTGGTTGAAAGTCTACAAGAGGGTACTTAAATCCCTGATGTACTCCATACCCCATATAACCAGGCAGCCGTCCCTTCTCTGCACTGATAGAAGAGTTCTGTTTATAGAGAAAAATGGAAAGGAGTGAATTATCAGAGAAATAATAAAAGTTTCCTAGAACTGAAGTGCATGCATTTTCTTGATTAAAAGGTTTGACCAAGTGTTTAGCACAGTGAATAAGCAAGGCACGTCTTGAGATTTCATGAAAATGGAGATGAATAAAACTCTCTAAAGTTGTCTTGAAAGGGGAAAATTATATTTTATAAAAATTATCAAGGGGTGCTGGGTGGCTCAGTCAGTTAAGCATCTGCCTTCAGCTCATGTCATGATCCTAGGGTCGTGGGATCGAGTCCCGCACTGGGCTCCTAGTTCTGTGGGAAGTCTGCTTCTCCCTCTCCCTCTGCCTGCCATTCCTCCTGCTTGTGCCTTTCTCTCTGTCAAATCAATCAATCAGTCAATCTTTAAAATATTATCTGACATTAAATAGCATCTAATTCTCAGCAGCAACATTAGAAGCTGTGCAAAATGTTGTTGAAATGCCGAGAGAAAATAATTTCCAATCTAGAATTCTCTACCGACCCAAATGGTTGATCTAGTTTGAAGATAGAAAGAGAAAGTTTTGTTTGTGCAGGTTCTCACCAAATTTATCTTCCATGATCACTTTTTCAAGGAAGCACCAGAAGATGTGTACCTTCAAAAAAGGGGAGAGTGAGATCATGAATGGAGAAGACATGGGGTCTAGGGTTCTGCATAGAAGGAAGCAGAAGAGTTCCCAGGATAGCCCTAAACAGAACTCCTGGTTGGTGGCTCTATGTCAGGCCTAGTGGGAGGCTGAAGGGGGACAAAGGGGCTGTCTCCAGGAGTAAAATGGATGTGATAAATTACCTGTTATGTTTAACTAGGATGTAGAGTATAAATATTCCTCTCAGAAATACATAGATAACAACAGAAGAAATAGATAAAAGTTAAAAAACAATAGCAATGGAGATAGGGAGAGAGGGAAAAAGTAACTGCTGTGTTCTTTCTAAAGATTTATTTATTTGAGAGAGAGAGAGAAAGAAGGCACATGTGTGTGTGGGCAGGGGAGGGGTAGAAGGAGACGGAGAGAATCCTCAAGCAGACTCCCTGCTGAGCATGGAGCCCATGGCAGGGCTCGATCTCATGACCCTGAGATCATAACCTGAGCAACAATCAGGAGTTGGGCGCTCAATGAATTGGGCCACCCAGGCACTCCTGTGTTTTTACAATAGGCCTTGTAATTACTACTTGACTCTGAAAATTAAGTTCATTTAATACTTCTAAGAAAATTTTAAACTAGTTTTAAAAGGTAGGAAAGCAAACAATAAGATTTTATGTAGTTTTCTGTCAAATGCAATTATTAACAGCACCTTTGGGGTCTCTAATCAATGAGAGAGTAGGCCTTATTCCATAGTCATATCTGGTAAGTATCTACTCCTTTGCATGTTTAAGAAAGGTATGTAAGTTGTACCAGTTGTGTTGGTGTGGTATTCCTGTTAATAGCTTTTTCTCCTTCATTAAATTTAATAATATGACATCATTATAGAAAAGCTGAAAAATTGCCTAGTGCCCTTTGAGATTTCATGTCAACCAGGAGGACTTTGCGGGACCATCTCTGCAATCCCTTTTGGCTTATAGAAGTATCTGTAAGAGTGAATGATAGGAAGCATGGCTAATCAATGAAACCTTCCTCTGTGTTGTAGGGCGGAGAGCACTGTTACTACCACGGAAGCATCCGAGGTGTCAAGGACTCCAGGGCAGCTCTGTCGACCTGCAATGGACTTCAGTACGTGCGAGTCGTAGTGGGAGGGTGAACTTGCTTTCATCCATTCACTGTTTCTGTCTTTTCACAGATGCTTGTTGTAGTGACTCTTCTGTGCCAGTCGCACGTTAAGAACTGGATACGGAGTGATGAATAAGGAGGGCATAGTCTCTGTTCTCTTAACAGAGTTTGCAAGAGATTCAGAGATTAAACAAGTGATTACATAGGTTAATCTTTGATTGCCATTGTGGTAGGAACTGTGAAGGGGAGGGTCAGGGACTTATGGGGTGACCAAACCTAGTCTAGGAAGGTTTCCCAGAGGTATATGTCAGAGGACATAGCAGGCAGGTGCTGTTGGCCAGGTGAGGATGGGAGGCCAGAGAGAGGAGTTCATACATCGACTTGAAGGCAGGCTCTAGAAAAATTTCTCTAAGCACCTTTTGGACCCAAATAGTAATACTTGATGTAAAGGTGTAGCTGTGGGCCTGTGATGAAAAAGGATCTTGAAAATCTTAATCTTCCTATATCTCTCAAAATGATATGCAACATAGAGTCATACTGCTTAATGGAAATTCACAATTTGCAGCCATAAATATGCTTCTGTTCACCTCTTCAGAATCAGATGGTTTTAAATTACTCTATTGCACAAAGCACCTGCTTTTTCCTAGATGATACCAGATTTGCGTAAGAAAAAAAATGTACTAGATGTACATTGTCTTGGAATTATATTGTGACATACTGGAACTGTATGAATAGCCCTGTACCAGATTAATCCTCTAATCTTTCCATTTTGTTTCAAAAATGTATTATAACATTTCTAACTTATATGCTTGTGGTATATACACTTTTAACACCTTTGGTAGCCTGTCTGCTGTCTAGTACAGTTCTGAGACCACAGACAGGTGTATGAATTAGATTTGGGGCAGCATAAAGATGTTTGTTCAGATATACTGTTCATTTTTAAAGATGCACTGTGAAGCTCATTTGCTGTTTTTGTTAATTTTCTCCTCGTGTGGTTTCTTGTCTTGCAGTGGTATGTTTGAAGATAATACCTTTGTATATATGATAGAACCACTGGAGCTGATTCACGATGAAGTAAGTCTGTGATCTCAGTTTCCTGATGGCGTTATATTCTTTTAGCATCTTTGCCTTTGAGCCATAAAGAACAGAACGTGAATGTCAATGTACGTTGATAGGTAGCACCTTATTTCAAACATAGAATGACACCATGAATTTTGAAGTTTAAATCACATGTCCCAGGTGTGTTGAGAAGCTGGTGCTGGTGTTTTGAATTTAGAAATATGCAGATTATGACCTGCTGAATTTGGGAACACAGGCCACCTACACGGGCTCAGCAGGTGGCTCCGAGCTCCCACTCTGGGGAGATGAAACCCATGGTTGTTTTGAGTGGAGGTGCAGTTTCAATATACTCACCCAGGGCAAGTAAAGTCACGGGATTTACTACATACAGATCCCAGTATCTGGGAGGGGAGCAGTAAGCCAGAGGAAGAGCGGTCCTCCACCCCAGGTCATGAGAGAGCAGGAGATAGCAGGTACCAGGCACCTATTGCTTGAAAGGTGGTTGGAATGCAAGTCCCTGACTTTAGCAGGCTTAATTCTAAGTGGTTATTTTAAAAGGTGCCCTGGGAAAATCGAAGTGGGAACTTAGCATGAGAATTCTAAACTCAAGTTCTTATGGAAATGTCCAGACTCTGGGTGTGAGCAAGGTTATCAGGCTGTAAAATGCCTAGGCAGCAGCTCAGAAAAACAGAAGTTGTTTTTCTCATCACACCAGGCCACACACCAGTAAGGGATGATAAGAGGCAACAAACCTAGGTTTTTGGAAGTGAAGGCAGTTCTTTCCAGCCTATAGAGCAGAGAGGACATTCTGTTTTGTACTGACCACCTTCTTTTCCTTTATTTTATTTTATTTTATTTTATTTTATTTTATTTTATTTTATTTTATTTTATTTTATTTTATTTTAATGCAGCTAGCTAATATAAAGTACACACTTGGTTTCAGATAGAGTGTGCAATGATTTATCAGTTGCGTTAAACACCCAGTACTTTTAATCTCACCTCTTCTTTAGAGAATTGTATAACTATAATATACTTAACTTTTAAAAGAATCTCCAGTGGGGAAATTTGTAGTTGAACTATGATTATATTAGATAGCATTTAATTTCCTTTAGATAGGGAAGAAAATAATGTTTAGAATCGTGCATGGGGCAGCAACCTGGATGAGAAACCATAAGGGCATTATGCTAAGTGAAATCAGTCAAATGGAGAAAGACAAATACTATATAATCTTGCTTATGTGTGCAATCTAAAAGTACTGAACTCAGAAACAGAGAACAGGTTAGTGGTTACGAGAAGCCAGTGGGGGAAATGTGAAGGTGGTCAAAAGGTACAAACTTCCAGTTATAAGATAAATGAATTCTGGGGTGTAATGTACAACTTGGTGACTATAATATCTTTGTATATTTGGAAGTTGCAAGGACAATAGATCTTAAAAGCCCTCATCACAAGGAAAAGTTGTCTTTGAGCTGTGATGGATGTTAACTACACTTATTGTGGAGATTATTTTCAGTATATACATACATCAGATCATTATATTTATGCCTTAAACTTATACAAGATTACATGTCAATTATATCTCAATAAAATTGGACAGAAAAAGGAATCATATACTCTCATGGTGTTGCTCACTAATGGAATGAAAACAAATCTGAAATTTGATCTATATTCGTTAGGTATTGTAATGGGGGCTTATGACCCACTGGGCACTATTTTAGGTGCTGGGGATAAAATGGTGAATAAGATAGACATTGAGCGTGAGCTTCCTGGAGCTTACAGTCTACAGGGGAAGACAGGGGTATACAGGTTGAGTAAATAATTACATACTGTGTGTTTTAGATAGTGATATGGCCTAAGGAAAAAGAAGTGAAGCCAAGGAGGTAGAGTTAAAGCTTCAGGGTAACTATCCATGGAAGAGCCAAATGAGATGGTACTTTTGAAGGAGGACTTTCAAGAAATTAGGGAGCTGAAAGGACATTATAGGAGAAGAGCACATGCAAAGGCCCTGAGGCAAGTTCCTAGTGTGTCATAGGAACTCTGAGGAGCTCAGTTGGATTGGAGAGGAGTGGACAAAGGGGAGAATGGTAGGAGATGAAGGCACTGGAGGGTGTCAGTAGGGAAGTCACATCAGTGAAAAGGACTGCTAATGCGAAAATAATATTTCGAGAGTGATCGAGTCAGAATATTACAATCGTTTGATGTGGAGCAGAAAACATTTTTTTATCTTTAGAGGTTTTATCTGTAGATGAAATAAGTTTTGAAATAGGCTCTAGCCATTTAGGCTATTGATAATTGCAGTTGAATAACATTTTTTTTGTGGCAATGTATATTCAAACATGATGTGAATTTCAAATTTGAGACAACAATGTCATTACATTTTGAATGTTTAAAGTTTGCTTAAACCTGTATCATTTTTCAATTATTAAATATAAAAATTACTGGATAACAAAGACAACTACCCCTAGATAAAGGCATTTTGACTAATTAAAATGTTTTCCCCCTACTCTCGTGGTAGGTAAATAACTTGTACACAGCCAGATTATTTGACTCGGTCAGCAGAATAGTCAACTTTGATATCTTGCATTGATTAATGGCTCTGTTACACTAAAAAATAAAAAAAACAAAAGAACCCAAAGAACAAAACAAAAAAACCCCAAAATAACAACTCCCTAAGCTTCAGGTTTCTAAATATGTAAAATAAGATGATTTTTCAATGCATCCCCAATAGAGCAGTTTTGTAGGTTTGATGAATAAACAAAGGTATGTGACTATGTTTAATAAACTGTTGAAGAGATTTATAAATACCAACTATTATTGTCATAGTATTTAGAGCGTCGGTTTTACATTGTTATACCCATGATCATATTCTTCAGGGGCTGATTGTTCCATGCCTACTGCCTTTTCTCTTTTGCTTTCTTCCTTACTCCCCACCTTTTGTTCATGAAACAGTCTGTCTTCTTCACTGTGGGAGAGGGAAAGGAACAGTGCTTAAAGTTTTAAATTAGTCAGTTTAAAAAATTCTGTTGCTAATCCAGTTGTGAGTTTCATTGCTCTGAGTATCATTTCACCTGTTACCAGAATTAAGAATTTACTGAACTTGAATTTAGATTGTTTGATGTTTAGTTTATTATTGCTGGTTTTAGTATGCTTTAGTATGCTTGACTTATTAGTCAAGTAACATGGATGGGATATTTCTAATAAGAATTCATGTTATCTCTCAAGTAGTGAAGAGCAAAACTCTTAATTATTGTGAGTCTCATATGTAATCTATTTAGAATACTCTTTTTATAACTATTTTTCTGCCCATGAAACTAATACATTGTAGGATATTTGGAAAAGCAAAATAAGCAAATACTTACCTACATGGTAATTATCCATGATCCCATTCTGGAGAAAGAATTTCTCTTCACCTTTCAGTATACACACTTTCAGTTTTTCAATGATGTGGTCTCACATATTTTTAAAATAAATTGAATCATTATTCTGTAATAGGATTTTAGCTCAATAATGGATCTCTCTGAGCCACAATATTTTTGTTTGTAAAATAAAGATAAAATATGCATTATATAGAGTTCTTGTGAAGATTAAATCAGGTAACATGTACATTAACAGTGTCTGGCACATATTTTGCACTCAATAATGGAAGCTGATGGTAATAGTACTGGAAATAAGATATTTCTAAAAGTGTGGTTTCTAGGAGAAAGGATATGAATATTTTCAAGGTCGTTGATAGACATTGCTAAATTTCTCTTTGAACTATGCTCCCAATTTATTCCTATCAGCAGAGCATGAGAGTGCTTTTTACCTTGCAACCATAATTAACTACAGTTATCATAATTTTAAAACCTTTGTCAACTTGACGGCAAAAATTGGTATATCTTTTTTTTTAATTTGCATTTTGAAGGAGTATTTAAGCATTCATCTTTTTTAATATGTTCATTCACTGTTTGTTTCTTTCTTGTGAATTTCCTATTCATGGCTTTGAAGAAAGCTGAGGTTTCAGAGAAGCTAATGAAACTGTGCTTTTATCTACACTGGGGCAATTGAATGGTGCTCTGTTTTTTTGAATTAAAGTTTCAATAAGATATACTTTTTATTTTTGATAGCGAAAACATTAGCATATAAATGTTCCCATTTTAAGAAGGATATTGGAGAAAGTTCTAACACTGTTCCAGAGAAGCTTAATCGCATCTTGCTTTTTAATTGTCTACAATTGTTTTTGTTTCAGAAAAGCACAGGTCGACCACATATAATCCAGAAAAGCTTGGCAGGACAATATTCTAAGCAAATGAAGAATCTCAGTAAGTTTTAATTAAGGTAGCCATTTAATCTTATGTAATAGGAGGTTTGCCTCGATGAAACTGGGTGCAGACGCAGGCTTACTGGGCAGTAGAAATGCTCTGTGGTAAGTAGTGTGGGTGGGCAGGGGAATAGATTGTGACTGGTGTGTAATGAGGCACAGATAGTCATTGCCGATGGAAATGGTGACATATGAAGCCCAGGGGTAAACCTCTGTTAGGAACCAGACAGTGTGGCTAAATTTAATGGTGATTTGTAATGAGGCTCATCCTTAAATTTCCCTGGCAGTTTACTGATTTTTTGACAGTTTATATTGTCTCTCTCTTATGCTCTGGTCCCAAGGCATCTTAAGCATGCTGATGTTGACAAAAGCTTCTTTTGGATTATTGGGTTATGTGATATTACTTCTGTATATTAATGCCAAAAGCCTTTAATAATTTATGCAAAATCTTATGCCATACATTATTTTTAAATCTCAAATGAATTTAGCACACTGAAATGCTCTTAAATTTTCAGATATTGAGGGTCAGGTGATTGTAGGTCAAATATGCATATTCCAATGAATCTTGAATGGCCTGTTACATTTTGATGATGTTGAAGAAAATGATATTTGAATTATAAAGTATAATTTGTGCATTACAAATAGAATTCGATTTGTGACCATGAGAATGTGAAATGTTTAGTGACTGGCGTACGTTTTTCACCTTGGTTTATTTTGATTTTGAGGTGATGTGTGCTATTAATGCTGCTATTTCTCCACGTAGTATTTTTATTTTATTTTTTTTCATCATGATAAGTATATTCTTTAATCCCCATAACCTTTCTTACTCATTCCCTCCTCCCATCTCCCTTCTGGTAGACATCAGCTTGTTTACTATAGTTGAGTTTCCTGGTTTGTCCCTTTCTTTTTTTCCTTTGTTAATTTGTTTTGTTTCTTAAATTCCACTTATGAGTGAGATCTCATAGTATTTGTTTTTCTCTAACTTATTTTGGTTAGTATTATACTCTCTAGCTCCATCCCTGTTGTTGCAAATGGCAAAATTTCGTTCTTTTTTATGGCTGAGTAATATGCCAGTGTGTGTGTGTGTGTGTGTGTGTGTGTGTGTGTGTGGGGACACCACATCTTCTTTATCCTTTCATCTATTGATGGACATTTGGGCTGCTTCCATAGTTTGGGTATTTTAAATAATGCTGCAATAAACATAGGGTGCATGTATCCCTTTGAATTAGTGTTTTTATATTTTTTGGGTAAATACCTAGTAGTGTGATTGCTGGATTGTAGGGTAGTTCTGTTTTTAACATTTTGAGGAACCACGTACCATTTGCCAGAGTGGCTGCACCAGCTTGTATTTCCCACCAACAGTGCAAGAGGGTTTCTCTTTCTCCACATCCTCGCCAACACTTGTTGTTTCTTGTGTTTTAGATTTTTTCCATTCTGACAGGTGTGAGGCGATTATCTCGTTGTAGTTTTGATTTGTATTTCCTTGATGAAGAATGATATTTATCATCTTTTCATGTGTGTGTGTTGGGCATCTAGATGTCTTCTTTGGAGAAATGTTTGTTCATATCTTCTGTCCGTTTTTTTACATCTTTTTTTGGAGAGAGAGTGCATACAGGAGGGAAGGGGCAGAGAGAGGGAGAGAAAGAAGCCCAAGCCATCTCCATGCCCACCCTGTAGTGCAATATAGGCCTTGATCCCATGACCCCATGACCCTGAGATCATGACCTGAGCCAAAATCAAAAGCTGGACACTTAACCGACTGAGCCACCAGGCGCCCCTCTTCTGTTCATTTTTTAATTGGATTATTTGGGTTTTGGGTGTTGAGTTGTATCAGTTCTTTATATATTTTGGATACTAGTTCTATATTGGATATGTTATTTGCAAATACCTTCTATTCAGTAGGTTGCCTTTAAGTTTTGGTGATGGTTTGCTGTGCAAAAACATTTTATTTTGAGAGAGTTCCATTAGTTTATTTTTTATTTTGTTTCCCTTGCCTCAGAAGACATATCTAGAAAAATGTTGCTATGGCTGATGTCAGAGAAATTACTGCCTGTGCTCTCTTCAAGGATGTTTATGGTTTTAGGCCTCACATTTAGGTTTTTAACCCATTTTGAGTTTATTTTTGTGTGTGATGAAATAAAGTAGTCCCATTTCATTCTTTTGTGTGAAGCTGTTGTTGAAGAGATTTTCTTTTTTTCCATTTTATATTCATTCCTCCTTTGTTGAAGATTAATTCACCATGTAATTGTGGATTGATTTCTGGTTTTCTCTCCTGTTCTATTGATCTCTGTGTCTGTTTTTATGCCAGTACCATACTGTTTTAATTACTACCACTTTGTAATATAACTTGAAATCTGGAATTGTGATAGCTCGAGTTTTGTTTTTCTTTTTTCTGGATTGCTTTGGCTATTTGAGGTCTTTGTGGTTCCATACAAATTTTAAGATTAGTTGTTTCTATTTCTGAGAAAAATGCATTGGTATTTTAATAGGGATTGCAGTAAATCTGTAGATTACTTTGGGTAACCATATTTGTTCTTTCAACCCATGAGCATGGAATGTCTTTCTATTTCTTAGCATCATCTTGCATTTCTTTCATCAGAGTTTTGTAGTTTTCAGAGTACAGGTTTTCCACCTCTTTGGTTAAGTTTATTCCTAGATATTTTATTGTTTTTGGTGCAATTGTAAATGGGATTGTTTTCCTAATTTCACTTTCTGCTGCTTCATTATTAGTATAGAAGAAGGCAACAGATTCCTGTACATTGATAGTGTATCCTGTGACTTTATTGAAGTCATTTATCGGTTCTAGTAGTTTTTTGGTGGAGTCTTTTGGGTTTTATATATATAGTATTATGTCATTTGCAGATGGTGAGAGTTTTACTGCTTCCTTACCAAAATGGATACCTTTTATTTCTTTTTGTTGTCTGATTGTTGTGGCTAGGACTTCCAGCACTATGTTGAATAAAAGTGGTGAGAGTGAACATCCTTGTCCTGTTCCTGACCTTAGGAGAAAAGCTCTGTTTTTCAACATTGAGTATTATATTGGCTGTGGGTTTTTCATATATGGCCTTTATCGTGTTGAGGTTGTCTCTCTAGACCTGGCTTTGCAGAGAATTTTTATCATGAATAGATGCTGTAGTTTGTCAGATGCTTTCCCTGCATCTATTGAAATGATCATGTGGTTTTTATGCTTTCTCCTACTGATGTGATGCATCATGTTGACTGTTTTGTGACTATTGAAACATACTGGGGTTCTGGAAAGAAATCCCACATGACTGTGGTGTATGATTTTTTTAATGTATTATTGGATTCAGTTTGCTAATATTTTGTTGAGGATTTTTGCTTCTACGTTCATCAGGAATATTGGTCTATAGTCTTTATCTGATTTTGGTATCAGGGTTATACTGGTCTCATAGAATGAATTTAGAACTTTTCTTTCCTCTTCTTTTTTTGGTAATAGATTGAGAAGAATAGGTATTACCTCTTCTTTAAATGTTTGGTAGAATTCACCTGTAAACCATTTGGTTCTGAATTTTAATTTTGGGGAGAGTTTTTTGATTTCTGATTAAATTTCAATGCTGGTAATTGGTCTGTTCAAATTTTCTGTTTCTTCCTGCTTTAGTTTTGGTACTTTCATACAATATTTTAAAAACATAATGCCATTGCACTATAGTCAGGTATACATTTTTGTATTTCTTTCTCTTTTAACACAGGTCTGGAAAGCAATGACCAGTGGCCCTTTCTGTCTGAATTACAGTGGTTGAAAAGGAGAAGGAAGAGAGCAGTGAATGTGAGTGTGGCATTGAATCACAGATGGGGCCACTTCACTCAATTAAATTGTATGCCTGAAATCACACAGTATCTTAGTTTATCTAAAACAGTTTAGATTTGGGCAACTTCCTCTTGCAAACCAAAACAACAAACCAAATTCCTCCTGTGGTTTGAGTCTTATAGGCATATTGCTTTTAATTCAGCTTTTTCTATTTGATGTAAACTGGTTACAGTGTCCCTTGAACTCTGATGTCATATGAGGAATGTATTGTTTTAGCTTTATACTCAAAACATTTTCTTATGAAGATGGCAGTGCATTTTTTTTTAATTAAAACTATAGCAGACTTTTTTATATGACTTATATAACATCATATGAAACATTTTTGTTAACAAAAAAAGTAAGGGGAAGTGTTAGGTTTTAAAATGTTGGCTAATGATGCTTATTTGTATTTCTTTCGAATTTAAAGCTCTGCTGTACCAGAATTTGAAGCTAGATATATTTTTTCTGAGGATCTATTTGACCATTAGTATCATGACAGTTACTAAATAAGAATCATGTAATTATATAATCAACAACTGTAGTATAGCTCCCATGTATTGATAAATGTATAGGAGCTTTGTAACTGAAATTATGTTCCTAGTCTTTTTCATAATAGATTAGAAAGCTGTAATGATGGGGACTGTTTCGTAATTACATGGTGAATGCTATGTAACCGAGAATTAATTCCACAGCATATAGATTACATGGTAATTTACTAGATAACTTAATGAGTAATTATACTGAAAATTGCACATTTTAGATAATGTTTTGCTGAATGTATTTTTTGGTGAAAAAAATTAGACTACCAGTCATCAGAAACTTAGTTACAGGTTAAATCGTCCTCTCTTTTTTGAGCCTATCTTCATATTGTGATTATGGTTACAAATTTTGTTTCTCTACTTAGAGTTTTTTTTCTTACTCTTGAAGATGTGGTTGGTAATAATAAGTTTTATATAGGCCTCTGACACTTCACTACAGTCCACTCTTATCAAATGTAAACTGATCAAGGACCTAGTACATAAGGAAAAGAGTCATCATTATTGATTTTTCAGTTTCAAAAAAAGTCCAAATGAAAACTAAAATGTTTGGCACTTGCTCTTAAAATTATGTAGTAACAATGAAAATTTAGAAGAATTTAGAAAATAGTAATTATCAATGTTTGTTCCTTTGAGAAGTTGTGTGGTTAAGATTTAGTACATTATTATTAGTTTCACTCCTTTGAGTTAATGTTTCTTTTGACTATATTGATAGCTGTTCCACATGTACTGTACTATTCTTATTAAATGAGTTTTAATTAGATTTCCTTTGAAGTTTTAAGTAGATAAGAATCTTTTTTTATCATATTTTAGTGCCAAAGAAATTGATATTTATTTATTTTGGCAGAATTATACTGTACATTTTTCTCTAGAATATTTTTACATGTGAAAATAACATGTGCTGGAGGCACCTGGCTGGCTCGGTTGGTAGAACATGTGACTCTTGATCTTCGGGTCATGAGTTTGAGCCCCATGTTGGGTGTAGAGATTACTTAAAAATGAAAAAAAAATCAATTAAAAAATAACATGGGCTTTTCTCTATCTTGATGAGTATTTTAATGATAATTAAATATAATTCTTTTCTGAATACTTGAGTATTTATCCACACTTTACAATCACTTTCTTTGATTTTGCTGACCAAGTTTCTTCCAGGGTGTTTATAATGTAGGCAGCAAAGATTTCTTTTGAAATAGTCGATCTACAAGTTAGTAGTGAGCATCAGAGATGTATCCACCACCATTCTGACTAAATTTTTATTTTCCACAGCCATCTCGTGGTGTGTTTGAAGAAATGAAATATTTGGAACTTATGATTGTAAATGATCACAAAACGGTAAGAATATAAAGAATCAGTGAGTTTTAGACCTGACAGCTTGCCTAAGGAAGAATACATTTCACTTTATACTTAATCATTATTTATTACTTATTAGGGTCAATATATTTAGATGCTTTATTTCTTTGAAATTATTGAATGACTTGATTTATTTCATGGTGTTGGGAAACATTGGGCTTTATAGTATTTTCACAACTCTAAACTTTCTTTTTAATTAGTGGCTTTAATGAATGGATTTAACTGTTCGTTTGACATCTTTTACATACCTTTCTTTAAAATTCTTATTTTAAATAAATAAATAAATAAATAAATAAATAAATAAAATTCTTATTTTCTACTTTTTTCATCTACGTATTTGGGCACTACTTTCCAATTTTATTCCATCTTTGTTCTGAGAACATTGTTTTTTTCTTCCTAATTATGACTTGTGGCAGATATAATTATGGGAAGTAAAGATGCATAATAAAGGCATATCCAAAGAGACTATACTTGATGATTTATCTTCTTTAAATTTTGGAAAGATGAGTAATACTGTGTTACTTATATTAAAGTAAACTGTGATTTAATGGGTCATCTCAGTAACATTTAAGAGACATGAAAAATAATTATTGCCTCCATTTGCCCTTCTTGAAAATAGAGTATAAACCTTTTCTTTCTTTTTTATTCTCAAAGATTTCATTTATTTATTTGAGAGGGAGAGAGAGTGAGCACGAGTCAGGGAGAGGGGCAGAGGGAAAAGGAGAAGCAGGCTCCCTGCCTGACATGGGGCTCCATCCCAGGACTCCAGGAATCATGACTGGAGCTGAAGACAGATGCTCTACCAACTCAACCACCCAGGCGCCCGGAGTAGAAAATTTCTTAACCATGTTTTACTTAATCATGTCTCTTATAGATTGCCTGAAGCCTAGAGCTTTCTAAAAAGTCTTGTCCAGTAGGCTGTTTGCTAGTATAACCAACACTTGGGGTATGCTTAAATGTGAAACATCTAGCTCTCTGGGAAAAAGCCTTGATTTATAATGTTTGCTGATACCTGTGGTGTAGATACTCCCATTGTGGCTGCTTTCAGGTTACTGAAGTGAGGTCACTAAATGAGGAGTTGGGAAAAGTTGCATCCAGTGGACTCCTGTGAACCATTGGGAGCGGTCTCACGCACCCCATTGCTACACTTTTCAGACTGTGTTAGGCTAGTTGTACTTCTTGTTGTAATTATATAATTTAAGAAATTGTATAAACCAAGACAAAGAGTAGTTGTTTTTATGAAAACTGAATTACATTTCTGGAAAGATGAAAATCTTTTAAGAAATACTTGAAAGTCAGATATGGGTGAAAAACTTATAAAAGATTACAACAAAAATTCAGATTGATTTGCATATATCATTAAGCCCTTGTTTTGCTTTAAGGAGACAAAATTAGATTAATAGATGATAGGATAAGATTAGTAGAATTACTCAGAAAAGGCCTTGAAACCATATATTTAAAAATATGGTGACTTAATTTTTTTTACTTCTTTTATCTTTATACTTTTATTTGACTCTGTATATTAGCAGACATTTTCGATTAATTGCCAAGTATTGGTTCAGTTATGTTGAGTATTATTCAGTAGGATACCTGCTAATTTTATATGCAGATTTATTTTATTTTCCAGGGGCTTTTAAATATATTGCTTGACATATTGTTAGAAGAAACAGTGGAGAAGTCCTCTCTGGTAGGAAAGAAAACCAAATGTGTAGACAACCATTTTAGATAATGAAGGCTAAACTAGGAGTTTCAGAAGGACACTAATTTGCTTGAAACCCCAAGATAATTTTTTCATCTGAAGTATTTTTGTTGACTGGGGCATTGAAGTTTTTTTGTAGCTGATTCTCAGTCCTTAGCATTGTGGCATATTGAGAAACCATGGCTTTAGACACTTATGCTTTTTCTCATATCCATTATACAGATACTTTTAAGGTAGTGGAAGGAATAATTATGATACATGCAATGCCTTTAAATTCACAAAATACATTCACATGGAGCTGGGAATGGATAGAACACTTTTCCAGCCCATGACTTGCATCTCCACGACTCCTATTCCACCATACTCTAGTAGGAATGTACATAATGGTATCAATCAGAGTAAATGTCAGTAACTGTACAAATAGGAAAAGATAATTTTTTTAAAAATATTGAATACTTTAAATTTATTTCTTAATCCTTTTAAATGCATAATAAAATAGCACCCTCCCACTTAAAATATCATTTTCATATAAGGAAATTTTCTGCACATTATACCATATATTCTGTGATAAAGTTACCTTCTTTATGTTACCAAATTTGTTAATGGTAAACCTTGGTAATTATACTATTATTATTATTATTATTATTATTAAAATTGAATGAGAACTAGTTCTTATATGTTCATCTATCTTTGAAACTAGAAAAACAGAACTGTAATTTGCACTGATAAACTTGGAAGGAATACATAGTAAAAATGTAAAAAAAGAGAAAGCTTTATTTTTGAGCAGTAATAATACCTAATATGGAAAGAAATCACATAAAATGATTTCTACTATTTAAATAAATATTACATCTGGGCTAATAGGACAAAATATTCCTTTTGTTTTGAGACCAGGTTATATTCTAGTTCCAAATAAGTGTGTCTTTTTATAAGGATTTTTTTCTTTTGAGAGGCGAGAAAAAAGTTCTTTTAAGGTGTGCTTTATATGAAATTACGAAAATGAAGATTGTTTTTGCATTTGATTGCTACAAAGGAGTAAACCAGAACATGGATCAGAGTACTGAAACTCCCATTTTGAAAGTAAAACTAAACTAGAATAATTAACACCTGTTTTTTTAATACCTTGAAGATTTACTATTGGTTTTAGAATGATCATCCTTGAAATGACTCATCATGCCATCTTTGTGCTAGATGAGGCGGCACAGTTGTTTTGATAACTGTCATCAAGCTCTAATTTTAATTTTTTTCAAAAGGCAAATTTCTTTAAGGGTTGTAATTGTTCAGGAAGGAAAAATAAATTTGGCACTTTAAATGTAAATTATTTTCAGTGATCACAAAATGTGAAAGTAAGTTTTATCATAAATGGAGATTGCACATTTTTCTTTGTATGAAAAATTATTTCTCATTCATGCAGGAAATAGAAACATTTTGCCTACATTCACATTCAAGCTAATCTCTTTAATTCAGAGTAACCCAATATTGGCTCCCTAAAAAAGGCAGACACCTTATTTTGAGGAAGCATCGTGTTATCAGTGGCTTTCAATTAGGAAAGGAAAATCCCTCAATTTTGTAGACAGCATCTTGGTAGCTGGCTGGTGGAACCTAATTTGTGAGCCAATTATAGCCTTGATAAGGGTCTGCAAACATTTCTTTGAGCCACTTGAACTTGAGCTAAATATAAATATGAAAAGCCTATTCTAATAGAAAATTGGTTGAAATATTTTAAAGTGCATGAAAAAAGTTTCGCTTACATTTTTGCTGTATCCTTACATATTCATCAGAGAGTACAAGTATGTTATAACTCAAATATTTTTCAATTTGAACCCTATTTAAAAACTGCTATACTTTATAAGCACGGGAACAAACTCTGAGTTCTCATCAAGAATTGTGATTTATTCGGAATATACATAAACTATTTTATAAGAATTGTTAACTGGAAAAGTTTATCTCCTATCTCAACCCAGAGGAGGCCATTGAATTCCAGCTGTGTGACCTTGGATGACTTCTTTGTCCTCTTTGAACCTCACTGTCCACATTCTAGAATGGGGCTAATAAAACCCACCTCACAGACTTGTGAGGAGCAAATATTTGTTGTAGGAGAGACACTTATAGATCCTAGTAAATCCTAGCTGCTCAAGTAAGTGGAACTTCAAGTGAACAAATCTTGTGGGTATTGCTAGTTGTCCTCTTTTGTGCTTTCTCAGCAGCGGTGGACACGGGTGATTATGCTCCCCTATTTGAAACATTTTCTTCATCTTTTTGTTTCTGTGATGCAACAGCTCTCCTCACTGGCTGTCCCTTCCTAGTTTTGCGCCTCTGATTTCTAGAATTAGGGGAATGCTCATAGCTTGGCTTTGATCTATCTTTTCTTTCTATAGCACTCCCCAACTTGACCACTTCCAGTCTCAATCTTTAAATAATACCATGACTTTAAGGACATCTGGGTGGCTCAGTCGGTTAAGCATGTGACTCTTGGTTTCGGCTTGGGTCATGATCTCAGGATTGTGAGATCGAGCCCCACGTTGGGCTCCAAGTTCAGTGGGAAGTCTGCTGGAGATTCTGTTCTCTCTCCCTTGGCCTCTGCCCCTCCCCTCCTCAAAATAAATAAATACAATCTTAAAAAATATATATCATAATTTCAATTTCATCACCCTCTACTTTATGCCTCTAGCCTCCTGAGTCAGTACTTAACATATCCAACTGTCTACTTGCATTCTGGCTTCAGTATTGAATAATGTGTAACATTTCTAAATCAGAACTTTTGATTCCCTAAATCCTAAGCTTCTCTTCACCTAGTCTTTCTCATTATTTTATTTTTTTAAGATTTATTTATTTATTCATGAAAGAGAGATAGAGGCAAAGACAGAGGCAGAGGGAGAAGCAGGCTCCCTGCAGGGAACCCGATGTGGGACTCGATCCAGATTCCAGAATCATGCCCTGAGCCGAAGGCAGATGCTCAATCGCTGAGCCACCCAGCGTCCCTCTTTCTCATTATTTTAAATGGCACCACTATTCCCCCAGCTGTGCTAGTTCAACCTGGGAGTCATCTTTTATTATTCTCTTTCTTCACCTTCCACATCCTATACCTCACCAAGTCCTGGGATCCCTACCTTCGTAGTGTGTCCACTCACTTCTGCAGATGTCCAGCCTTCATTATCTTTTACCTGGATTCTTGCTTCCATGTTTGACCCTCTCTATTCACTTACCCCACACCAGAGGGAACTTTCTTTAAAGGAAGTAAGAAATGTGGAAATTATGAAATATGAAAAAAGTGAAAAGCATCACGTTTTGATAGACTTCAAAAAAGACCTAATTTTATTAATTTTGTAAACGTGTATTTCATGTTTTCCCATAATCATTATACTACAAAAAGAAGCCTCAAAAGTGGACAAATTAATGTTCAGAAGCAAAATTAAGTTAATTGTATTAGATATATAAGACCACCACCTTAGAATAGGTATCAGTTAATATTTTTCCTTTCTTTTTATGATGTGTGCTTCTGAATGTCGAGACTTTTACCCTTTTCATCACCCCAAAGGGACTTAAGGTTGAGACTTTTGCTTTTACTTTAAAAGATATCTTAGAAATTTTTTAATGTGTGGAATTTGCTGGACAACTTAAAATGCTTATCTACAACAACTTCTTTATGCTAGGTTTGAAAACTCTGTTAAAGTGCCTTAAGATTTTTAGATTAATCTGATATTTTTGGGCCAGTTACATGCACCAATTGATGTTTACTATAAAAGAACACAAGAAGACAGTTTAGATCAGATTATGATACATGGTGGCAGCAATAACATCAAGTCTGAGTCCATTCAGGCTGCTATAACAAAACACTGCAGACGGTGTCTTTTGAGTAATAGAAATTTATTTCTCACCATATAAGGGCTGATAAGCCCAAGATCATGGTGCCAGCATGGTTGTGTTCTGGTGAGGACCTGCTTCCCAATTCATAGCCAGCACCTGCTGTGCTCCACTTTATCTAGTAGAAGGGGCAAGGGAGTTCTCTGGACTTTCCTTTGAGGCACTAGTCCGATTCATTAGGGCTCCACCTCATGACCAAAGCATTTCCCAAAGGTCCCACCTCCTAAACCATCATTTTGGGAGTTAAGATTTCAACATAGGAATTTGGGGGGATACAAGCATTCACACTATAGCCAGTGTTATCAGTTGTAAATGGTGATAAATTAGTGAATGCTATCAATAACAGTACTAATTTATTGCTCCTTTTTCATGGGTTGTCAGTGCATAAAGCATTACAAAAAATAAATATCAAGTATGTAAACATGAAGACACATTATTCGTTTAAAAAAAACATAGTACCCAGGGTGAAGAGAATGAAATGAAGGGAGCCTGACAAACTTATAATGTGAAAGTGGGCAAAGGAGGGAAAAAAGGAATTTCAGGAGTTTCCAGTGTAGGAACATTTTTAATCTTTATGAAAAATTGTAATTTTAATAATTATGATTAAAAGTAGATTTTGAAGATTTATGGTGCAAATCTGATTTGGTAGTTTTGAGTATATTTTCCTTTTTCCTCAGTAGATGGTGTGATCCCCCTGTCATAGACTTCAGTTTTCTTTTTTTGTTTGTCTTTTTAAAAGATTTTATTTATTTATTCATGAGAGACACAGAGAGAGAGGCAGAGGGGGAGAATCAGGCTGAGGGAGACGCTTCCCCACTGAGCCACCCAGGTGCCCCTAGACTTCAGTTTTCAAATGTCCTCTCAAAGATATACTCTGCAGTATTCTTTGTTAAAACTTTAGCCCTCCAAGGTGTTGTTATAGAATTGTTCTATTAACTTATTTTTATTTATTTTCTTAAATAATCATAAATAACCATAAACCATCTTAAACTATACATGTACTTCATTTTTCCTTCTTGTCCCTCCTTTGTTCTGACATGGAACAGGTCAAAAGCAAAAGGCTTCATTTGATGGAGGCATTCTTCTGAGAGAATATACTTAGATGTCTAAAATATGCATTCTATGTCATAGACAGTATCTAAAGCGCTGCCTACAAAATTTTCTTGATCTGTATCTGATCTTGAGTTTCAAGGGAGAAGCGTGTCCAGTTGGTACTACATTTCTTGGCTTAGCCTTTACAAAGGTAAACTGTAAAGGTGGTTTCGGTGAAAACAGAGATTGCCTTTGTAGACATTAAGACTGAATTAACAATTTCTCAGGTGTAAAGCTTCTCATACAGATGTCTATAGGTTCTTGCCATACTTGGAGGTGGTACAGGTGTTTTAAATGGAGTTTTGCTTCCTAACAGAAATCAAGTAGAACACCACCATATCCAACATGGCTCAAGTTAAATTGTCTATTTTTAATCCCCATTTGTACTATTGCTGTGAGGTGTCTGCTTTTACTGAATTGTGAAATTTACCACTAAGTTATGATTTGGTAGTGACTGATTTATCCTTTTCCCCTCCAGTATAAGAAGTATCGCTCTTCTCATGCACACACCAATAACTTTGCAAAGTCCGTGGTCAACCTTGTGGATTCTGTAAGTATCCCAGTTTTCTTGAACCTATTTTTCCAAGACAGTATGTTTATATATTTGTTATTTCCTTATTACTTTAATTCTTCCTTGGGCAAAAGTAAAAATGCCATACTTAAGATCATCTGGCTGAATAATTATTCTAAGTGATACCTAGACCTCTTTGTCTAGAAGGGCAAAAACACTAGAGAAAATTATCTGCTAAAAAGAGCGTCAATTACACTTTGCAAATGAGACTCTGTTAATGATAACCAGTTGAGCCTATTGTCTTAAATATATTGCAAGAGAGCTAATTGAGGTGGAGTAGGTTTGGAGAATATAGGAAATACAAGGGTTTTTTTTTTTTTTTTTTTAAAAACTTCAAATTTATTTTCTTAGTGGTAAATGCTTCAGATTTTATTTCTGGATGACAGAATTAAGTGCAGTCCTCAAAATAAAACTTTTTGAAACAGTAAAATATGTATCTCCTTACAAAGACTTCTAACTCTATAAATCGTTCATATCGGTATTTTCCCCCCCTCTCATTTTGTAAATTACAGAGAATAATGGTTAATATTTTCTTCCTTTTTCCTGCTCTAGGTAGAATTCCACAGATGTGAATATTATTTATGTTCCAATACATAGTTCAATTTGGTTAGTCGTAGATTAAATATAACATACTACTTTGTATTCTAATGTAAAGTGCTATTTTGTTCAATTAAATCTATTTTTATCTGATATTTATTGTATGTTCCCTCTTAATTGGGAAAAAAAAACTTTTTATGAATTGCCAACTATCTAAATGATACTTATTTTCTCCAAAGAACTGCCTTCTTTTCTGTCTTTGAAACAGTCCCCCAAACCTTTGATCACTCACAACATATGATAGCTGTAGGCACAGCTGAATAAAGGTATAATACAGGTGGATGGACACAGTGTATCATATAGAGTTAGGACTGAAATTCTGAAAGCCAGTTTACACCTGGTTTATTAATCTTCTGTAATTTCAGCTCTTGTCAGCAGTCATCTCAGAGGAAAACTGAAGGGAATATGGAAAAAAGAATATTAAACACACTTTTTTTTGTTGCCAAAGCTGTTGACTTGGTAGCATCTCTGTGTCCGTCATTCCACTATGGCTGAATAGAGCCACATCTTGCAAAGTGGAATTTTTATTTTGGGTGATCATATAAGGTTCTGAAGCCAACCAACTAATTTTTAAAAGACATCATATTTAACTCGCTTGTTATAAAATCATTATAGCTTCAGATTGACTTAGGGACGATGATATTCCCTTTCTTTGATGTATTCAAAGATCATCCATTATTTTCTGAATTAGCTTGAAAATAGGACAAAATGACAGCAGTCTTTAAAGTTGCTTAATTGTGTAAAATGTTTAGCTTTTGGAGAGAAAGAGAACAGAAAGATGCAATTGAAATATTGCGAGTGATGCCACCCTGTGGTTAGGGGGAAGTGGGTGATAGGAATGTGCTGTGTTCCTCTTTTAGCCAGCTCTTGATTCCCCCACAGTGTTATTTAACGTGTCCTGTCACAGGGCCTCCAAGGGCAAGCCAGCCATGTTGCTGGTGATTGTCCAAGGATTTAGTGATCCGTTCCAGTCCTGCAGGAATGACTGGTCATACTGCACTTAACTCAGAGCCAGTAGGTCAGGCTCCAAACCTGTTACCTCCTGTGAGGTTTGGAAGAGTGATTTTACTAAATCCTGTTTTGAATTTATGTCCAGACTTTAGAATCTTGACATCCCTACTGTCCATCCCCTAGTGAGATACCTGACCAATAAATGTGCTGCTTTGGGATTGAAATAGTGTAGGAGAGGCTGAGTTGTGTGATTATTCTTTCTTCCTTTCTTTTTGCTCTTGAAAATGAGAAAGGGAAGATGATTCTTTATGATGAGCTAATCGTGACCTCATGTTCTCCTCTCACCTCCCCTCCTGTCCTTCCACTGACTCTGAATCACTGATTGTGCATGTTTGACCCAGTGTTTCCTCCTGCACCTGTCCTGTTGTATACCCTCAGATTTACAAGGAGCAGCTCAATACCAGGGTTGTCCTGGTGGCTGTAGAGACCTGGACTGAGAAGGATCATATCGAGATCACCACCAACCCTGTGCAGATGCTTCATGAATTTTCCAAATACCGACAGCGTATCAAACAACATGCTGATGCTGTGCACCTCATCTCGTATGTACCTGCGGTCTATGTGTTGACATTTATCTTTATCCCCTTAATTATATCTGTTAAGTTACACGTCAGTGTGTTGATCTTGAATTGAGTCCTCTCTCTGGTTATCTCAGTAGCAGGGAGGTAAGTTGTCTGGTGCTGGGATGGTAGTTCCGTGGTAGTAAGATTTACCTTCAGAGCACATTCTTACTTTCACACTTTCCATCCTCCAGGTCAACTCATAATTCAAGGTGGCTGCTGGTGCACCAGCCTTTATGATAGGCATCAGGAATACAGGCAGGGAGGAGTGCAAAAGAGCCCTCCTTCCGCTGAGTGAGCTCCTTTAAAGCAGATATTCTGAAAGCTTGCACATATCCATTTTACCAACAAATCATTTCCTGGCTCTTGGGCACATGCTGCACGTAGCTGCAAGAGAGGCCAGGAAATACAGTCTTTTGAGGTGAACCATTGAATAAAATTGAGATTTTTATCATTAAAGGAAAGGATGACCAAGCTTTCTTTCGATATAATCAGTGGTTTCCTTCTCTGCTCATGGAAAAGCTGTTTTTAGACAGTTCTCCAAGGTTCTATTCTGGAATCAGACCAACCAGAGTCCTCTTTCCTTGTCTCTCACCTTAGCTCTTTGCTTCTTTTTCTCTCAGTCTAATCAGCAATATATACTAATTTATACATTTATAGTTTATAATAATCAACCAGTGCTTAGTAGATGCTCAATTAATGTTGCTCAACTGAGATTGCTTCACATCACACAAATTTCAAGATATTTATGACCACATAAATCTAAAGGTGTTTAAAATGTAGTTTTTGATTTCTTGAGGGAGGATGGATTTTGGCGTTCGGTGTAGAAGAGTGAGTAAACCTGTCTTGGGAGAGTTCATGTGATGGTCACTACATTGGTTTTCTGATAGCACTTACTTTTCTTTAGGCGTGTGACATTCCACTATAAGAGAAGCAGTCTGAGTTACTTTGGAGGTGTCTGTTCTCGCACAAGGGGAGTTGGTGTGAATGAGGTAAATTTGATCAGTTTTCTTAAAGTAGAGCTTTATCTTTGCATCTGACCTCTTTCTTCCTTGTGGCCTAGTTTATATCTTTCTCAGGTTTGTTTAAAATGACAGTGACATTGAGAATAAGGTATGAGTGACTTATATTAGTAAATAGAAACCAAAGTGGCTTTTGGTGTTCAAAAAGAGGTATTGCTTCATTTCATAATGATAGTTTTTCGTGTTTATCAGGTAAATGCATGCCAAAGAGTGGTCCAGAGATTTTTTCACCTCTATAGATAAATTTTTATAAACTTATTATTCCTTTCCTGATAATTTTAATCTATAATGCTCTCCCATGCATGTTAGATTTAACTCATTTAAATCAAAGAGTTTAGGATTATATTTAATCAGTATCTTTGTTTTCTCTCTGTGTACATTTTTTATCTTTATGCCTCCTACTTATCTCTCTGTAGAATTCATTGGAACAAATATTTCCTTAGTCTCATTGTTTGGATTCCAGTACCTTCCTTTATATCAAGGAAATCCTTACACCAGTTGGCAACAGCATCCAAAAAGCTGAACCAACTATCTCTAAACCCTGACTGATGCCAGAATGTATTATAAGGTTATCCCCATAGCCATCATCATTCAGTCAAGACCTCTCTTGGCATATTTGTAGTAAGTTGAATTTATTCTTGGTTTGGTGTGAGTTGAATCAGGGCATAGCCTTTTATGGCTTGTGTTTTATGTTTCCATGTGAGAGCATCAAGTTCTGAGAGATGCCACATAGTAAGAGAGGCTTTCTGCTTTTTGGGCCCAGCTACAAGAAAGAAGTGATAAGGAGCATATGCCATCTTTGGATGCTGTGAGGCTCTACTTAGGGAACTGAGATGATATGTAATGTTGATCAAGAAATAATAACTAGCTTTGTGCACTCTCTCAAATGTCTCCCACACACTTTCAACTCTGAAAAACAGTATGGTCTTCCAATGGCAGTGGCACAAGTATTATCGCAAAGCCTGGCTCAAAACCTTGGAATCCAATGGGAACCTTCTAGCCGAAAGCCAAGTATGTACATTGACCTTCTTATTCACTCTCATGTGCCATTCTGTCTGTATACTGCATGTCCAGTCAATAAATAAATTTTTTCATTCCTAACTCATTATAGTTTAATTGTAATATACCTTCTTCCTCTTAAAAGATTATCAAGTGAGCAATTTAAGGTAATTCTTAATCTGTTTGGGTAGTAGATATTTCCCCTTAAAAATTCATAAAATCATACTCATTTTCTCAGAGCAGGAGTAGCTCTTTCTCACATCGCAGAGTGTTGAGGTTTGGCAGGGGATGAATACTCACCCTCTGGATTCTAAGCAGTGGAATGTAGACACTAGGTGCCAATAAAGTTCCGTTGTGGAGTTAGTAATAGTATAGCTGAATCAGGAAATAGCTTAGGTCTAGTGTCAAAAGGAGCTCCAACTCTAATTAAACTTCCCCACCTACCTACCTCTAACTGAACTCACCCACGTGGTCCCATCAGAAAGGTTCAAGAATAAGCCTCCCTCCAGGCGGCCCTTCCCTAGGGCCCTTTAAGCCTGGAAGCAGGTGGTAGAGGATAGCCCTCTAGTGGGCAGGCAGTGCCAGGAGGGAGTCCAAACAGGGCCTCAGATCCCATCCAGTGGAAAAATGCATCCAGTGACCACTGGTGTCACTCTCTTCATTAATCAGAGGAGGGGAAGATGGAAAGATAGGGCTGAGCTTCCAGTGGCAAAGTATCCAAGGCCCACAATGGTTTTAGGAGTCCATGAAAAATTTCAATTTCTTTAAAAAAAATCAGAGTAAAATCCAACTTGGATTATATTCCTCTTTAGACTAACAAACTAGTAAAATACAATTTCAAGTACTTTTTTTTTTTTTTTTTTTTTTTTTTTTTGTGACATGAGGCAAAAGTTCCTAGGACCCACAAAAGTCATACGATCTTGTGGAAAGGAAGACTGTGGTATTCCTTCAAATTATTCTAAGTGAAAGTCTGCTCCCCTCTGTGAAAATATCAGATGCCAAAAGTAAAGGTCTCCCTGCCCACCTCAGCAACCCAAGGAAGAAAAGGACAAAATTCTTCTGTAACTTTATCCTACGTTTTATGCCTTTTTGACTACTATCAAATAATTGTCTGTCATTAATGCATAGTGTTATGGAAACTTGAAACAAAATACGTATCCAGGGTCTTCTCGATTCTCTTTATGGGCATATTAATTCATCACTTTATGGGTATATGAAGTCTGGTGGCATTTAGCAAATATCCACAAACTTTCGTTTATTAATATCTTGCTCAGGGTATTTGCTTTCCCAAGGAAACACATAATACACTTTAAAGGAGGTATTTTGGGTTTCAGCAGCTGGGATAGATGGCTTGAAAATCAGAGGAGAGTAGGGCCAGATTTCTGACCTTGTTTGAGAACCCTGGGGCCAGGGAGAGGCCAGTGCTGGGGTCCGCTGAGGGATGTTACTGAATTGGGTGAGGGGGTGGGGTGAGAAGTAGTGGTTCAGGCCCAATGCCTGGAGTAGTTCCTTCCTAAAATGTTTTAGTCCTTTATGAATTGTTTGTTTAGGTAGATAGTTCATTAGTTCTGAACTTTGACTTTGAAAAAATCCATTCAGAAGTCCCTCTTTTAAAAATCTTTGTCTATGATAGGAAAGAGAATAGGAAAAAATAAATGGAAAGCATAGCCCATCACAACATCAATATGTCAGTCTCTGGCATCTATGTTGAGTTTGTGATTGTTGTTTAGTTTAAATGACTATTTGTGCTTTTATTTTAGAATGTTCTCTTTTCCTAAAACTTTTAGCGGAGGGTCCTTCACATCTCTGGCTGAACCTCACTGGGATTCTAGCAAATGGGATTCTCTCCTGTAACCTCCAGGGTGCTCTGTTGGGGAAGTTTCAGTGGTGACTCATTACATCTGTGCAATAGAGCTTTACAGCTCACTGAGTGCACACCTGAGCTTATCTTGTGTGAACCCCCGGAACCACTGAGAGATAGGCAGAGAGGCTGTTCCCCATTTTCCAGGTGGGAATATGGGAGACCCAAGAAATACTAAGTCACTTGCCTGCAGGACTCTCACTGGGTAGAACTTGGACTAGAACTCAGGCTTTTTGTTTCTAGACCAGGCTACTTTCCATTACACATTGGAAATAGGAACTTTATTGAGTTTTCTGAGTCACAAATATGAAGGGAGGGATAGTTTTATTTCTTGTCAGCTGTTGTCTTAGGAAATAACCTATACTTCTGGAAAAGATATAAAGAAAATTTGATTTAATGGAAATAGTTTTTGTTTGGTGGGATTTTACATTCTGTATCTACAAGACACAGAATTGATAAATAAGGAATTATCTCCAGAGTTGCAATGCAAATGAAAGATGTGACTTTTGTTGTTTCTCTTTTCTTCTTTTATTGTTTCATTGGTCTAGAGTGTGACTGCACAGAATCCTGGGGTGGCTGCATCATGGAGGAAACAGGGTAAATTTTCATTTTACCTGCATTTGATATAGGCCTTTCACTGACATTGCTGCATATAATTAGATGCAGAGTCTCTCAGGTACTGGTCTTGTAGGCTCAGCACTCAGTATAAATTCAGTCATTAAATATCTGATATTTTAAAAATGAAAGGACTAATTCACCTTATATTTTCATTTTTTAGTTAAAGTTGTTGATAAGAGAGTAAAATATAATAACAACTTCTACTTCTGTTAACCTTTAAAGAAAGCACATTATTAAATGCTTCTAAGTTTAGTAGATACATTAATTTTTTAGTGCACTTAGAATAAGAGCCAGTTGTCTGCCTGAAGCAGTCCGTGAAAATCAATTTAGTCGTCAATTTATATTTTAAAGAAGTCACGAATAGCCATGTTTGCTGTAGGAAAAATTGTACCGTACTGTTTATATAATCAATACAGCATTTTTTTAAAGACAGATTTATTGTGTCTAAATTAGGTATCTTCTATTGATAGACATTTGAACATTTCTCACCTATCTCCTCTCTTCTTATGAGGATGCTTTGAGAACAGAGCCACTGCCCTGGAGCTGCTGTTGCATCTGTGAGCCAAGGCCTGGAAACATTGCCCCCGGCCCCTGCCCCCATGGGAGCCATTCACCGAAGGGTCCCTAAGCTAGAGCCCACTCCTACTAGATGGAAGAGGTTTTCCCACCCATGTGTCTCTCCTGCTTCTTGTGCCTATGCCAGATATCTGTTCAACACATCACCCATTTCTGGTCCTCCCCCTATTCTGAGGAGCCCCAGAAGCCAGAAGCCCTGACCTACTAGTATAACGAGTCCCTTCCTACTCCTCTACCAGGAGTCCTGCTCGTGGGGAAAAGGGGAGCGTGAGCGTGAGGGTTTGCAGAGACACTCAACCATTCTGCTGGCTGCTTTAAAACATATGTTTCTAGAAATGTGGTTTAAACATGAAACTGTTAGCGTGCATGCTCCCCTTGTTTTTGTACCATAATTTACTAACATTATGGCTTAAACAACATTTTTGAGAACTACAATATAGTAGGAAGGTAACACCATTTATAGTATTGCTTCTCTAGGGAGGCACCGTCTGTCTTCTAAACTCCCAGTTTTTAAATGAATTTTTGGACTGACCGCCCAGAAGATATAATAAAACTATTTAAAGTTTACATATATTTTCTCGAGTATGCATTTCCACATAGTTCCTTTAGGAGATTACTGTCAACGATGGCAAAAACTTTTCCTACTTCCATATACTACCCTCATGCATCAGGATACAAAAAACTTTTAGATTACATCCTAGAATAAGTGGCCTGTCACTCTCAAATCAAGTACTATGATAAACACACCAAAGGAATCAGTATGTATGATTCAGTTTAACCTCGACCATGTGTATAACATCTTCCTGTGTACTGACATAGAGATAGTTTGATTAATTGAATCGCAAACAGGCTCATACTATATTCCTAAGTCATGAGTATGTTTGAAGTTGAGCATAAAAATTAGAATTACCTAATTCTAATCAGAAGGAACTTAAGCCTAATTCTGTTTTTACTGTGTGTATATGGGCAAAAAGCAGATATCCACATATCCGTGTACATATTTGTGTCTGTGTATAAAAACAGTATAATACTTCTCTTTAGATTTCCTTGTTTGCCTCAGTGGTGTTGCTGATGCCTGCATTATATAATCTTTAATAGATTATCACAATTCCTTCCTCTAAGTAGAATCTAGTAGGTTCCCATGCATCTTTTATTCAGGACAGAGGCCAAAAAGTGCTTGCCTTTACTGAGACTGAGCAAATAAAAATGACCACATTTTAAAATGTAGCCTAGGTGAAGAAGTTTTGTGATAAGCTCTCCAAAACGCTTCCAAGCCCAGGCACAGAAGGGCTTGGCTGCTGAGGAGGTGATAACCTGGCTCCCAATCTGTGGTTTTCTTAGACTATTTTTATAAGTTCTACCACACATACTTATTTGGCAATTTGAACATAAATGCCTTGTCAAAATTTGTGTGGAATCATCTAGATCCAGAGTGAACATTTTGTTCTAATTCAAGGGTTTTAATTTTCTTCTCTGATGACTGCTTTTGGTAAATTATTTACATAATTGATTCTTTATTTTCTCAGGGTGTCCCATTCCCGAAAGTTCTCAAAGTGCAGCATTTTGGAATATAGAGACTTTTTACAAAGAGGGGGTGGAGCCTGTCTTTTCAACAGGCCGACAAAGGTTAGTAACTCAGAAAGTGTAATTATTTCTCTGGTTCTTCTTCTTCCTTTTTTTTTTTTTCTTGCTTTTGAGAAATGTGTTTGATGTACATAACATTTATGAAAGCAACAACCTTCGTGATCATATCCACCTCCGATCTGCTCAGGATCTAGTCACAAATCTATTATGGGAAAAGACTTAAAAGTCATTCTTGCATTTTATCTTTGTGAAATGTTGAAAAGTAGCTCTGTGCCTTAATAAAACTAGTTGCAAAAAGGCATATTTATTTACAATAGAACACTGCCAAATGTCAGATACTTATCTTAGAAAATAGGTTTTTCTGGGATCCCTGGGTGGCGCAGCGGTTTAGAGCCTGCCTTTGACCCAGGGCGCGATCCTGGAGACCCTCGTCGGGCTCCCGGTGCATGGGGCCTGCTTCTCCCTCTGCCTATGTCTCTGCCTCTCTCTCTCTCTCACTGTGTGCCTATCATAAAAAAAAAAAAAAAAAAAAAAAAAAAGAAAATAGGTTTTTCTTTGGTGGGGGGTTGTCAGATTAATATTTATTATAAAAGCCATTATCATGTTGAAATCTGGTCCTGCTTAAATGAATGATAAAATCATGGTTTTGCTACTGTGAATCTGATTTTTCAGCGCTAGCTGTACCCCTCCCACTTTGTCCTCTAAACAAAGAAACAAATGCCCTTCAATTAAAACATCTTTGAAATTTACACGTTAGGATTTTCATCCTGCTGCTTAGAGATTGTGAGTTAGATTAAGGGATATTGCTTCAACCCATTTCTCTGACAAAAATTCCATATTCCACTGACATCTCTTTAAGGGTATAACTAATTCCCAGGCTTTTTTTTTTTTTAAAGATTTTATTTATTTATGCATGAGTGACACACACACACACACAGAGAGGCAGAGACACAGGCAGAGGGAGAAACAGGCTCCATGCAGGGAGCCCGATGCAGGACTCGATCCCGGACTCCAGGATCACGCCCTGGGCTGAAGGCAGGCGCTAAACCTTTGAGCCACCCAGGGATCCCCAATTCCTTGGCTTTTTAAAAAATTTTTTTGAGTGGTCTATTCCCCTAGACAGGAACTATTATGAATATCGGCTAGCCAAAAAATAGCCCAAGTTATTTATGGATCTCATAAATACATATGTGTATTTATTATTTGTTATATAGTCTCTTTGTGTGGGAAGGTCCATGATGTCAACTGGCATTTCATCAGAATTCATATATACAGCGTCACAATCCTTATCCATCATTCCTTAATTCAGAAAGGTCTGAAAATTGAAAGTGTTTTTTATGAGTTTGCAGAAAACACGTCGGGCAGTAAAACTTCTCCTGGACTGAAAACTTTTATTATCCTTCATTGTGTAAATATTCATAAGTATTACTGCAGAAATATAAATGTTTTTGATTAGAGGGTGTGCACCAGGCCCCTCGGGGCTATTACATAGAACATGGTAAATGCATCATACTTTTCTAAAATCTAGCAAAGCCAGAATTTTCAAATTCACTGGCCACAAAGCTTTTGCATAAGGGACTGTGGACCTCTAGTAGCATGTTTGAAAATGAATCACTCAACAGGCAAAAAGACAGGATTGCTGCTCATTAGCAGATGGTATAGAGATTCTAACATTACACATTTCATATTTCTTTTGAAAATACTACTTCATAAATCAAATATAGTCCATTTGCTATACAAAATGTTTAATGCTCTATGAATTGAAAGAACAGTGAAATCATACTAACTTAAAAAAAAAATCAGTGACTGGTGTGGATAACTAACAGAATAATTTACTCCTCTCCTCATCATTAAGTGATACTCCTGTAGTCAAGGGACTGTAGTTTGATGCCTGACATCTCTATAAAATCTCAATGAGTCTGCAGAAAAAGAAACAGGAATTTTAAGGTGACCTTGCACCATCAAATTCAACCGCCTGCCTTTCATGGCATTGATCTCAGTGCAACAGAAATCTGAAAACTTCAAAGTGTTCAAAATGGGAGAGATGAGTAGTAATGAATCAATGTGAACTGCTGGCATTTATGAATTAAAGTGTACGTGATTGATTTTTACCTGCCTTGCGTCTCACCAGTCAATTATAATATAGCATCTTGCCTGGGAGCACAGCACTCAGTCCTCAGGTTTCTAGTGTGTGTGGAAGGGTCCATCATTAGATTTCTGCAATTGCCTGTGAGTAGAAAGAAAATTATTCCAGTAGCTCAGAAACCAAATGAAAATAGCCCTATATCTTCAGTTTTAAAAGTTAGTAAATACGGATTTATTTTTTTCAGCTACATGGTAGAATGATTTTTTTTTAAAGGAAGCCCCCGTGGATTCCAGTGGAATAGTTTATATGTATGTATCAAAGAACTGACCTTTTCCAAGTGCTTTTTTAGTCAATGAATGTATGCATGCACGGTTTACATGGTTTTTTCACATTACTTGCCTGCCTTGTCTCTGTGCTGTGGGACTCTCCCCACCTGCTGTGTTTTCCACCTGGTTTGTGATAGAGGCCTGCCGCAGGATGGAAGGAGGGTCCTAAGAATGAGATCTAGCATTTGGCTCCATGTGAGGCCTAATAGGAAGTGCTAGCCATGGTCCAGTCTGAACTTGCCATTTCCATTTCCTCCTGACTGCTGATGAAATACCACAGAGATGAGGACTGTTGATGTTACTTGTGGGACTTTCCTATGGAGGAATGAAAAACTTTCTTGCTTTGAGTAAGAGTTTTCCCTTCCTCGATGTGGAGGGAGAATCAGGTCTTCCTCAGATGGGCTTGGAGGGCAACCCTTCTCTTGGGGTGTGTATGCTGGAGGAGGAGTCTCTCTTGCCCTCTCATACTCCTGGCTTTGAGTGTTTTGGTTGGAATGTGCTGTTCCAGTCTTCATCCAAGTGTGATAGACACACACAGGGAGATCTTGCTCCAGCTGACAGAAAATGGGAATGTTTCTCATGAACACTCACTGCCTCCACAATTGTTTGCAATATAGTTTGTCTGGCAAACTATAGCACTAGTCAAGTGGATTATTCTAGAAATTTGACTCTTCCATTGCTCCAGGAATGATCGAGAGATTTCTATACATCGGTGCATATGTCTGCACAATTATTTATTTATTTTTTAAAGGTTTTATTTATTCATGAGACACACAGAGAGAAGGAGGCAGAGACATAGGCAGAGGGAGAAGCAGGCTATCTGCAGGGAGCCTGATGCAGGACTCGATCCCACAACCCCGGGATCACGACCTGAGCCAAAGGCAGACGCTCAACCACTGAGCCGCCCAGGTGCCCCGTCTGCACATTTATTTAATATGCTTTAGACAGTGCAGATTTCCTTTCAATGAGAGTGGTGGGCATGGATTCCCAGCAGCACCTTTTCTAAGCTTATTTGCTTTTTCTTGATTGTATATATTACATTCAGCTCTGACCGAAACATTTTTATCTTTTTGACAATTTTTGTTTTCTCAGCTACCTTGAGATAAGTCAGTAAATTAGATATCCGTTAGTCTTAGCAATTGCATCTTTGCCCCATTAGCAAGTATGATAAATGATCTATTCGTTTTGACAGCTAATTTCCATTAATAAGTAATTCTAATGGTAGAGGTCATCTCTGGAGCCCACCTCCAGAGAATCCTCCAAGAAATATTACCCCATTTGGAATACATTTTTAGAAGTGTTATTAATAAGTGAACAGTGCTACCCACACAGATATCATCTGTAAGATGCCGTCACAGCAAATCACAGAAGAATATCACATGATAGCTGATTATAGGGCCATGTATGTGGCCTGATTGGTGTGTTGGTTTTCTGTGATAAATTAAAATGTTTTTCCTTTGTCTTCCTAACCTCTTTCAGCTATTTGAACCCACAGAATGTGGAAATGGATATGTGGAGGCTGGGGAGGAATGTGACTGTGGTTTATTACATGTGGTAAGTATAAGAGATCTTTCCTACCTTCAAACCAGCTCCTTCCCAGAGCAAACAAGAATAGTGAGAAGCCTACACTGTCCTTCCCTTGGTCTTACTGCTTTTCTTTCTCATCTCTCTCATCAATGCCTAATCCCAGCTCAGACATGTTAGAGATAATCAAGTTCTTATGGCCCTGTTTGAAAAAATACCTAATGGGTTCTTCTAATCAAATCTCCTACCTCCTAAAAATCCATAGCTCATATCCATCCCATTCAGATTATACCAAATCACGAAATATTCTTTCCATGGTGTGTATTATTTTTGTCTTTATAAAACTAGATAGTCTTGGGGCACCTGGCTGGCTCAGTTGGTAGAGCATGCAACTCTTGATCTCAGGATTGTGAGTTCGAGCCCCATGTTGGATGTAGAGATTACTTAAAAATAAAATATTTTTTAAAAACCCCAAATGAGATAGGGTCTTAAGAAAGAGCTAACGGAAGGTGATGTACCTGCTAAGAAATAAGCTCACTTTTTGGGAGAGAAGCCCTTTCACAGAAGATCATACTTTGCTGAAAAATATCGCAGGAAGGAATTTTATCATTGTTTAAAGTGACTACTTCCTGAAATGCTTGCTAGTTATTGTGCAAGTCTCCTCTTGTGGATTATACATAAGTCACATGTAGAGAGAGGGTTGAATGACCAGCCTCACTTACTCACGTGGAATGTCTCCCCTAGGAATGCTATGGATTATGCTGTAAGAAGTGCTCTCTGTCCAACGGGGCCCACTGCAGCGACGGGCCCTGCTGTAACAGTACCTCATGTCTTGTGAGTCACCCGACACTTCTGTCTTTCCTTTTCGAGGACGTATTAGCTAAATATCTCACGGTGTACATAGAGGAGTTGTAGATCTGGCCACACATTTGTTGATTGATGTGTCCCTTGCAGTTTTGTAGAATCCATAAAGCTACCTAAATTCTGTAGGTCAAAACATTTACCTTTGCTATGGTTCAGTATCAACTATCCTGTCCTTCCAACCTTGAGAGTTGCCCTGCTAATGAAGATGAAAACCACATTAGATGGTTGAAAGGATGGTTGAATAGAAGAGGGACAATCCTGGGGTCTTTTAAAATAATATGGCCTACTTATAACATTTTTCTTTACATTTATTACAATGTATATGTACATTTATTTTGGACCTAATTTATTTTTGGACCATGAACATAAAACCTAGTGCTCACATTTTTATGTGTGGTTTTTAAAAAAATCTCCTGTAAAGGCAAGAAAGCAAGATAAGGAAATAATATTCATCTATTTGCTTATATGTGTATATATAGAGCTAATGCATGTGGACACAGTTAACTTCCATCTGTAGAACCTCCAATTTTTGAAAAGCCATTTTTAAAATATTCCTTTTTCTCATTTGCTGACCCTCTAATGTTGCTTCTAACTATAAAGTAAAATGATTTTATTATTTTATTCAATGCCAAGAGGTCTTATGGTATTTTAAGAAATTCTAGCTTGGTTGCCTTATGTTCCCCACCAGATTATAAGTTGCTTGACATCATTGGTCTCTTTCCTTCATCTTTTACCCACCCCTTCAATGTGATTGGTGTCACTGAAAGGAGTTCATATGAATTCACTGCACTTTGATTGTGTATATTTAGCTAAAGCAAGATTAACATTAAGATTATCATGAACAAGCTAACAGATACAATTAGTGAAGCTTGGGTGTGTATATCAATCTTCAGAGAGATCTTAAATGTTCATATTTTAGTGATTTGCTCTTTTGTTTTAAACCATAATACTGTATCTTCTTTACATAATTGCTGTTACCTTGTTTTCCAGAAGTAATACTCTGAGACCATGGGTTTTAAAATCTGAACATTTAATGCCTTGCTTAATGATGCATATTTACTACACAGAGTGGTATCTGGGCCTTGTCTCTATTCTGCAGCTAACTTGCTAATTCATAAAAAGAGTTTGGTGATGGTTATGAGAGAGTATCCAAATTATTGGTGAATATAACAATGCTAACTATTGGAAATATTAATTAACACAAGTTCTTAATATTGAATTTTGATTTGCAGTTTCAGCCACGAGGATATGAATGTCGGGATGCTGTGAATGGGTGTGATATTACTGAATATTGTACTGGAGACTCTGGCCAGGTATGACAAACCAAGTTTTTAAAAAATACATTTGACTTGCAAATATTGTACACATTGGAAAGCGTTCAGTTGGGCTACATATGGAAATATGATTTGGTTTCTTTGTTTTTTGTTTTACTTCACTTTGTTTTCTAGTAATTTCTGGATCTCCACCATGCCTTGATTTTAGGAACATTTGTTGTGTTTCCTGGACCTAAATCTCTTTCTTCTTTCAAATTTCTCCTTCATAATTAGTTCCCATTATATGGTTTCTCCCCAATGAATTTATGTTCCTTTCAGTCCCCACATCTAAAATTGTATGTTCACACTGATGAAGAATTAATGTACTATTTTCAAACATTTTTAAGCCACAGGGCACTTTCTTTTAAGAAAAAATTTGTTAGATGCCTGCTGTAGAAAGTAGAGAACAAGTAGCGCTGCTCTGATTGAAGAGGGAGCGGGAGCAGGTGTCCCCCTCTCAGTTCTGGTCTCCAACTGTTTCCCATTTACATTTTCCTGGCATCATGGTCCATATGGTTTGGCGTGGTCTTCTTCACATTAAAAATTATTGTAACATTATAATTAATGTTGCCTACTAGCATTCCTTCTTTGTACAATTTTTTATGTTTAAAAAATTTATATCACATTATTTTAAGTCTTTATTTTTCATTCAAATGAACATTCATTGAGCACCTGCTGTGTGTCAGCACTAAAAAAAACAAGTTTTGTTTTAAACCATACTACTGTATATTCTTTACATAACTGCCATTACCTTGTTTTCCAAAAGTAATACTCTGAGACTGTGGGTCTTAAAATCTGAACAATTTAATACCTTGGTTAATGATTCATGTTTACTACAGAGAGTGGTATCTGGGCCTTGTCTCTATTCTGCAACCATCTTGCTAATAAAAAGAGTTTGGTAAATGTTGGGATATAGTAGGGAATAGGATAGGCAAGTTCTTGCACTTATGGAACTTACATTCTGCTGGGTGGAGAAATAAGTGAACAAAAATATCCAAGAGTGGTATGTGCTAAGGTAAAATAAGGTGAGATGTGAGGTGGGGGGCTTTAGGTGGGGTGGTCAGGTGTATTTTCCTGAAGAAGCTGGCATTTAAGTAGAAGGGTAAATAAGGAGGAGCTAGTCAGGAAACAGCTAGTAAGGAAGCTTGGCTTAAGAAATGGAATGAAAGCAGGGATTACCAGAGAGTAGTAGAAAAAAATCAAGAGTAAATCAGGTATTAGGGCAATTAGGGAATAGGTAAGGATTTTGGATTTTATTCTACTTTTATTTTTGCACTGACATTACTTCAAAACATTGTTCAAAAACATTTTCCTGTATTAATCCACAGTCTTTATAAATACCCTTTTTACAATTGCATGAGAGTCTATCATATGGATTTATGAGTTGACTTGTGACTTCTTATCCAGTGGTGGATATTTAGGTTGTTGACAGTTTTTCATTATTGTAATTAGTATGGCAGTGAACACCTGTATGCATCTTTAAGAATGTTTGTTATTCAGGATTCGCTCCTTAGGATAAATTGCCCAGAAATGAATTTATCTACTGCTGGATATTATGGTTTCCATGGGGCTCCCAATAAATAGAGTACAGTGGGAGGTCAAAATACCATTTTTTAAAATACCATTTTTCATATTGAAAATGGCCACGTTGAAAGCCGTAACTTCATATGAGAGCTAAATGAGCCTCTTAATAGATCCCAGATTCAGGCTGTAGGAACAGGTTATTGACAAAAGTGGGTCTGGAGTGACTTCTTGCAAAAATGGCTGTTGTCTTGTGTGTCTTGGAGGAGCAGTGATGATAGTCTAATGCACATGAGTAGGCAGGAAATGAGTGGCAACAGCAGCCGAAGGGCCAGTATTTCTTCCCGAGTTTGTCAATCAATCAGTCACTCTACTTGCCCTCAGGGGAAGCGAGTATAGGAGCAGAGTAACTGGAGTAGCACTCTGTGCTCTTCACTGGAAAAAAGCAAAACAAAACAAGAAGAGAGGGACACAAAAGTGTCTAACTAACTTTTTTGAAAGTTCTTGATGTATATTATCTGAGATTCAATTCAGAGGGACCTTTCTAAGGATGTGATGCAGAGAAATAGTGTTCAGGCTATTCTTTATTGATTTTTATGCATATCTGTTTCTTCCATTTAGATATGTAAATTGGTTTCTTTGCAATTTTCCTAGAATATAGTGAAAGGGTGTAAGAATTGTGGGTTCTATGTTTTGTGCCAAGTTTTATGTTTTGTGACAATCCTGACATACTGTTTCCATGAGTTATATTTTTAGTTCTGTAGAATACTACTATTCTTACACCCATCATATATAGTTTGGGTTCTATGTGTTCAGCTCTTTTCAAAGTACAGTTTTTTCACTTTTCAGCCTTTAATTCCTTTTTTTTGTTTGTTTGTTTTTATAAATTTATTTTTTATTGGTGTTCAATTTGCCAACATATAGAATAACACCCAGTGCTCATCCCATCAAGTGCCCCCCTCATTGCCCGTCACCCAGTTACCCACCCCCCCGCCCACCTCCCCTTCTACCACCCTTAGTTCATTTCCCAGAGTTAGGAGTCTTTCATGTTCTGTCTCCCTTTCTGGTATTTCCCACTCATTTTTTCTCCTTTCCCCTTTATTCCCTTTCACTGTTTTTTATAGTCCCCAAATGAATGAGACCATATAGTGTTTGTCCTTCTCCAATTGACTTATTTCACTCAGCATAATACCCTCCAGTTCCATCCACGTTGGAGCAAATGGTGGGTATTTGTTTTTAATGTCAGCCTTTAATTCCTGAATTGCCATAGAATTTACTGGAAGTAAGGCTTTTATAATGAGGGCTCTATGTTCAACTTAATATTCTATTGTCTAAATTTTTTAAATGTTCTTTTTTTAAAGAGAGAGAGAGGGAGCGAGAGCAAGCAGGGGGAGAGAGAGAGACAAACAGACTTCACACTGAGTCTGAGCCCGATGCGAGGCTCAGTTTTGGGACCCCAAGATCATGACCTGAGCCAAAATTGAGAGTTAGAGGCTTAACTGACTGAGCCACTCAGACACCCTAAAACATTCCTTTTGCTTTATGTATGTAAGGTGAAAATTGTACAGTTAAATTAATTTCTCAGTAGAGAATTAAAATATTAGAATAGCATGTTCTTTTAGCAATAATTTCCTTATATGACCAGAATCCTCCTGACATAGATAATGGGAGTAGAGGGAATTAAGATCCCCCAGAATTCTTCTGTTTTGTAACAGGCATTGAGCTTTGAATTTAATGGATACTGATTATGATTAGGATCTCTGAGAACCTCTGCATCTCTGAGAATCAGTGTCATTGGCAACATTCTGACTTTGTCTTGTTCCTCATGTCTTTGCTAAATTTTGAGATTATCATTTACTGATGCCTCTGAGCTACTTTGTAAATTCAGTTTCTCACAGAATAAACAATACTTGTGCAACTGAGAGAAATCCTTGGCAAACAATACTGGATGATATAATAAAAAAGTATTTTTGAAAGATGTGGGAAATGTTTCTTGTTAGCACTAAAAAATATGTCATCTATATGGGTGATATAACACAATTTAAAATAAGCACATTTAAATGCTACTGCACTGTTGAAGTCCTGCCTCGTGTGAACCTTCCTGCACAGCATGAAAGTGGGGGCTGGAATGGTATTTAGAGACTGAATCCAGAGCTCTAGTCACATGCAGAATAAAGTCCGCAGATTTATGGTCCTTTTGTTTTCAGTGTCCCCAGACGATGTAAGACATTCCATAATTTCCCATGTTAAACGTTTCAGTGATCAGCAATTTGCTTTCATTAGCCTAAAAACTAAAAATAAATTGATTAGAAATCTTGCGTGTAGCTGTAACAGTTTACAGTAGGGGCTTTTTTTTTTTTTAATTATTGAAGAGCTCTACAAAATTTTTTTTTTTTCTACAAAATTTTTTTAATTGAAACATCACAAAAGTCAACTATCATATAATTTTAGACCCTGATAGACCCATTCTAGTAGCAACATTTCTTTTGCATTTTTGTCTGGTGTGATTGTATTCGTCTTGGAGTAAGTGAATAATTAATGTTAGTTGATTAATAAGATAATGACTGCATTTTCAGTGGATTTGGATAGATGAAAGAGTCCACTTGGATCTCTGTTTCTGTGCCTTTGGCCCACTGTGGCAGGTTTTAAAAAGGAACTGATAATTATGTCCTTTAAGTAGTCACCATCAGATTGATTGAAAAGCTGTGGCAAATGAAAGCTTATATGAAAGTCAGTTATTCTTTAGAAAGATGTAAGACGAAAGCATTTTATCTAAAAGTGTTCCTTTGTAAGTTAGTGCTTCTTAGTAATTGCAAATTCTAAATTAGTTCTATTACCTTTCTGTAGTGAACTTGATAAACAGCTTGATATGTGCAGAGTAACTTTTTTAAAAAGATTTTATTTATTTATTTGAGAGAAAGCACAGAGGGAGAGGGAAAAGGAGACTGACCTCGATCCCAGGACCCTGAGATCACGACCTGAGACAAAGGCAGATGCTTAACCAACAGAGCCCCTCCGCCCAGGCACCCAGAACAGAGTAACTTAATTGTGTCTGAATGGGTCATTCATTTTTTCATCCAGTTGGCCGATAGTAACTGAGCACCTACTCAATAATAATGGAGCCCAGTTTTGTTCTCGATGCTAGGGAGGCAGCAAGGAACAGCACATACTATCCCTGCCTGCATGGAGCTCACATTGGGGTGGGGACAATACACAAATAAGTAACATAGATGAATATGAGATGTTAAATCTTATGGAGAAAAAAAAAACAGGAAATAGAGAATGCCAACATGGGGAGGATTACAGTTTTTGAAAGCAAACCATGCAGAAATCTGGGGGGGAGGGGGAGATTGAAGGAAGAGCAAAGGCAAGAGGCTGTGGCATAGAAGCAAGCCTGGCACGTTCACAGAGCATCGGATCAGTGATGGCAGAGTAGCAAAGAGACCAGAGAGAGGATGGAGATGGGGGGATGGCAAAGTGCATATCACGTTGAACTTTTAAGTCCCTCAAGTATGTTGGGAAGTCATCAGGCAGAGGAGCAACATGATGTGGTTTATGATTTTAAAAGGACGCTCCAGTAGCTGTATAGACTAGGGTGCAAACGGGGCAATCAGTTGGAGGCTGTTGCATAATACAGGTGAGACAGGATGGTGGATTGGACTGGGGGTTAGCAGTGGAGAAGGAGAAAAGTCATCAGATTGTGACTATATTTTGAAAGTAGACCTAGTAGGATTTGTTGATGGACTGGAAGGAGGGTGTGAGAGAAAGAGAAACAGAGGATGACTTCATGGTTTGGGGCCTGGCCAGTTGGGAAAGCAGAACTGTCCTATCCTGAGAGCTGAAGACTGCGGGGAGACCCTGGTGCCTATTGCTGTGTTTCTCACTCATTTACCTGTATATTGCTTTTTTCTTTGCATATTTGTTTTGAACACTGTACTAGCTCCTCTGACTTGTACTGTCTTCAGCTCTCTCAAATATGGCCAATAAAATGCATAGAGAGTAAATATTTTAATTCATTTAGAGTAACTTTCTGATAAAATGAAGTGTACTTTTAAACAATGACTTGATAAATAGACCTGGAAAAAGCAATAACCATCCCGTCACGATTGTTCTAGTAACACGTCTGTAGTCAGAGAGGTCAGAGATGTAATGGAGATGCAGCACTCACACTGAGTTGAAAGAGTATTTCTTCTTTTTCAGTAATGTGGCCTCTAGGTGAGCATCACGGGTGTCGAATGCAGATTTGACATTTCACAGGGCTGAGAGAGGTCTCGTGGGTTAGTTCCTGAATGTTCCCCGCCTGCATAACAAGCTGATTCATGCCCTTCGTTGTCCATTTTGATTCCTTCTACTTTTAACTCTGTAGGCAAGTGAATATGTAAGTTCTGATTCTAGTCCACCTCATGGAAGCCAGAGAAATAAAAAGAAGTACTCACCGCATGGATGAATTTATTATGTTTACCAGTAATAGAAGAATTAGTTTGGATAACCTACTGAAGGGGTTACTCATGTTTTTCTAGACATTCCCAATTATATATTCACCATGCTTGCTTTTTTTTTTTGCATTTTTATATATTGTACACATAATCTGAAGGTACTTATGTTGAATGTTAACTAAATACATTGTATTTTTCAGTGCCCACCAAACCTTCATAAACAAGATGGTTATGCATGCAATCAAAATCAGGTATGCTGGGCTATGAGTTTTAAGTATAATTTTAAAAGGATTAGTTTAGGAGGTTTTTTTTCCCCCTTTCTGATGAATATAACTTTGAAGAGAAATTGCAACTCAAAGAACAATAAATTATCGCAGTGGACGGCTAATTCAGTGTTGCTGCACAGCATATCAAATACTAAATATAGTATTATATTTAGCCCTGGTGACAAATTGTCCAGATTGAGGGCAAGGAAAAAAATATAATGACTAAAGAATTAGGAATCCAATTTATCGAGTTGTGATCATCTTTCAGTAATGTCAGCCTATTATGGGAAAATATGAGTGTTATAATGTGCTATAATAGGTGATAATGTGGTTTTTTCTTTTCTGAAGCCATGTTATGATGTAGCACTCATACCCAAAAGGAGCTAAAAATCATTTTGGAATGGCCCAAGGAAGTGTACCTACTTTTGTTTTTCATAAAATTTAAAATTTCCGATTACTTTTGACTTAAAAGAGCTGTACTGTGTGGTCTGTTGTGAGTTTTAGAATTTAACTGTCGGTGGTGCCTCCCTTACGATGGATGTTTGGGATTTTTATTTTCACTGTGAAAATACTGGGGTATGGCATTGAAAAAAAATCAACTTACCTAAAACAGCAAAAGGAGACCATGCAGTCCAAACCTGAGGGAAATGAAAGTGGCTGCGTGGGCCCTTCTGATGTGTTTCTCTGTCCCCAGGGCCGCTGTTATAATGGGGAGTGCAAGACCCGGGACAACCAGTGTCAGCATGTCTGGGGCACGAGTAAGTCATGTTTTCCTGCTTGGTGATTGCATGTGGGTTTCTCTGCACATTACCCTGCTCTGCCAGTCTTGCTGAAGACAGGTTCAGCGTGGAGTGATGTTTTTATTTTATTTTAAGATTTATTTATTTATTTTAGAGTGGAAGTAGGGAGGGGCTGAGGGAGAGGGAGAGTCTCAAGCAGACTCTCTGAGTGTGGAACCTGACGCAGAGCTCAATCTCATGACCCTGAGACCATGACCTGAGCTGAAACCAAGAGTCACATGCTCAACTGACTATGCCACCCAGGCGCCCCCGGAGTGATGTTTTTTTAAAAAAAATCTAGGAAAGGGTGAGAAAAGAGAGAACTGTGAATCACAGTCACAAAACCCCAGAAAATGGTTGTTCAAGCTGGGGACTTGTCATCAGAACCAAGCCATGTCCCTCAGTGATGTGGCTATCAGAGAAGAGATGTCAAAGATTGGGTTCAGTGTGGCAGTCATGTTCAATATCCAGCCACTTGTGTGATTCACTATGTACCTTGGATTTTACCATTACCCCTCAGGTTAGTCTTCTGTTCCTTTACCCCAGTGAAGTACCAGACTTATTTCTTAAATTCTGTAATTTTATCATCTCAGTTTTGAAGGGAAGAAATGAGGTCCTTCCAGAGGTGTAGACCCAGAGATTTGGGTACATGGTCCTGGCTCTCAGTATATGCCCTAAATGTTAATGCACATACTCTTTTTTTTTTTTTAAGATTTTAAAAAATTTTATTTATTTGAGAGTGAGTGAGCTAGCTTGAGCCGGGGGGCGGGGGGAGTGGTGCAGGGAAAGGAAGACTCCCAGCTAAGCGGGGAGTCCATCTAGGACCCCAGGATCATGACCCAAACCAAAGGCAGATGCTTAACTGACTGAGCCCCCCCCCCCCCTGCCAGGCACCCCGAGGCCCAGACTCTCTTCCTGACATTGACTGTGCCTGTCCTGTGAACCTCAGTTCTTTGGGCCAGACAATAGCAGAGAGATGGGTCTGTCTTACTGGCTGAAACTGGGTCACCCCCAGAGAAAAATAAAGCCCACAGAAGGAGAACAGAGCCCCTGCAGGAGTATTTCAGTGTTTGGCAAAATATCATTTAACTGAATGATTTATTTTCAGTGCTTCAGTTTTGACAGAGAATAGATGATAGAGGCATATTGTCTTTTAAAAGGCTTAAATACCAAAACCCAAGTGTTGACATAAAATCTTAATTGCCTAAGATTTTTATAATATCTTTTAATACTAGGGTAAAACAAGCCTACAGATCTTTCTTAGTTTTCCATGTGCTACTTCCCTAATTCCTGCCGATGGCCATTCCTCTCTTCCTCCCTCAAACCCACCAAGCACTGGGAGTCCGTTTGTTTCTCAAGTTAAAAACAGCAGCTTGCTAGAACTGTCCTGGAGTAGCTTGCAAGAGCCAAGTGTTAAATTTTGAGGAATTTCAGAAGCCTGTGGCCATCACATTGGTAGCTTGAGATTAGCCCTGTGTTATACCAGAGACATTTACATGATGGCATTTACACCAGGGAAATTGGCATATGCCAGAGTCAGGATTTTTTTTTTTTTTTTTTCCTGGAGAACCTGTTGTTAAACATTTACCTGCACGCTGCTGGTTGTGCATAACCAAAACAACTAAAACAAATCCTCTTCTCTTGTTCATCTCCAAAAGAGGCTTCCGGGTCTGACAAGTTCTGTTACGAGAAGCTGAACACAGAAGGCACGGAGAAGGGAAACTGTGGGAGGGACGGAGATCGCTGGATCCAGTGCAGCAAACAGTAAGTGGTCAGCTTTGGGGGCAGGATGAGTGATCGGAAGCCCTGGTTCAGATGTGAGTTGAGCACGAAAGAAATGTTACTGAGTTTTAATAGATATTCAGCTGTTTAAAATTTTACAGTATGTATTTTAAAAGTACATCAGTATATATAGAAGCAAATGGCTTTGGACTAAGTTGCTCACCATGACGTAGACTCACAACGTTTATGTAAAATTCAGAACATTTCTCACATGTTGTATTTTACTTGATGCTTGTTTTGAAAAGACACTTTGCTGAGGTAGTACGAAATGCCTATGCATGTACTAGTATATCTAGTATCTAGATCTACAAGCAAAATATGTAGAGTGTATATATTTTAGGGATAATTCAAAGTGAAGTAATATATATTTTTGATTGTTCCATGAGCGCAACACCATTCAATTCAATTAAACATCTAATGTCTATATCAGATATTTTCCCTCTTCCAAAAGCATCTAGTTAGTGCATTCCAGAGGCATCTTTATTCAGGAAATGAGATATTTTCAGAGTACATCAGTAATACTTTGCCTGGATTAGTCAAGGAAAGTGAAAATTGTGATTTAATAGTTTATTAAGGTTAACTCAATGACATGGATCTATGGAACTATCAGGTTATGGGCCAAATTTCCTTCATTATGCTTCCATGACAATGAAGATTCTTCCAATTATGAAGCAGAGCAAGAATTTAAAGAAGTGTTATTTTTCTAGTTAATGATCTCTCTGTGTACTTCATGAAACTTTGCTATTCCCTGTAGTCTTTGATGGTGGATGAGGCCTTACAAGGCAACAAATCTTTGACTGTAATTTCTTTAAAATTAAACCAAAATAATAGAACAGAACTTCCCATCTGATGTCTCACAAGTGAGGCATAGATGTTCCAAAATATTGCTCTTCTTTCTGAGGTGCCAGAGAGTAGAAGGAAGTAGAGCCTAAAGTCATAAAAATCCATGTGGTTAGACACCTCGATTTCATTAGCTTCATTCATTAGTTTAATGTCCTAGACAAACCTGGGCATTTCTGTGTGTTCTTTGTAACTTCAAAAAGTTTGGGAGGCATTGGATTGGGTCATTGTAGAAGATAGCTTTTGAATATCTAGTAACAGAATATCCAACCACCGATGAGTTAAAGAAAATTAATGCATGTTTTCTGAAACGTTTAAAAAATGGGAAATATGACATATAAGCAGAAAAGTGAATAACACACAAATATACAATTTGCCAAATAATTATTACGTGAACTACCATGTCAAGAAATAGATCAAGAAATAGGACTTGCAGCATCCCAGAAAATGTATCCTTCCCCGCAGGGTGCCCTCATCTTGCTCCTGGAGGTATTATCATCGGGACTTCTGTGACAATTACTTTCTTGCCTTTTAGAGTTTGGATGCTTTGGTTTTCATCCCTAAATACATCCCAGTGTATTTTGCCTCACACTTTGGCATAAAGTTGGGGACTCATACTTCATGTATTATTTTGTATTTTGCCTCTTAAGTTCAGCATTTTAAGCATCTTCCATGATGTGTGTCACTGTTCATATTTATCGTTCATCTGTTTTATTTTAACTCGTATTCATACTCACAGATGATGATGTAGTTCTCCACTCTGTGTTAGAGGGCATTTAGGTCGTTTCCATGTTTTGGCTGTTTGGACCCAGGTTGCCATGGGTATTCCTGTACATGTAACAGTGCACATTTGTATACATTTTTCTAAGGTTTATACCCAAAAGAAAAATTGCTAGGTCAGAGGGTATGTATATTTTCAGTGTTACCAGATGATGGGATAGTTTTCTAAAATGGTTGTAGTAGTAAACCCAACCATCAGTAATATGCATATGAGAATTTGGTTGACCCACATACTGAATCAGCACTTGTTATTATCAGACTTTTTACTTTTATCCATTCTGGTGGGTATAATGCTAATTTATTGTGTTTTTAATTTGCATTTTCCTGATTACCAGTGGAATTTAGTACATTTTCATCATTTATTGGACATGGATTTCCTCCTCCCCTCTTTTTTGATGTGCCATTTCAATTCCTTGCCCTTTTTAAAGGGGGAGTTAGTTCACTGTTTATTTAATAGAGAGGCAGGAGGTAGCTGCCCTCATGAGGGCTGAGTCATTTAATAGTGTTGCTAAAGAACCAGCCAATTTCTCTCTCTCTGCTCTGGAATGCTTAGCATGTTGAGTGCTTCCTTCTGCTGGTGAGCTCACTATGGCAAGGTGGATGCCAGGGCCGCACATTCAAAGGCAGGCAATGTGGGAGTCTGAACAAAAGGTCTTTTCCCTGTCTGGCTCTAACCTCTTATCCAGAAAGCAACATTCTCCCCAGCAACTTTCTAGCGGGCTTTTCCTCGCATCTCAACACCCAGGGGCCACTTTTAGTTCTACTAGGGCAGGACAGTGGGATGGGTAGGAAAGTGAGTACGGGGGTCGGAGATGCCATTACTAGCTTAGACACCAGTCATGATCTATCTTGCAAGCTGGTTGCTACCCAAACAAAACTGTGACCCTGTTAGCAAGGAAGGATGGGGGTCATAGCCAACCAACAATGTCTGAATATGTGTTTTTATTTAGGATGGAGGAAAATATTTTCAATTATTGGATATGTGTGGACTGAATACTTTTGATTATGTGGAGCTTGATTCCTCCTGTCCTGTTTTGTTTTTGTTTTTATTTAACATGCTCAGTGATGTGTTCTGTGGGTTTTTACTCTGTACCAATCTTACTCGAGCTCCACGAATTGGTCAACTTCAGGGTGAGATCATCCCAACTTCCTTCTACCATCAAGGCCGAGTGATTGACTGCAGGTAATATATTAAATGTTTGAAAACCTAATGAATCACAAGAATTACAAATTCAGAAAAATCAAGGGAAATTTTTCTGTTCACAGGAGGAGTGTTGACTTTGATTTTATGATCACTTTTCATGTTCAGAGTTATTTAAAAAAAACAAAGTTGTATGTTGATTTGCAAATTACATTCACTCAAAAACTGGACCACTTAGTGGTAGAGGGACAGTCTTTGTAATTATAATCATCAAGCAGACTTACAGTATCCATGATTAAAGCTTTGAGCATTGGAATAGGTCACTATCTGAACACTATGTGTGTTTTATTTTTTTATGACAAGAAAGTTTAAGCTGTACTTCATGTAACATATTTCTAGTTTAGAAGATGGTTTAATAAATAGTCACCCGCATATAGAATATATTTACTAGAATATTGTTTATACTATAGGCAAACATTTTTGATATTCAGTTTTGAGTACAAGGCATGTTTTTAAAGCCAGGGAGTCATATTATATTCCAAATAAGTATTGTTCCTTTCAAAGTAGTCTTAATTCCAAGATGCTGTCCTTTCATTCAAATGGTTCTGTTGTTGCCCAAAACACTTCTGGAATTCCCCTACAGAATTGCCTTTAGCATCTGCAGACTTTTATTGTACTATGCTTAGAGCAGCCAGCCTTCATCTTATGTGAGTGAATATAAGATTTGGAAACATACAAAAAATTTTTTGCACAAAATTTAGGAAATTGAGTAAACAAACTGAATAATGTTCTCTTAGTCAAATGATTTCTGTTTTTTTTCTTTAAAAAGAATTATTTCAAGCAGACTCCCCACTGAGCTCAATTGTTGGGTTTGATCTCACCACCCATGAGATCATGACCCAAGCTGAAACCAAGAGTTTGACACTTGATCGACTAAGCCACCCACACGCCCTTTTTTTCTTTTAAATTGTTCTGAAGAGGGATCCCTGGGTGGCTCAGCGGTTTGGCGCCTGCCTTTGGCCCAGGGCACTATCGTGGAGACCTGGGATCGAATCCCATGTTGGGCTCCCGGTGCATGGAGCCTGCTTCTCCCTCTGCCTAGGTCTCTGCCTCTCTCTCTCTCTCTGTGACTATCATAAATAAATAAAATTAAAAAAAAATAAAAATAAAAAAATAAATTGTTCTGAAGAAAATTCTAACCGGTCTTAGATGATAAGTGTCCCCCTCAGGCCCAGTTTTTTTTTTTTTTTTTGAGAACATTTGCCCTTTAATTTGCATTTAAAATCAGTTTCTTTAAATATTTTAATTACAAGTTCTGAATAGTGAAGACAGAGTAGATGCTGCAGGCACTCAGTATCAGCTCCCAACCCCCTCCTCCCCCACGCCTTGCTTCCTTCCAGGCGCCTTGGAGGGGCACCTGTGTGGCTCAGTTGGCTAAGTGTCTGCCTTTGCCTCAGGTCATGATCCCAGGGTTTTGGGATCAGGCCTCATGTTGGGCTTCCTGCTTAGCGGGGAGTCTGCTTTTCCCTTTCCCTCTGCCTGCCACTCATCTCTCTAGTGCTCTCTCTCTCTCTCTCTCTCAAATAAATAAATAAAATCTTAAAAAAAATCCTTCCTGGAATAAAATTGCAGTCTTCAAGTATAGTTACTTAGATGCACATTCATTGAACATAAATTTTCACACATCTTTTAATATGACAGCCTTATTAAATTATACATTCTAAACTAGTATATTTAGCCAGATACCCTATTAGTAATTATAACATTGATTATTACTCAAATCCAAGTTGTCCCTAACTTTGAAATTTTAGAAGTAAATAAATATAGGGAGGAATTGGTTTGTTTTCTCAACCATGAACAATCCAATTCTCTAAAGCAATCATAATAATTTTCAAAATGTTTTCATTTGCTAATTTGCTCAGCATCTGCCTTTTTGTACCATGACGCACCTGAGAGCCTTGGAGAGCTCATATTAAGCTTGCTTCCTTTATTCTTAGATGAACACCTCTCCCTTAGTCTTTATGTTGTTCTTGAAAACAAGCGAAGATTTAGAATACACTTTGTGCAAATGACATTTTTTTCCTGATGGCATGCAGTGTAATAATGACAATAAAAGGTATTTCCTGTCAATGTGCTCTTTTATTAAGGAGAAGTGGGGAAAGGGGAAAGGAAGGGATAAGTGGAGAAATGCCTCTTTAGTTTCATAAAGACCAAGCCTCCTTCATGTTGACTTTCTATTTCTAACTATGCTGCTAATAGTTGTATGAATATTTTTCTCCTTTTAGTGGTGCTCATGTGATTTTAGATGATGATACAGATGTGGGCTATGTAGAAGATGGAACGCCATGTGGTCCATCCATGATGTGTTTAGATCGGAAGTGCCTACAGATTCAGGCCCTAAATATGAGTAGCTGCCCACTTGATTCCAAGGGTAAAGTCTGTTCAGGCCATGGGGTAAGTAGGCATCTGTGTTCTGGTTCAAACTTTTATTGTCTGGCACCCTCAAAGTTCACAGCGGTCAGATTTCCATTCCAACCATTCATTCTCCTTTTGTGAGTGTTGCCAGTATCTGTGCCCTAAGATGCTTTCCTTAGTATGCTTATCTGCTAAGGATAATACCCATATGTATTAATATGGTTTTATTTTGTTGTTTCTCTTATCACTGGCTGTTTGTATTCACCACGTATCTATAGCTTGACATCTGAAGAATTGGAAGAAAATCGATATGGTTCCTAATAGAGCTGTCGACCCCACGTGAACTACTTTGTGCCATTCAAAATAACTTTAGTCCTCTCAGAAATTCCCCTTTAGCTAGTCAGCATGTAAACTGAATATCTGCATGTGCCAGATCGCATAGACTAGAAGTTGGACCACTGGTATAATTCACATGTTTAAAGTTGTATGGTTATGCGCAGACCATTGCCAGCTCAAGAGAAGATGCCTTCTCTACTCACACATGCACGGATTTGTAATTCTATGGACTACATTTGTAGTTGAATGAAATACATTTGTAGTTCTCTGAAAAGTGTTTGGGCAGACACTTCCTGGCAAAACTAGGCTTAATATCTAGAAACAAGTTTTAATAATTATTTAAATTGGTTTAGTAAAAGAAAGATCTTTCAAAATGTATACAGACTTTAGAAATGGAAAAAAAAAGAGACATGAAGAAATTGAGAGTGATGATATAAAAGGAGATGCTGGAATGAAGGTGATAATAATTCAAAATATAGATATAGAGTAGATATAGAGATAGAGTAAATGTAGAGTAGAACAAGGTAGAGAGGCCTAAGAAGGACGTGCCCAGTGACTACTTAGCATTTCGGGTTTGGTTGAATCCTAGGCTCACAGGGGAGGCAGTACAGCTTAGGGATTTAGAGCATGGATTTGGAGGCTAGATAGAGCCACCGGTAGGAGTCCTGGCTCTGCTTCTTGTTCTCTCGGTGACTTCGGGTAAGTCACTTACCCTCCCACAGCCACCAGAGTGCTAGTGTGAGGATCAAATTAGATGCTTTACATAAAACACTCAGCAAAGGTGCCTAGCACGTAGTAAGTGCGCAATAATCGCTATGTTAAAATAAAAGCACCAGAGAGATATTTCAGTCGTTGCCCTGAACACATCAAAACTTAATGCTTAGAAAGGCTCTTCATTCTCTACTCTCTCTCCCACTTTTTCATCCTGTTAAATAAAAGGTCAAATTCAGCCTCATTAATCGTAATCGTGATACTATAACATTTCAGATTAAAAAGCTTCTTACAGAAATAAGCTTCTATTCAATTTATCATCCCTAATGATCGGTCTCTGAATGTATCTCACAGGTGAATAAGAGCTTCAACACCTCTGTCTCTAGTTTGCAGATGGTTGTTTATTTCATCTAAATTATAAGCCCATTCTAGCATGCTGCTTGGTCTCCAGGACCAGCAAAAGGAGACAAAGAGCATGCGAGGAGGGTCTTCAGCCTGGCTGACAGAGAGGAGTGATCCCAGGGCAGGCAGGGGAGGTGGGGGGGGGGGTGTTCATTTGGCTGAGATAGTGCCACCAAACAAATGTGATGTTGGACATGGTGAGGTAAAACAGTACATTGATGATTTATGTCTTCTGGCCTTTCACCTCTGGCCTCGCCACTGGAGCCCAGTATCTATTAATTTCTTGAATTAAGCATATGTTTCTAAAGTATGTTCCTAGAAACAACTACTTTTGAAAAAACTACATCATCAGACATTTGTGCAGGTAAATAATATCAACATAATTAATATTTAATGAAACATCTTCTTCTTTTAAATGGGTCTCTCTTTAATTAACAAGAAAAACACTATTCAACAATTTAATATAGACACTGTCTCCCGTTGTCCACCGTGGGAGACTTAAAGAATTCAAAAACAGTTTTTAAAAGCTTCTGCCCTGCCCCATGGCTCTTTCACATTTATCACTATTATTCAGAAAAGCACAATCCCAGTGACAATGTCCCATCTCTGTTCTTTGTTCTTCACAGGTGTGTAGTAATGAAGCTACCTGCATCTGTGATTTCACCTGGGCAGGGACTGACTGCAGTATCCGGGATCCAGTTAGGAACCTTCACCCGCCCAAGGATGAAGGACCCAAGGGTTTGTGTGATTTCAGTTTCAATTCATCACATACTGAATTTGTTGGTACTCTTCCAGTGGTGCCAGTATAACAACTTAATAGGTTTGAAAGGAGACACATCAGAAGATTTTTTTTTTTTGGCCTTTCAAATATATAGTTCATGTTACTGCAGAATGAAGGATTCTAGAATGACGTCTTGAGAGGAAAAATGTGTGAATTTCCCCTTAGTTTAGAACTGAGATTAAGAAGAAGTAAATATACCAATTTCCTTCCTTCCTGATTCCTTTCTTTAGTTTAAACCTTTTTTTCATAATCACATATGTTAATCATTTTACAGTTTGTCTACACTATGCCAGTTTTCTAATAGATACAGTTTTTTTGGCCGATGTGAGACTCTAGTCATTCTTCAGTATTTGAGTCCCTCTAGAGGGAGATTGCAGTCTTCTTATTCTGATTAAACATGCTTTTGATTAGGCAGAAGTTGAAAATCTTCACAGAATGTTAATTCTTTAAGAGAACACAAAAGGCCTGGACTTTGTCTTAAACAGCCATCAGAAGGAGAGAAATTAGAATTTTATTTTTGTTTTTTTAAAAAGATTTTATTTATTTATTGAGAGAGAGAGCAAGGGGAATGGTGGAGGGAGAGAGAGAGAGAACTTCAAGCAGACTCCACGTTGAGCACAGAGCCCAATGCAGTGCTTCATCCCACGACCCTGAGATCGTGACCTGAGCCGAAATCAAGAGTCAGATGCTCAACCAACTGAGTCAGCCAGGCGCCCCTAGAATTTTAAAATTAAGAGGCGTCTCAGTGACCATCTGGAACCACCCTCACTTTGCAGATGAGAATACACAGGCCTTGAAGTCAGGTGACATCCTATAAAGTTACCCAGGTAATTAGAGACAGTGCTAGGACCAGGCCCATTGCCTCCCATTACATTGTGTCATAATGTAGTCTTTGTCATCATGAACATGGTAATCACTTTCTCATTATTCCCCTCATTCCCAAGCCCTCATGTTTTGCAAAGATCTAAAGAAGTCATCAGTTGTAATAGGCTTACTACAGCATCTATCTAGCATTATACCTGAGAAACCAGAGTTATTAGAACAAAGGATGAATCCCAGTGACATCATACACCAGGTTCTTCTTTTTCATGGTACCACTAATGGTGTTTTATAAATAACTATCATGATTTTTTTTCCAGCAGGTAGGGAAAAAAATGCACCTAGAAACAGTGTCATTTTGATCTGCTTAGTTTTGCATGAAAGCTCATTTAAACTCTGAACTTCAGCATTGTCCATATGGGTAAATACAACTTCAAAAGTGTATGAAACTCCATGGTCCCCAATTCCTGAAGAGATGTAGCGGGTCTGGGTGCATGTGTAATGTTCAGTAATAGTGGGTGTGCTAAACACTCTTCGTGCATTTGCTGAAAATGCCCATGATGCTAAAATTCTATAAGAATCATAGTCACACCCTCGCAGTCTATTTCTGTTCTCCTTTTTATATTTGTAAAAAGGAACCAATTCCACTTTCACATTTAGTCTTTAGTTACCTTAAAACTGGAACAAAAAATTCTTGGATCCGCCTTCAGAAGTTGGATTTAGAGTGGATTTAAAGCTCCCACAAGGGAAACAGACATTCACACTTTCCAAATTTTCTCTCCATGGCATGTCTGATTCTCCTAAAGGTCTAGATGCTGTTTCCTCAAGCAATGCATAAAGATGCCTGAAAAGATGAGCAGAGCTCCATTGCCTAAGACTCTGTCCTTTTTTTTTTTTTTATGATAGTCGCACAGAGAGAGAGAGAGAGAGAGAGAGGCAGAGACACAGGCAGAGGGAGAAGCAGGCTTCATGCACTGGGAGCCTGATGTGGGATTCGATCCTGGGTCTCCAGGACCACGCCCTGGGCCAAAGGCAGGCGCTAAACTGCTGCGCCACCCAGGGATCCCTCTGTCCTTTTTCATTAGGTGGAGTGGGGATTTATCAGGTGTCTGGATCTGTCTGTTCCCCAATTCCTCACCCACCCATGCCTAGAAAGCTTAGATGGAGGCGTAAACAGCCGCATTCTGGAGAAGAGATTCATGGCTGCCTTCCGTTTTGTTTTCCTTTTCCCTGTGATTCTATTCTATACTATCTTTTAAAAATAACTTTTATGACCATTCAAGTAATACATGTTTATTGTAGAGAATTTTGAAAATACAGAAAAAGATTAAAAAGGAAATAAAAATCACCCTTAATTCCACAACTCAGAGGTAATCAATATACACATTCTGGTGTGTTTCTTTTCTGTTGCACATTTTCTTTTTTCATTATTAATGAAGACAATGGAATCACTAAAGTAAAGGCACCCACTGGTTCCAGAATTGTTAAAATCCTCATGACTCTGATAATCTTGATTAAGTTGAAAAAAGCCATTAATTACTACAAATGAAGAGCAGTTATTATAAATTATTAGATTTCTAGAAAAGCCACGCAATTTTAGTATGACTAAATAATAGCTCTGTCTATAATGGTTGTTAATATCTTTTCAGCCTCTATAGAAAAATCTGTTAATACACAAGTAAAATGAGAAACAACGGAAATCAAAATTTTAACACCTCATAGTGAGTTTTATGATTTTATTTTTTATATTTTGGTTAAAAGAAATTGGTAAGAGGGAAGCTATGTATTTTATCTCTCATTTTATCCATAGAAAATATTTATTGACCATCTACTAGCTAAAGAGCAGCATATCCTTGGCATACTTCAGGTCCTCAATAAATATTACAGACTTTCCCATTGGGAACATGTGAAGGAAATAAGATGGTGCATGTTAGTACTGTTTTTCAGTTTATCAGTAATGGTTTGTTGTATTGCTTTGTTGAAGAGTAGCTGGTCATGAACTCCAAATATTGAAACAGTGTGTACTTTCTTGACTGTAGGTCCAGCAGCTAGTTAGGTGCCGTAGATTTTCTCTGATTACCATATATTCTTTCTCATGATTGAATTAGTTTGGTTGGCACTTGCCTTGTGGATCACAGTGGTGCTTCTCAAATGCTTGTCATAAAACGGGCAACACCCAAGTGATCTGGCCTGTCTAGCCATAGATGACTTTTTTGTATAGATACAGTGACAAGATATTTAAAAAATATTTAGTTTTATTTTCTTGTCATGGAGGAAAAACATTCAAAAAGCAATCTGAAAATAGTCTTCTGTATTACTAACAAAGGCATGAAAGATAAATTTGTATCCAGCTGCAGGCCTCTGGATCAAAACCTAAATTAGTAAAAATCAAGGCAAACTCTGTGGCTTTGCTTCAGTTGATTTGGGGGCACCAGAAATTAGCCACTGTGTTTCAGGTATTTTAAAAGTAAGTGTCTGGAAGAATAAAAATTCAACATCTCCATCTGAGTAGGAACCAAAAAAACCCAAAAAAACAAAAAACAAAAACACACACACACGTAAAAATGTTGCCATTGAAGTCACTCTGCACCTGTCTACCCACAGTTTAAAGCATACTGGTTTATTTGCTCCGACTTCTCAAGCCAAAATTATTAAAAGACAGGAAATAGCATTTCAAAGCAAAAACCATGTGAGCAGGGATTTTTCTAAAAAAGGATTTTCTATTACATATTACTTCACTCATGTTCTCCACATTGACATTTATTTCACATATGAGGACTCTTCTGGTCCTTCTCCCAACATGTGTCCACTGAATTCAGAGAAATTATTTTGGTTTGTCCTAACGGGGTAGGATAAGTTTGTACCCTTTAAAAGGCCTAGAACTCCCACCTGCTGCAGGGAGAGCCAGTAGAAGTACTGGTAATTTTTGACAATTCATGGACATCTTTGATTGGTGCTTATTATGCAGTACAGTGGAATTTTTCTCACTGGATGGTTTGCATCGCCATTACTGGAGGGAAGAGAAGAACATATCACATGTTTCCATTGATAAGGAAGGACAGAGGCCTTCCTGGGAGCTTTGCTCAGACCCTTTCATTATGTCCATAGTCATCAAATCAGAGATAGAAGGGCCTTGGTGGTCATTCAGTCCAGACCTGCTGTTCTACAGATGAGAAGACTATTTAATTATTAGAGTTAACAGCTAGGTAGGGACAAAGCCAAGAATAAAACATAGATCACCTGATCTTGAGCCTAATGCTCTGTTACTGTGCACTGCCTTATTTAAAGCTGAGTATTAAGTTATTCTGCTGGTTCTCATAGCGCAGTAATAAGTAGAAAGGGTGAAACAGTAACCCTGTTGTGATTAAGCTGGTTAGCTGATCCATTACCTGTCGAGGGAGTTTTATATTATTAGCATTTAGCACTTTGAAAACAATAATTTCTAAGTCTTAATACCGTGAGGAGTATTATTTAGTGTTTACATTTACTGTTTGCATATATCTTGTTGATAACTTCCTTTGTGAGTACACAAATCTTTGATTTTGTAGTTCAGATGACTACAGATGAGGAATTATGATTATCATATATGATTATGCTCATGTATAATTATGTATCACCTATGTATTTTTCTCATTAATAATGGCCTCATCAATAACTGAAGGATTTACCAGGTTTTAATATTTTAGTAACTGAATTGATTTTGTTTGAGTTCAGAAAAACTCCAGGATATTTTCATTGACAATGTAAACTGTCTGAAATAATACACTTATATGAAATAATTTTTCATCTTCTTAGACATTTCGCCCAATGTATCTGAAAATGAACTTATTTTTTAATTTCATGGAAAGGAGTAAGGAGATCTGATTGTCTAACATTGAAATATGGAGCTAGAAAACATGTTTGTCATGCCAATGTTATATTCTAAATTATAAAGAGTATATTTAGTATTTATTTCTAATCTTAAATTTTAGTGAAATCATAAATCCCTACAGAAGGGATTTGGCTTATAAGAGTACAGATGATGGCTTTGATGCTTCCAGTCTTTGAATTATTAAGGGATACAGGATGATAACCCTTTTGGCTCATTAGAATCACTTAGATGAAATAAATGCACCTTTTTTTTCCCAGAAACTCTCAAAAGTAAGAAAAAAAAACCCCATTGCTCAGTTTCAAAAGCACAATTTCACACTATTGGAAGCATGACTTGTCTGTGGGAGAATTCTACTAATAAAGTAGAAAGTCTTACGAAAAGGAGGAAAGTTATAGTTTGTATCTTAATAGTACAAGTTTATTTAAAAATGTGCCTTTACATGTGATACTAGATAGCAGGTAACCCAAACTAAAAACAGTGATAATAATAAACCAAAAGACAACAGAAATTGGTGAGAAAACAAAAATGAAGACATACCAGTAGGTAATAAAGAATTTCCACAGACAAGTTATAACGCAAAGGTAAGTACGTTAAAGAGTTAGGGAAGAAAGTTGAGTCCCCCATAGCGGGATTGTGTTATTAGCTAGAGTCCTTACGAGTTCCATCTCCAGGTTTGGTGGGACGCGGAGATAAAAAAGGTATGTCATCATGTGCCTGGCATAGTTCCTGGAACAAAAAAAGACATTTAATAAATAACGAATGAACAAGTGAACGAGTGAATGAATGAACAGATACAGTTGCATCACTAATCAATTAGTACAGGAGTAAAACGACAGCATAGGCCCCCAAAATACAAGGTGGGGTTGGGGGGTGTTTTTTTCTTTTTTTAAATAAGATAAATCCTTTGTAGCTGCAAGGAGCAGCTGAACCTTCCGTTTTCAAATTTGTCCCCTGCAAAAATCCACCCACTTGTGAGCCAGTTGATTAATTCATGTCAGTTTAAAAGCGAGGCTGAATCACGACCTTCTGGAAGAGATAACCCTCTTCAGTACCATGATAGAGCCAAGTGTATTTCACATATGTTGTCAGTGTACGAGAGTTGAAGACAGCGAGAGGGAAGGAGGGAGGGTGAACAAGGAGGATGGAGGATACTTTTGAAAAAGCTCTTTTCGCACTTAATTTATCTCTCGTTGGTATTAAGAGTGGTTATCAGTTAAGAATTTGAAGATAATTATTCTTGCTCAGAAGAGATTATAGGCTGTATTTGTTTACCTGGAATGCATATTTGAAGCATCTACAGAAATGCCTTGCTCTTCTGTTTGATTTTTAAAACCCACATGACAGATTGCCTAATTCTCTTGATTGTACAGTGAGAAATTACATCTACAGCAAACACAAAAGCCTCTTTAAATTGCCATTTTATTCATTCATGCAGTTATAGTTTTTAAAAATTAACAAGTATTCATGTAGCACCACATCTTACCAGTGTGTGTGTGTGTGTGTGTGTGTGTGTGTGTGTGTCCTACAATTTAGCACTCTAAAACATTGTAGCTTATATAAAAATTGGATGGGTAATAGGACTTTCATGCATTTTGGCTCTGAGGGCCAAACCTAAATCTTAAGGGAAAAAAATTACAAAATACTATATCCTGGTTAATTTAGTATTCTGAAGGCAATGATTTTTCTAAGATCTTTAAAAAAATGTGTATTTCTATCTATAATACCTTTCATTCCAGGATTTGCCTTCACAGTTCGGAAATCTGAGATATAGTTCAGGTTATTTTGGATTATAATGTATTGTTCTATTTGGAAAACATCATCACCATCTTATATGTTGGCCTTCTTTCCATTCTCCTCAACGTCCTCAGTAGACTTTCTCTGTTTTCTGTTGTATTTCACATTTTTTTTTCTTTTTAAGAACAACTCAGGTTGTACCTTTCTAATGATAAAGCTAGACTCTTACTCATATTGTTTGCCCTGTGATGAAATGAAGTACAGCTGCTCACCAGGGTTGGAGATCCGAGGTTCTCTCTCTTCTTTCAGAGAGGAGTTAGACAAAAAAGGTCAATGACCCCAATATTGAGCTTTAAACAGTTGTGAGTTCAAATTGTGGTTCTTTGTTTTGCTTCATTGCCTCACAGCACACATTGTGTGTGATGCAGCCTTATCAAAGTCAGTCTCTCTTTTCATTAGTAAAGTGATTTGAAGCCAGTACTTTCGATTCACATGGGAATGAGGTAAAGTGTGTATGTGTCCACACGCTTGCACTCACACACTCAATCTTAATCTGCCTTTCTGCTTCAATGTTAACCTTCACCTTGCCTGTGTGGAGAGCAACTTGAGGACCTCTGCTCAGCGCAGGCCCTTTTTGCAAGATCCGAAAGCTCTGCATGGAGGAGGTGATGTGCAAGCGTGGAGTATCTCCACTCAGTAATCTACTGCTGGCTGGTCCCACGCCTCCTGGCGACCCTAACTTTTTCTCGGCGAGTAGTTTATGGACTCAAACTGTAAACAAACAAACAAAAAAGCCCTCAATGCCCAAATACTGTGACAGAAACCCAAACATTGCGGAGTTACGTGAAATACACTCTTACAGGTGAAAATACACTTAATCTTAAAGATAGTCTTTTAAATTTGTAAGGACTCTCACAAAATTAGATAATAAATTCTGAATTTTAAAAACATGTAGCCTCTTAGGCATATTTTACAGTTTGAGAAGTTTATAAAGTATACTAATGGCTTGTTACTTTGTAATTGAAACCCAGACTTGCTGTTAGGCAGTTTAAATGATATTTTAATTCCAATTCATTCCTTGTAGGAACTCTAACTCAAATTAGATTATATATGGGTTCAACAGCATTTATAAGAGACGATGTTTTTAAGAAGGGTTTGTGGAGTTTGCAGTTAAATTATCCTCAAAATTATACAAATTATCCTCAAGTATTCTCAGTGTGTATGTAAACCTTCATTTCAAATCTTAAAGGAGAGATGTCAGTACTTAACTGACTTCCAGAGCATTTCCTGAAAAGGTTATTTTGTGTGTGAGCAAAATCGGTGTGTGATTAATGTCCTTTATTAAAAAAGATCTCCGTTTTCCCTCCGCACAGTGAACATGGCCACAAGCAGACTAATAGGTGCTGTGGCAGGCACCATTCTGGCCCTGGGGGTGATTTTTGGAGGCACAGGGTGGGGAATAGAGTAAGCATCTCTGTGAGTTTCAGAGTGTTTCTGTTTGGTTCCCGATGTGTGATGAGCTGACCCTTGTACCTGACCCCTACTGTGTGTTGTCTCGTCAACGTGTTTCCCATGCTAGTGCAACTTGTGGTGTGACTTGGATGTGTTTGTGTCGTGTGGTCTTCTCGTGCAGTGAAGAACCTTCTCCTGTCTGGAACAATGTGGGGCATAAAATAATATTGGGGTGCTTATGATGTCTTCACAATTAAGACAATGGTCCAAAAGCTCCCATTGCTCCTCTACTTATTTTAAAGATCTTATTTATTTATTTCAGAGAGAGAGCCAGAGAGCACAAGAGGGGATGGGGTGGGGTGGGGGAGGAGCAGAGGGAGAGGGAGAACCAGACTCTCCCCCGAGCAGGGAGCCCTACTCGGGACTCAGTCCCCAGCGGGGATCAGGACCTGAGCTGAAGGCAGACGCTTAACCGACTGAGCCACCCAGGCGCCCCGCTCCTCTCCTTATAGAAGTAATTTTAAGATACACACCTTTTGTTATTTTTTATTGGCAAAAATGCTTTTATATGAGTGTTTGCTTAGGATTCTTATAATGAATACAATCTTTACTAGTCAAATAGATCCACATATCCAACTAGGGATTATCAATAGTTGTAGCTTCTTTTTACGCTAATTGGAATGATAGTCACTAATATTTTTTTCCACTTATTTAGAGTGATGAGGGAGGCTTTGGCTTAATTTTTTTTTGTAAAGAAGATATGTAGGGTATTGCCTTCATTTTTTTCCACTTAAAATAGATAATTCAAATCAGAAGTTTACATAAATATTTGGGACCAAAGAAGAAGAAAGAGATATTTATCCAAACCTGCAAAACCTTCCGTGAATAGTTGCAAATTATCTGGTTGGCTTTGTCTTAAAAATAGCCAGTGCATAAATAAGTAACTTGTGCATCACTTGCCTGTTGATCTCTCAGAGAACTCTAAGGTCTTCTGGCGCCTTTATTGAGATTGCTCTGAACTGGATCCACATCCTCAGAATAGCTGTCAGTTCTCTATGGGATGTTGCTTTCATGAAGTTCCTAATCTTTAGGCTAAAAGAGCGATTTTTCCCTCTGTCTCTAATTACTAGGGACATTTACAAATGACAGAAATACCCCTTCACGTGCTGTCTCTATATAAGGGGGTGGTGGTAACACTTCATAGTGGCCCAGGGGTGAAGTACTAGTATCTTGAGGAATCACTGGACAAAACTGTGGGCATGTTGATCCTATTACACACATTCTCAACCGGACCAAACTGTGGGCATGTTGATCCTATTACACACATTCTTCCTTAGTCCCAGTAAGTACAGCCCCTGGGTGCTCTTCCATCCTGGGCCTGGGAGACCCAGGCACTGACACAGCAGGAAGAGGGGCCCAGGCTCATAGGTCCCACTCTGGGCTGAAGATTATCTGAGCCTTCTCTCCCCTGCTTGGAAGGACTTTGACTTGACTTGCACCTGCTCACTCACAGCCCATCGGTAGGGACCGTGAAGTTCATTAACTCAGGGCAGCTGGAAAGGATATTTTGTTTCCCTTTACATGTTAGAAAATAAAGTATTATTGTAGAGGTAACATCTTTAGAGAAAATAAAACTCTGTCCTATAAAAATTTCACCTTGGATCTGCTGCCTGGATGATATATATAGAAGTAACATTTCTTTTCCAGGGGGAAATTTTACATAGATATTTATGTGAAATTCCTCCTTGAAGAAGGATAGTTTTCTAAAAAAAAAAAAAAAAAAAAAAAAAAAATCATTCCAATGTTTTTTAGATTATTTACTGACCGTAATTGTGATGTGCTGCAGTGTACCGACTCAGGAAGGAGTTTTAATAATTTTCCCTTTGAGCCTTAGAGATAGGCAAGCCCCAGGGCATTCGTTGTAAAGCATGGTCCTTGTTACCAGCATGTTTTCCTCCTCCCTTCCAGTCTTGTTGGTTTGTGCCTATTTCTGGTTGTGACAGGTAAGTCCATATACGTGTATTTTTTTCTTAAAATAGATTTGTTACTTATTATTCTGGGTTTCTGCACTGTTTTTGTTAGCTGACTGTTTTCCTGCAAATTCTAAATTGTACCATAATTGCTAAATCATAAACATGGTTTTTAAAAAATCCACAATAGTACAATATAGATTGTTTTAACACCTCCTGGCTTAGCTGATAGTGATAGTTCACTTAGTCACTAAGGATTCTATGGACAGAAGGTTTGGGGTTTTTTTGGGGGGGGTGGGGAATGGGGACTTTATTTCTGCTCCTTAGTTTATAATTGTAAATCAGGAATCATTTCTCATGAATTATGTATTGATTCTAATCCCAGCCTGTTTTCTGAGCTAGTAAAGTGCAAACCATGCCTAAAGCAGAATATACATGGAAATAGAAATGTTTTCTCAACGTTTGTTTCAAAATGTGTTTCCCTATTAAAGTACGGGAAGGAAATACATATAAATGGGATGTTTCATTAGAGTAGGGGTTAGCAGACTTTTTTTAAAGGGCCAGAAGATAAATAGTTTTGGCTTTGCAGGCCACAGGATGTTTGTCACAACCTTAGGACTTTGCTGTCTTAGTACAAAAGTAACAGTAAACAATATGAAAACCTATCAGTGTGGCTGTCATCCAATGAAATTGCTTTGCAAAAACAGGAAGTGGGACCACATTTGGCCAATGGGCTATAGTTTGCTGACCCTTGATTTTTAGCATAAGCTTTTGAGACAGTCAAATCTGTGTTCACATCTTGCCTCTATAACTACGTTCTAGAAGTAGAACGCTTCTTCTTCTATTAGACAGGGATAGTCATAACTCCTACTTTGTATGGTTTTTGTGAGGATCCAATGAGAGAATACTTGTCACATGCTTAAAACCACACCTGGCATGTAGTACGTGCTCAGTGTAGAGACACTAACCTGGTTATATTGCTCTCTTACTACTATGTATTATCATTCGTGCGTTCCTGAAGGACACTGAGATGTGTGTTCTATAGGACCTCAGTGGTTAGTCTTAAGAACATGTCACAAGCCCAAGAGCCTGAAGAGACCACATCCCCAAACCCCCACTGCATCTGTCCCCCACCTTTCTACTCACCCTCACAAGCACTGGGTGGTCTCTAAGTAAAAACCTGTGATGCACACAATTTTAGTGCTGCTCAAACTGGCATCCATTTATGTACACAGTTGAGGGCACTGATGTGAGCAGAAAAGAGAATTTTTTTACACAGAAATGAATATATATACACCAAGTTGAGGATTTTAGGGGAAATACCAAAATTGGTCTTGTGACTTCTGGTACAGGATACTCAGGACTGGAAGGTTTCTGCTGTTTGGGGCACTGTACCTATGTACTAGCATCCTTAAGGATGGGATATTCAAAATAATCCTGCACTAAAGTTAAGGTTGCTTACCTTGAAAAATCAAGAGCTACAGCATTTCCCTCTGTGAGTGGAGAGGATGTGCTGTCCTGTGAATCGACTCTGACTCCAACTATTGATGCAAACTCCACCTGTGTCTTCTAGCTTGCTGTCCTCTCCGCTCCCTTTTGAAAGTATATCTCCAAGCCTCAAATTGCAAATGGGAACTTGAAAGATAATCTCAATTGAACTTGCCGAATCTTTTTTCCGTTTCCACAAAATTGCCTAAATAAGTTTTATGCTTCCTACCTATCTTGCCTTTGGAACCACCTGCCGTTGTTTCAACACTGTATGGATCCATACAGTGAAGAAATGCATCTCTGAGAGCAAGGCTTCAAAGTCAGATCTTTATTCAGAACCTCCTTCTGACTTTTAAATGGGGTCTGTTTCCAAGTGGGGGATAAAACAAAAATGTAGCATTCAGACAACTTGGTGTGCTGCCTGAGAGAGCACTTTATTAGACTATTTTTCCCTCTTTTCCTGCCCTCATTTGCCAGTCAGGTCTAGCTAATTCTAATGCACCTGGGTTCTTGATATGCTCTTTTGCTTGTTTGATTCATGATGTTGGGAAGGAGAAGAAAGATGTGCCAGCAGGTGGGGCACATTTGCTTCAAAATCTGTGGAAGGTGAATTTAAAGGAACTTAATTGTCAGCAGTGCAGAAGCTTTAGATGTAGAGGCATTCCTTTCCAAGCAGTAGCTCTCCGTTGCATCGGCAGTGCAAATTAAGTGAAGTAAATAAAGGCGATTTAAGTGCTTAGCGACGTTTCAATGCAGGGTATTTACTTCCTGAAACCACTTAACTGCCTTTCCCTCGTGGTAACGACAGTAGTTGGCTCATATGACTTTCTTCCCATGATCCTTTGTCACAGGTCCTAGTGCCACCAATCTCATAATAGGCTCCATCGCTGGGGCCATCCTGGTAGCAGCTATTGTCCTTGGGGGCACAGGATGGGGATTTAAGTAAGCAACGCCGCATGTCTTCTTCTCAGTGGCTCTGGCACTTCTCTTTTCTGCTTACATAACCAGGTTTTGAGTTCCTGCTACAAGATTTCAAGCTTTACCAGGAAACTGCTGAAAGTAAATTTTTTTTATTCAGAAATGGGTTAGGAAAGAAGAACCATGGAACCACAAACGTTCTGTCTGGGCTAGTGGGTAAAACAGAAAGTGTAGATGGAATTTGCATCTCCAGCTGAAGATGAACAAAGTAGAGGTTCTCCAGTGGAAGACACTCCAGCTTTCAGCAGCAAGCATTCTGAGATAGTGTTTTTCATACACAATAATCAGGAAACTTCGTGGTCAGGAAATGAGTGGATATAAATCACTTGTATCTGTTTAAAACTGGTTTATATTTCACTGATATGTTGAAATTTTCACAACCTAAGGAACCGCTTGTTCATTATTTTTTCATACATAACACAGTATATGTAGCATTGTGATTTGAAAAGCTTCATTATTTGATAAAAAATAGATTTAAGAAATTTTATTCATTCCCTAACCAACTGAATCGGTTTCACATTGAAATTTGAAGTCTGTGGCTTTGTGATACTTAAATTTATTTTCTAATTAACTGCAAATTAACTGGTATGTGTCCAAAGTGACCTTTCAGTTCGGATTATGCATTGATCATTGAACTAAGTTTGTTTAAATAGACATGGCAGATAGTCACAAATAAACCTTAATGATGATCAAAATTTGTAAAGCTAATTTATAAAGTTTAGATGTTTTCAGACCTCAGATTCATTGGATAATTGCTTTTTATATCTTTTCATACTGTGGTGGCTTGATTATTAACATCTGTAGATGAGACTTCCTGTGCCAAATATTCCCTGAGAAAAGTTAAGTTCCAACCAGATCTGTCAAAATGTGCTTAAATGGGAAATAAGACCGTTACCTAAAATCAAAACCCACTATGCCTCCATCTGGTTTACTCAACAGAGGCAGTTTTTTACTTGAATTATCTGAATAATTGCATTATGAACCTTATTCTATTTTACATTTTGAATCCTGAAATCAAAATATTGAAACCAGATAAAAAAAATATTATTAGAAAGGGATTACGAAGGGAAGACAAAACACATGATGACTTAATACATTCAACATTTTCTGCTAATTTTGTTATCATATTAAGATTTAATGAGTAAGCCTACAAGTTGCTGAGCGGCTCAACTTGGAAAGTTGTTATCAAATGGTACTTCCTTTCTACAGAGAGATTTGTAAACTTGAACCTGTTGGCTGAAACAGTACTTTTGGCATCATCGTGTTTTCAAAAACACACACAAAGTGGGCAACTCAAATTTGAATTTCTCATCGTGGTATCAACAAAACATTGCCCTGATAATGAGTCACTCATGGTACCTTACCTAACAACAAAAACAACAACAACAACATCCATATATAATTTTGTTGTTGTTGTTGTTATTGTTTGGTTTGGCCAGCCTTAATTCAAGCAAAAGTTTTTTCTTAGGTGCCATCTTACTGTTAAAAAAAAAAGCCATTGCACTTATAGTAGTCCCATGATCTGTTATTATTTTATAATGCTCCGTTGAACTTTTTCATAAATATGCTTTGAGAAAAATAAATTTGGCTTGTGCTCAAGCTTATGCCTTTTTGGCATCAGGAAGCCTCAGTTTCAAGGACTGGAAAACAGTCCTGTGCATCTTTGCTATCTGGCCACACACAAAGCCAAATGTACCATCTCAGCTTTTGGAGTCAAGAGCACTATTCTGTAGCAGGACCTCAAAACAGTGGCCTGGCCTAGCGCACAGCTTGAATTGCATGTTTCTTTGGGGAAAAATGGAAAAGCCTTTATCACTGTGTATATAAGTGGATTAGGCCCTGTGCAGGTTATTTATATCTAAGAGAGATGTTTAATCATCAGAAGAACAGAGAAAAGGAAGGGGAGATGGACACCTAGTGAGGTGAGAAACAGCCTCCACTGAGCACCGAGGGGGGAACCGCTGTGCAGACAAGTGTACTGCTGCCCTAACCCAATGCCCCTTCCCGTGCCCTATGACCCTAAAAATTTCTGTAAAGGAAAACATTGTAGGGTGGCACACAGTAATGTGAAGTATCTTTAAGCCTTAGACAAAAAAATGAGGATGATTCTTAGAGGCTGGAATTCAAACTTGGAGGAGCCACTGCTCTTCGAGGTGGCTCTTGGTGGCTGACTCTTCAGATCTGAAGATCTGAATTTGCTTTAGATTTTAATAGTAGCCATGTGGTTTACATTAAATGTTAAATATAACTACCTCTACTTTGCAAGGAAAGGCTTTGGGTGCCAAATGGTGCAGTTTAGGTTTTCCTACCACTTGGGCAATTTGGGAGATTTGTCTAGAAGGTATTTGCTAATTGAACTGAAAGTCTGAGTTTTTCATGGAACTCAAAGTAAATACAAAAGAGTCATTTAGGATCAGAAGTTGAAAATCGTTTATAAAAGAGATTGCTTTAAATATTTTTATTGGAAATCCTTCCTGAAATTGTGTTTTACTAGATGTGAAAAGCAAAGCCAGTAGCAAAGTTGCCTGAGTAATTTGAGGGTAACTGAACTTTCAGGCTAAAGGAAACATTATTTAAAAAAAAAATAAAGGAAACTCCAGGGAAGCATCGCTTTTTCCTGAAGTCACATTACTTGAGGTGGGACACCGTGAGCAATTTAAATGTGGAAGAAGTGTCAACCGTACATGACCTGTTCAAGTATAGATAAGAAAACAGCTATGCTCTGACCCCTGACAACATCTGCCATTCTCTATAGTTTATTTCTTAAGCCATATTTCCTCTGAAATAGGTGGTAAAAAGCATGAATCTATGTGAGTGTGCATGCATGTGTGAAAGTGTGCACCTTTGTGCGAATAAATGATAATGAAATTTTGTCAAGATAACTGTGATTTAAAAAAACAATGTAAGTGTAGATGACATCTTTCTAGCAGAATAATAGTCTGCAAGCTTTGCTTCATGCAAAGACTTCCATAGCTTCGTTGTAAAACTCCTGAAAAGAGAAAAAATGCTACTTGGCAGGTTATTTTCTTTCACATATTCTGATATGTGGGGTACTGTGTGGTAACTTCAATTAATTCCATACCTCAGAAGTAGTTGGTTTATGGATTCCCAGTCTTTGGAGTGTTAGTACTTTTCTCTGAGAAATCCTGTGAATAATGAAGGTAGGTTCTTGGCACATCAATTTGTCTAGCGTTTCCCCTGTATCTGCATCTACTTACATGCCCACCGCCCCCATGTTCCCTTTCCTCTCCATCACCCACACACGTACAGTAAAGCTGTGGACTGTGCTGCAGAGTGTTGCAAACCTTGGTCCTGGTTGACTCATGAAGACTCATAACCTCTGTTCAGTTTTGAATAGTAATACTACTTGATTCGATTTTTAGGGCTGTTGCTTAGACATTAGAAAAATCAAGTAGATGAAAGGCCGTTTTAGTAGCATCTCCTCTAAATCTTAGAAAAGGTAACAAATATATGGAAAGAGGATTTCATGGTTCCATTTAAAAGTGAACAGAATTTCTGTTACCACCTTGGACATGGCTTTTGATCTGACATTACCTAAATTTGAATACAGGCATTAGATATGAGCAATACAGTTATGACGTGCATATGAAGTATGTGAACACCGCGAGTGATGGTGGTCAGAAAGAGAAATTCTAGGTGATAATAGGAAAAAAACTTGAAGGTAACAGTGATATAGACTGTTGACTAGATTTGAGGGTGAGTCTTAAGCTCTTCCAACCATATTACCGTGCTTCAGACTCTGGAGCCCTATCACCATGTCCCACTTCCTATCGCTTGCTGTCTCAATGTAATTTCATGCCAGTAGTGGTCATACTGGCCTGGAAGAGCTGCTCTGGACATTAAAAGTGTTACTTTGATAAGTCTGTATAGTAACCATGATTTCCTCTCTATGAGAAGTTACTGGGGGTACAGATTCTTATTGAGCCCGCTTTTGATTGTAAGCTATTCTGTTTGGCCTGTGTTCCATTTCATAGGACAAACCAAAGAAAAGATAAAACAAAAGGTACTCGCATAAATGAGATGTAAAGGATCATATCTTGGTTTATCACAGGAAGATTGGATTTTTGAGTATCAAGTTGGATGAAATTTGTAAGGAATTTAATATTGCTAATTATATTTTCTCAAAAGAGCAAATGTCTTTTGTTTTTGATTTTGTAGAGTTAGGAAATAGAATCAATTTTAGCTAGTCTTTCTGGGAGGAAAACCAGGCTCCTGCTCATCTGAATTCCATGACCATATCCCAGTGGGGAACAAGGAGCCTAATTCCCTTAAATCCTGCAATTCCTGGGTTAGACACTTTTTCACTCAGACCTAGCAGGCTGGTCTTGTGGGATTCCTTCCTGCTAGGAAGACCCTGACTCAGACCTCTGGGGAAATGAATGCAGTCACAGGTGGCCTAGGAAGGTTCCCTAGGAGGGATTGAGTGAAGGGTTCTTGGTGGGTCGTGATGACTCACTGTGGAAGGATGTGAAGGTAATAGCCATCGATGAATACATACCCTTGAAAAAACTAAAGGCTTTACAAACTAGAGATGGCTGCTGTTAACCGGAAAAACTTTAACTTTGTATAGATGTACATGTGTGTAATATATATTGTAGACAAGAGTATAGGTTTTCAGACATCATAAAGATTGATGAAAACTGGGTCAATGGAGGGCATATGGATTAGCTAATATCGAATAATGATCCAGAAATACCTTACACGTTATGATGACAAAGTTCATTGCCTTCCCATTCCTAGTGAGCAGAGGGGGTTCAGATGAAACACTTGTGGAAGGAAGGCAGCAAACATCTACCTGTGATGGTTGTGCTTTCACACCGAAATGGAACGAAAAGACTTTTTCCACATAGGGAATTCTCGATAGATGGTGGGTTCTCCGAACTCACCATAGTAGTTTTGCAATTTATACGTGAGAGAGCTGTCGCAGTCAGCCTGCCATAGGAGGGTCCCTCTCTGTCCTCATCACAGGCCCCTGCCTTCCTCCTGCTGGAACATCTGTGGGGGAAAGATTGTGCCCTGTTGGTATTTGGAGTCCATTTTCCCGTAGAAATACATGATTCTACAGGGTGATGTGTCCTCCTGGTCTGACCTGGGAACCCATTCACCCTGTAGACTATATCCTCCTTAAAATAATGCAATCTAAACTTCAAACACTGATTTTTAAAAGGAGCACAAACTTTTGGACCCTGGAGGTTGACTGGATGCCAGGCTGAAATAGAAATTCCTATCTCCATTTAAAAATGAACTGGATTGCAGTTAAGACCTTGGACATGGCTGTTGATCTGCCATCCGCTGAATTCGAATAAGGGAATTTAGATGTGGGCAAGGTTGTCATTTACATGCCCAGCGCTAACTGGCTTGATCTTTATATTCGTTTTAATTGAGGGGACATTAGCTTCCCATTTGTCTTCAATTCCAGCAACAGATAGCTAAGTTGGTTGGAGCCCCTGGTCCTTCAGAGTCATTTGGCCGGGTCAGGCAGTCTTCATTTTTCCCCACCTGACTCATGGGTAGAGTTGTTCCTTCTAAATCTACCTCTACGGGCTGTGAGTGTGGGAAGCAGGCACAGGTCCTGTGCTCCCAAGCAAAGGAACTCTGAGCCACTTGCATTATGGGGCATGTCCCTTTTGGTCTCGGAGCAGCAGCAATACCCACTTTCAAGAATAACTGACTCAAAAGAGGATTGTCGGAGGTGACAGGGAATGGGGGGATAAAGGAAGCAGCTCTGTTGCTGTAGTGTTTGTGGCAGTGGATTACCTGCCAGGTCGGCAAACCACAGGCTTAGGCATATCAATGAAGACATTTTCATGAAAACCTTTAAAAGGAAAGGGAGATTTTCTTTAAAGATTTTTTTTTAATTTGTCATTTCAAAAAAGGGAGTATCAAAGTGGTCACCTCGGGACAAATGAGAACTTGGCGGGATGCCTTTATGCGTATTTTGAGCTTCAATATTGTGTTTATTTTGACTTACATGGTGGGGAGGAGGAACACGCTGGAATTTTTTGGCACGGAGGCCTGAAAGGATATTGAGCTGGCCCTGAGCGGGCAGGGGAGAGCGGGATCTCGGGGACAACTGGTGCTCCAGTCTTGCATGACGCCTCGGTGGCCAGCAGCGTTGCACCCGCCCAGTGCGCAGACTCAATGCATGAGCCCCCCCTGCTTGATGCCCCACATGAAGCCAGACCATGGGGAGGTTGCAACCACCTTGTGTTGTTGCCTTGTAGTGTCTTGCTGGTTCTTTCCTTTCCTCTTTTTAAACATAGGAGCCACTTTTTAGGAGACTGGACACTGCGAGCAAGGCATTTTAACTGGCTTATTTCCACTAAGCTTACTGCTGCATTTGCTTAACTAACCCGAGCCTGTGTCCATTCTCCTTTGAGTGTACTGTCTTACTGTGCACTCTGGTTTTCAACTGCTTGGATATGAAGAATGCTTGTTCCATGGTGGGGTAAGAGCTCACACACCCAAGGCAGCAAGATAACTGAGTAGAACAAGGCTCTCTGCCCTCTTGGCAAAGGCCGACTGACTGATACAGCATTCTCAAGTCCTGGAAGGAAGCAGCAAGGAGCCCTTCAGAGTTTTGCGTAGTTCCCCTAATAGCCCTCCAGAATGTAGGAAGAGCCCTTCCTGTCATGTTCATCTGGTTAAAATTAGCCGTATCATTTACTGCTGAAATAAGAGACAAATTGGGCTGCGGAGGCTTCCAGTGATTTAAAATGAGCAACTCGAAGCTCCTTTTGGTCTTACAAATGGATGTACTCTAGTGGAGATGTTGTAAAGACATTCAAAAGCATGAGCTGTTCTGTGTTGCCAGTTATTTTGGGAAGTCTGCCTCTGTGTGAGTTGATTACTTTGCTCTGGAACTAGCGTTGTCATTATCATCACCCTCCTCTCCTCGCGATCTGATTAATATTGTGGATTTTTCCCTCCCTGCCTGCATCTCTGGAAGAAATGTCAAGAAGAGGAGGTTCGACCCCACTCAGCAAGGCCCCATCTGACTCCGCGGCACTGGGTGAGCGGTGCCTCGTGCTGTTGGATCCTGGGTGTGACATACTCACAGCACTGTTGCCAGAAGTGTTGAGTCTGTAACCAAGACCACTGGGTGATAATGACCACAGAGCTGAAGTTGGGGGATGGGGATGGGCTAAAAGGAAACTGTCCTTCTGGGAAATAATTTCAAAGAACCCCTCTCACCACCTGTCAATAAAAGGGGATAAAAGACAATATTATAAAAGAACTATTTCAGAATCTTTTTTTTCTAACTAAAGGAAGAAGGAACAATAACAAAAAATGAAGTGCAATAAAAGAACCATTAAAAAATAGCAAATGATTTTTTTTCTTTTCTCAGCCTGCTGGCACTTAATATCTTCTAAATGATTTGGCATGATTTTTTTTTTTCTTTTCCTACCAATGACACACTCCAGTGGCATGAAGATCTAATTTTCGAAAGGGTAAAATCTGCATGGCATATATACACCAAGCAGCTAGCAAGCCAATCCGCAGCAAAACTTGCAACTGAATTCCTAAGGTGAGGATGAGCGGTGAACACATGGAGGCTGCCTGGCCCTCACCCCCGAGCCTAGACTGGGGCACGAGAGACTCCACGGACCCCTGCTCTCCTTGAGTCACTTTCCCATCGTGTGTTTTCCTGGACCAAGCATCCTTTGGAAATGGGAACTGGAATTTGAACAATGATGCTATTGTATAGTTCTTTTATAAATGTAAATATGGAAATAAGAGATTTTGACACATCATTTTCACTTGTCTGTACTGAAATATTTTTCTTGTAAAGGTTCTCTGTAGATTTGAGTTTATTGTTTGCTCCCCATCTTTTGGGTTCTTTTTGCTGTTTTCTCTCTCTCTCTCTCTCTCTCTCTCTCTCTCTCTCTCTTCTCTGGTAACATGTTGTTCAGTGATTTGGGGGCTTGCTTAAAAAAGACAGATGTAGCCATAGATGCAGGGAGTTTGGACACAAAACAGGTGCAATTTAAAAAGGAAATACCTGAATGAAATGCTTAAAACCAAAAATAAGCAAAAGTGGGGGGGTGGGGGGCCTGGTGGGACACAAACAACTAAATAACCCATATTAAAAACACAAAAATTATGTAAATGCAAATATATGTACTAACAAGTCTAAAAATTTTTTGATGTTATTATAAATGTATGTATATAATGTAAGAAAGTAGACACCCTCTCGAATTAATCACAGAAGTGCCAAGCTCATGATTTTGGTTTTTGGTTTTGACAGTTTTCTTTCCCTGTCTTCAATGTGAAAGGAGGATAAACTTAAAGCCTTAAATTAAAAAAAAAAAATAACTTTTAAATGTTAAAAACTTGGGGAAAAAGTTAAGCTTTCCATTTTATTTGTATCTATTATTGTCAACATTTTGTTCATGTTTCATCTTCCTGCCTCAAAATATATTTGGTAGAACCCCACTGGCAAACCAGTAATGGACACCGAAGCAGCAGTTGCCTTCTTGCGAGTGTTGCCTTCGTAGGCTTTAAGTCTGTGTGTTGTGTTTCCAACAAATCTCGTTGGTCCCACAGTGTGGTGTGTGGAATGTTCTAGATTGTGATGGGATTCTACTGTCCACAAAATCATGATCTTCTCTTGCCTTCAGGCAGATGTGCAGATGTAATCTGGGTTCCCAAGTCCCTTCGAGTTTCCTTCACTGGCATCGATTTCTTCTTCCATTTATGATCAAGATAGCTTCCATTCAAGTGTTAAGTATATACATTAATAAATTTGGTCCTGACTTGGTTTTGAATGTAGAACCTAGTACGTGAGTCCTTCAGTGAGCACCCATTTATAGAGAGGAGCTTTCCCGAAGGCCCCCAGAAATCCCACACTTCTCCAACATCCTCTTTTCAGGAACAGAACACGCAATCCTGCTGTTCACCTCATGACCACCGAATGAGTTGCTAGATTTAGCTTTAGGTCCCTTTTCAGCAAGAGTCATGACACCAGTCTCACAATTTTTGCTTTGATTTTGGAAAGGATTATGTGCTAAAAATGTACTGCTTAAAACCGTGAGGTTATTTCCAGGTGTATTTAATCATGGAAGTATCACAATCATAGAGCAGAAACCTCAATTTCGGTATGCCCCAGTAGATCATAACCTAACCTCTTAATCCTGTTACTGCTTTCTGAGTACTAGGTGCTACCCAGGTCTGCAGTCTTTCTCTAGAACTAGCTGTATATTTATATTGGAAAAACAGGGCTATCTACAGGGTTTATCAGCCTTATTCTTGGCTCCATAAGACACAGGTTGTAACCCTTCGCCTAGTGGTGATGGTTCTTTCAACCCAGTGGAAACTCAGATTACTTGGCATCTCTTCCTATCACTGTATTGTTTATGTCCTTGTTGTTGGATCCTACTCACTAGCGGACTCCAAGCTGTTACTGAGTACACCATATACATTTCACTGCTCTTCCAGAGGCACCACGGTGACTTAACAAAAACAAAACCATGACGGTTACAAAACAAGTTAAATCTCTATTATTAACTTTTGAGCATTTCACAAACAACATTGTAAGTGTGCGATGTTACGTTTTAAATCAGACCACAGTGGTCCCCAAATATGTACATAATGGCAAATGTCAGTGTAACTTTTTGTTACACTGGCAGTTTCATAGGTAACCAGACCTATGTTCCAATGTTAAATTATCTGTGTGTATATGTAAAATACACAAGCTTTAAGCTATGTGTGTATGAATAGGAAAGAAAGGTAATGCAACCATACCAACCGTAAACAATGGATTATAATTATTGTTGGTGGTATTGGGTTATGTCGTTTCGAACTCTTTGCTGTATTTTCTCTTGCACATGCCATTCATTTGCGGATTTTCATGGTGAGAATAGTCCTTTTTATTAATTTGAGCTCATACAAGCGTATCACCGTCCTAATGTTACCCAACAAGAGTTAGCGTTAAGTGATGACGAGTTCCCATTTCATCCGCTATTCTTTGCTGCATTAATTAACGACACCTGGATGAGGAGGTGTGCGCTAACTTCATTGCTCACCTGGGACACTGCATGAGCCCACTGAATTAGTGCTACTCCTATTAGCTAAATGAGCAGTACACATAGGTGCATGTTATGAAACATGAATCACGTAGAGCCGTGGAGTTTTACCAAGTAGTATGTTTTTTGTTTTCATTTTCGTTTTTACTATGCAAAGATGGGAAATGCACAAACTTTTCAAAGACTCTAGTGTCCGAAGAACTTTACAAACAATACTTGAACCTTTCTTTAAAGACATCCCATCATATTTTACGGTCATTGTTGCTTCCACTGTTAATTTTCATCTCCAGATGGTTTGTAATTTTTTAAGTGTACAACCTGAAGTTTTGTTTGAAGTTAATAAATTCATTCATAATCTCGCTGGCTGCCTAGGAATGGAGATTCAGTAGTCATTGTATGCACTGTATGCGTCAAGTGTGTATAAAATCTTTGTTAACGTAGAATGTTGTCACTTTAAACTTTGATCATTTTTTCTCAGGCCCCCTTTTTTGTGTTATCTTGTGTTGTTGATTAAATGGCCATGTGCCTGATTTCAAGAGTTTTAGCACGGGCTTCTCAATCAAAGGCTCACTGAAAATTTAAGCAGTCAATGGAGCAAAATAAAATCTCTGATGAATGATAAACATATTCCTGATTAGAATTCAGTTTCATTGAATTTATTGAATGTATTCTTATAAATCGGGGTGGGGGGGAATCCACCTTAGGATCATATCATTATCAATTCTTTTTTCTTTAGTATCTCTCTCCTGAATCTAAAGGGGATGGCTAGTAATAATATCCACACTTTTGACCTGGTACCAAATTTGCAATCAAGCTCTAAAGAAAATAGAAGTATTTGGTTTTATTGAAAACATTCAAAGGAAGAAAATACCTCACACCATGGTGACATGGAATTGGTCACCAAATAATATTCCTTCTCTACAAATATCTTTTGGTCTGTGTCCTCCATCCTTGGTTTGGCCTCAGCAGACACAGATAACTCACATACATCTGCCACACTGAGAGGGAGAGAGGCTGATCTGATCACATCCTTCCTCTGTGAAAAGTTTGCAGGGGTTCCTCATCGCCTATAGAATGAGGTTCAAGCTTAATAGTGTGACTGAAACTTCTGCCTGCCTCGCATAGCCTCAACTTTGTTTATTTTTCTAGCCATCAGCGGCTTAGCCTCTCCATCCCCTTCCTTAAGATCCCCCTCCAAGAACCTCTTCTACCCAAGTTGAATCATCTCATGGAAATTTTATGTCTGTTCACCATAACTCATTTGTTTCTATGTCATTTCACTTAATGAAAGGAATATAGAAACATTTTAAAATAACACAAATATCATACTTTAAACCAGAAAGCATGTAGAGTATCATTTAAGTTTGACTTAAAATGAATTACCTTATTTTTTTTATATGTTTTCCTTTAAGTCATTCCGTTTTTGAGGTTGATATTGAGATGGGTTCCATCCATGCTACCTTGGTTACTGACTGAGAAAGGTGGTCTGAAGCCAGAAAGTCCTAGACACACAACAGCAGCCCTTGAGTTAAAACTTTGATATGAATAATTAAGTAGAAAATCCATGTGCTCACAATGGAGTTTTTTTTTAAGGTTTTATTTATTTGAGAGAGCATGAGTGTGGGGGGGGAGCAGGCAGAAGGAGAGGGAGAAGCAGACAGCATGAGCAAAGAGCCCAACAACATGAAGCTCCATCCCAGGACCTCGGGATCATGACCTGAGTGGAAGGCAGATGCTTAACCTACTGAGCCACCAGGTGCCCCTCACAATGGAATTCTTAAGTCACTTTTGAAATTTAAGATAGGCATCCCTTAGGTTAATGTGCAAGGGACTTCTGTTTATCAATTTACTCATTCAACAAATATTTATTAAGCCTCTATACCAGGAGCTCCTTGTGGAAGTTGAAGGAACAAAATGAAATTCTTGATCTAAAGTTGCTCACAATTTATCAGAGAGATACACCCAATAAATGTGACAGCCAACATCATGAATGGGAGAGATAAGTGATGGGGGGTAGGTGGGAGAGAGATACAGGAAGGCTTCCCAAAAGAAGTGAGTTTTGAACCATCTCGAGAGATGGCAAGACTACACTAGTCTAATAAAGTGGGAAGCAGTCTCAAGGCACAGGAAGCAATGTGCCAAGACCCGGGAAGAGCTGCTCAGACCTTTGGTTAAGGAATGGGAAGTATCCATGTTTCCTTCCATCCTTTCTCCTCCCTCCTTCCTTCCTTTTCCTTCTACCTTTCACAAACACTTGAGCTATAAAAACCCTACCCTGTTGTGCCAGGTCTCAGGGACACAGCGATGAGCTCTTGATCTTGGAAATAAGATACAACATGTAAATGCAATGTGATAAGTGCTCTCGCAGACATAAGTATTCCGTACTTTAGAGGAAGAGAAGAGGGAGACTTCTGCTTCCCTGGAGATCAGAAAGAGCTCCACAGGGAAGGGGGCAGTTGAGAAAAAAGCTGTGCCGTTGGACCTAATGCCATGATAACTAACTGCTGTTAACCAGGACTCATCTGGGTTGGTCAAAGTACACTCATAAATACTTTGAAGATGAACAACCTGTAATGTTGTATCTAACTTTCAGATATCTGAACTCTTTTAGCTTGTGTGGGGATTATGATTATAAGACTCTCCACCAGAACCTTGTGTTCCTTAAATACTTTTCCACTGATGTGTCCATCCTGGCTCAGTCTTAAGTGTTTGGGGCTGTCAGTAATGACAACGAGGGCTTTTTGACCTGACCTATGAACATCTAGTATTTTCTTCCCATAATGATCCTTGGCTAATTTCAGTCGGGAGTGAGGGGGTAGGTAAAGTAAATGCTTTTTTTAAAGTAAATTTATTTTGTATTGGTGTTCAATTTGCCAACATACAGAATAACACCCAGTGCTCATGCCATCAAGTGCCCCCCCTCAGTGCTCAGTGCCCGTCACCCAGTCACCCCCAACCCCACCCACCTCTCTTTCTACCACCCCTAGTTCGTTTCCCAGAGTTAGGAGTCAAAAATGAGTGGGAAATATCAGAAAGGGAGACAGAACATGAGAGACTCCTAACTCTGAGAAAAGTAAATGCTTTTTAAGCATCATTTAGTAAGTCCTTCAATTAATGAAAGGTCAAAATCATTTTCCGAGTGGAATTGCCCTTCCGGTCTACTAAAGTTGATGCTGATCTGTCTTTTATGCCTTGGGGAAAGTTACCATCCCTTGAGCTTTTCTGAAACCTGTTAGCAGGTCTGGCTTCTTGACTAGAACAAGTTCTTGGCCATGGACATGACTTCTGGAGAGAAAGCAAATGCCATGATCCCTCATTACCTGAAAATAGTTGTCCTGCTGGGATCTGCCCATGCTCCTTTGGCAGCTGATTGGTACACACACACTTGCCCTGGTGTGGCTGTAAAGACTGCACTTGTGACCCCACAGAGTCCACCCTTATGACAACATTTATCTGACTGTGATGATCATTGAAAGCCTAATTAGCTGAGTAAATCGATTGGTCCTACAAAAACAAGGCAAAACAAAGCAATGCAAAACAAAACAAAACAAAACAAAACAAAAATCTTCATCCTGACCGATCAGGAGTATTTCAAGGGTTCTTCAGATCTCTTTGGAGCTTTAAATAGCTTCCTGTCTTCAGGGGGTAAATGAGCTTGCAGCAGAGCTCCTTGCTTCTTCAGGCCCAGGCTTCAAGATGAAGACACAAAGAGGTAACTTGAATTGGAAATAATACCAGAAAAAAAAAAAAAAAGGAAATAATACCAGAGATGTCTCGAGTCTGCAGCAACAGACACAACATTATGGGGCCTTTGTAAATCTCATAGAGATAGTGAATGGACTGTATGAAGTAGGTTTTCCTATGTAGGTGAAATGGCTATAAAACAAGGATGGCACATTACCAAAATGAGCAGAACAGTGTAGTATAGGAGACAAGAGGGGAGGGGAAACTGAGCTGGGTGGGACAGCACACACCCCGTTTACACTCAGCTCCAGCCAATTGTCATCAGGTGGAAAATTGGTTCCTTTATTGCCCTTTCCATTTATTTTTCCAGAGGAACCAGAAATCCAGATTTGTATACAAAATTTCCTATTTTTTTTAATGGTGCAGCTAATTCATATTTTAAAAACACCAAGTGGGTCAAGGTGGGACAGATAGAACATTTCTTCGTGTAGGATCGAGGCTTTTGGCCCCTACTATGTAATTCTGTATGCATTAGTAAGACATTTTCATGTGTGACCCCCTGAAATTAACCAGTAGCTACAGTGGGGACACAGACGGGCCTTGCTCCCAGTCAGGGATGCAGGTTCCCAAGTGAAGAGTCAGGCAGGTGCTCACATGAGTTGCCACTTACAACGCTGACTTCCTGTTGTTTTGTGTGGATGAGGGAGGCACAGCCACCTGAAAGCAGCCTGCTCAAAGGTGCTTCCTTTTGGTGGTGTTTTGTGTGCTAGGCTTATTCGGATGTGCTGGTTTTGTGAGCAAGAACTGCTAATGCACTGGCAAATAGGCTTTTCCTCGATGCTCATTACTCAGTGCTCCATGAGGCTTTGTCTCAGGGCTTGCTAAGGCAGCTTTGTGGCTGCCTGGATCCTAAGCCATGTCTGCCATCTGTTAGAGAGAGTGCAGTGGTCGATGGATTATGAATGTCTGCTACCCAGCAACCAGAAGTACCTGACTAGAGCCATACAAATCTTAAGCCGGTCTTTCAGTCTTTGACTCTTCAAAACCAATTGGATATGAGGGTGAATCAGCCAACCCAGCTAATCCAGAGGTTCTATGTAATTTTCCAAATCCGGAGAAATAAGAAAAAGGTTTTTGAGTAAAGACATGCAGCAGCTGAAAAATTCAGCAGGAAGGAAAAACTTAAATTTGTTTGAGTCATTATGAAAATCTACATGTCTATTGGGCAGAAAAATTGGAAAACAAAAATTTAGAGAAAATTGAAATAACTATAATCTAATCAGCAAGATATAACCCCCATCAATATTTTTGTTAATTTCTTCAATCTTTCTTTTGTTTGCTCTCACCACTACAGAATCAGTCCACAAAGATAGGCAACAAGTGGGTCTCTCTGAGGATCTGTTTCGTTCTTCTGCTCATGTGCGCATGTGCGCATGCACTGTGTACCATGTTCTAGAAGTGTTCTCGTGGCTCCAGAAAAGGATGAGAGAGTCACATTATTAGGGCAAAGTAGTACTTTCTAATCTCTTGGCCTTGGCTCAGCCTGTTTCTTCTGCTGGAAAGACTTCTCCTTCCTGCTACAGCCCCAGTCAAATTCCTATGCACCCCTTGGTGCCACCCCAAATATTACTTTCCTCATGAAGTCTTTCCCGGTCCTTCCACTGCTTTCTAGGTATGCACAAAGATGGGCGTTCCAGTTAGTGATGGATCTGGAATGAAACCCTAGGCACTTTAAGCTTCAGAGTCTGTGGTCTAACCACATCATTTTATTGCCCCTCATCTATCCCCATTTTATAGTTAAAAAAAAAAAAAACCCTCAACCTTGAAGCAATTTAACCCCTTCCTTAAGATCACCATTCTAATTAGTGGCAAGGCCAGACTCAGGACACAGGCAGTCCAGTTCCAGATCTTTTTTTGAACCCAGGAGAGATTAGAATATAGCACTTATAACACAAGAAAATGAGCGGGAGGGTGTTGACAGTAGATCCTTAGAGAGAATCCCTTGCTGCCTACCTTTATGTTCCTCACTGCCACCACTGGGGGACAGGGAGTGTCCCAATTCAGAGAACATGTTTGGTAAAATGTTCCCTTTCTAAATGTAAATGTTGGCTTTTTGTTAAAATGAGAATGGGAGAGAGATGGGATAGCCACAGGACTGAAGGAAGAGCCTGAAAATTTATTCCTCTGGCACAGCACCTAAGGGGGAATATGTAAACCAATTTCAAGTATGTGTAAGGCATTGAATGGAAGAAGAAAGGGGATTTTTCTGTTTCCTGTGATGAGTAAAACAATTTTCTGCTACAAAACTGGTGAGTGAAAGATTACAGGAATGCCACATTCAATCCTCTATGAAAAATAACTCCATCGAGTCAACAAGTAATATGAACATCTACTAATAAAAGACCTTTGGCTAATATGGTGGATCAGGAATTCTGAGACTCAGATGTTGCTCTGCAGGATGTCACAGTTTAGTAGAGGAGCTGAGAAATAAGGAAAGAATGACCATTTATGATGAAAGTGTCACACTAGGTAAAGGAAATACAGCTAAACTATGGAAGATCAGCAGAGGAAAATGCTACTTCCTGTCACAGAGGTGAAGGAAGGAGGTCAACAAACATCTGAAGGTAAGGTAACATTTGAAGTGGTATCGGAACAATTGGTGCACTATGGACATATGGAAATGGGGAGGAAAGTGTTACAGCTTGAGTTAGAGAGGATGTACAACGTCAGTTAAAATAACAAAGATCAGGAACGCCTGGGTGGCTCAGTGGTTGAGCGTCTGCCCTCTGCTCAGGACGTGATCCCAGAGTCCTGTGATGGAGTCCAGCATCTGGGTCCCCACAGGAGCCTGCGTCACCCTCTGCCTATGTCTCTGCCTCTCTCTCAGTGTCTCTTGTGAATAATAAATAAAATCTTTTGAAAAATAACAAAGGCCAAAATACCAGTGGTTTAAAAAGATGGAAGTTTTAATTTTTTCTTCCATGAACAGTCCACAGCTGGTATGGGAACTCCACATATCCTCCATCTTCCTGCTGTGAAATCCTTAGTACACAGCTTCTGCTCCAAGGGACAAATTCTCTGTGCAGGGTCCACCACGCTGCCCACCTTCCAGGAAGCAAGAATCAAGACGGAGATGTGGAAGGACTGCCAGTTCCTCTGGATACCAATCTGGTAGTTGCATATATCACTTTTTATCATCAGCACTGGTTAGAACTTAGTCACATAATCACACCTAGTTGCAGAGGAGACTAGAGAATGTAACGGGTGGGGCATATTATTACTAAAGAAACAGGTTAGAGAGGAACAGGGAAAGACAGCTAGCAGTTTGCCATGGAGCTTATAGGAAAGTGACCATGGGGAATCAATTGTGAGGGTGGATGGGAATCCCTGGGTGGGTACGTGATGCACTGCTTGGATCTACTTCGAGGAATGAGGGGAGTAGAAAGGATGTATTCCTTTGTCTGCTGGGAGTGCCACCAGAAGATGGGCATCAGTTGTTGGCCCTTTTGGGGGTTGCCTCTACTGTGGCCCTTGTTGAAATGGGCCACATCCAGTGGTGGATCAATGTGGGATTATCAAGGCCCAGTCCTCAGGTTCCAACTCAGGACAGTTCTCAGGGCCAGACCAGCTCCAAAACCTCCTCCTCTATTTCCCTGCAAGGAAACTCATCTCTTCTGCCCAATCTTACTTCCTTCCCTCCCTAGTAAACAGCTTGTCCCTGTTCTCTGCCTCAGAGTCTGTGTTCCAGGGAACCTCATCTGGAACATTCACCAAGCAGCTTGGTTTCATCAGAGCATAGAGTATAAAGAAAGCAAGGGAGTGAGGAATGACCTGTAGCCTTGGGTTTTAAAGTTATAGATTCCGAGCTGTGTTGTGTGGACTTGATTCTTCAGGCAGTTGAAAGCAGTTTCTGAGGATCAGAGTAACGGAAACTGTCTGGCAGTAGGATATAAGATGGATGGTGGGTAAGAGCTCCAGGAGGTGGTATCCAACCTTAGGTTAGGATGCTAGGCCCATACCACAGATCCAGGATAATGAGGAATTGAAATAGGGCTCTGGCAAGGCAAACAGGAGTGGAAGGGACAGATCACACAGGCGGGATCAACAGAAGTGGGCAGCTGCTTGTGGGAAACAAAAGATGAAAGGTAAAAAGACAGAGGCCAGATCTGATATCTAGTAGTTGGGATGATGTGGACAGCCTGGAGGAAATCCTGATTTAGGGGTCAAAGATGTATCCCATTGCGGATCTATTGGATTTGAGGGGCCTGACAGAAATTAGGTGAAGATGTCCAGAATGTTATTGAAATGAAGATATAGAACATGTTGGAGGGGTTAGGATGGAAATATTTACTGGAGAACCATCTTTAGATGTCATATTTTAAGCCATAAAACTAGAGGCAAATTCTTGAAGAGGTACCACAGAAAGGGATGGGGACAGAGCAAGGGAGACAAACAGCTGATGAGACTGGGTGAAAATAAATGTAGCAGAGGAAGATTATTTCCATGAGATTGGCACTATGTACTAGTGCCAATGATATTGATTGGCAGTGGAACTGAATTCTCTTGATCCCAAGAACAGAACTTAGCAAAAAAGGGTGAATCCAGTCTTCCTGCTGTCGCCATGATTCCAACCGATTGAAATCAATAATGGCTTTCCATAAAGGGCAACATTCCACTTCCCCAAGCCCTGGGAGCTTCACTAGGATATATTTTAATTTTTTTTTAGGAAAACTGGGATGTCCAAACTTGAAGATGCCTTTGACAGTATCTCTGTGTAGCAAAAGAAGGAATTTTTAAAAATCCTTTTATTTCCATTACTATAACTGTAATTACACTTTCTTTAGCCCAAAACTGAAATTATGAACATTTGGCATTCCAGGAACAAGAGATGAGAATGACACTCCTTTACTTATTAGAAGCCAAATATTGATTTATCCGCAGAGTGGTTTTTATTAATAACACCATGGCGGCTCTCCACAGAAAAGTATTACTCCTGGGCCACAATGATTTAAGTGCAGACAAGTGGTATAAGGTGGATCGCAACAAAGTTGGTAATTGTTCTTGAGTCTCCCAATTACATTCTAAGTACCGCACAACGGAGAGGAAAGATGCTTAAGACATTTTATCAGGCATTTTGAGAAATGTGATTTGAACAAAAGAAATAAAAGAAGGCAATCCAAGTAGAGAGTCATGGTTACGGGTAATCAAAATGGTTCTATATCTCACTGAGTTCTCAGAAAGTTGTATAACCTCTCCTTTCCTGGTGATGTAATGCCTGGGGGCACATTTCATTAGCTATGGCTACAAAAGAAGTAATAAATTTTTCTTTATTAAAGTTAAAATAACTCTGAGAAGGCCTTGTACTCAAATATTTATATGAGACCAAACACTCAGATGAAAGGAAGAAAAATGTAGTCAATTCAGTCCATTTTGGCTTTGTTCTCAGGATATATATATACCGAGTAGGGTAGCTGTCCATATAAAATAAAAAGCCTTTTGCTTTTTACAGATGAATGAATTACAGATGAATGTCCCTAGAAGAAGTCCTTTGACTATCAAAGTTTGTACAATTTCCAGTTAGTTACCCGGAAAGGCAAGCAATTCATATATCCACATTTCACATATCACTTATATTAGTGGACTATTACAAATATTTTATAACATAGATCATCTCTTTGTTTGGCTGACTTTCTCTTTGGCTATAACATAGATCATCTCTTTGTTTGGTAAAACCTTATTCTGAAGGTTAAATGGCTCTGAAATTAGTTTGGTTGGAACACTTTGTGTATATTTACTTTTATTATAGTAAAAGAGAAAGATAAATTTTGAATTCCTTGCGCAAAAAGTGATCGATATCTAAAACTGAGTTCCTTGCACAAAATGTGATTGATGGCTAAAAATAGTGTTGACGTCTTGCTTTTGAAACAAGGTATTTTTTCCCATCACAGGAAAATTAAAGCCTGGATGCACCCCTAACAGAACAGTCCTAACCCCTCATAATACTCTTCTCCACCATCTAGATTTTATGAGAGCCTAAGAATGCCTCCGCTTCCCTATTCAGCGTGAGAGAGGCTGTTCTATAGGATGTGTTATGGGGCTACCTAACTCTTGTTCTGGAAACCATTTTAGGAAAAGGGAGAAGAGTGGTGTCAGCAATCTACTGGGATCATGGTTCTGGACAGAAAATGGTTGAACTATGGTGATTTAGAAATGAGGTGAGTCATATTTGTAAGTATGACTTTTCAAAAATGGCCAGAGGGACGGAGCATGAATCTATTAGCATATCACCATGGCTTTAACTTTATTTGTTGTTTCAATTTCCTCCTCTATTTTATTGTATTTTTATGTCTGAAACATTTACATCTGAGGCAGATAAAGAAGAGGTTCAATAGTCTTTATTTTGAGGGAGAGGGACAGAGGGAGGAGGAGAAAGAGAATCTTAAGCAGGCTCTACCCCCAGCACAGAGTCTGACTTGGGGCCAGATCTCACAGCCCTGAGATCATGACCTGAGCTAAAATCAAGAGGCGGACTGTACCACCCCTGCACCCCAGTTCAATAGTGTTTACCAACACTATAACCAGCAGCTCATCAGAGTGTTTCAAAAGTTGCCAGGCATTTGAGGAGATGTTTAATACAAATGTCTCTGATATGTAGGTTGTTGCCTGCCTGACATCTTTCTGGTCTTGAAGTAAATCAATGCAATAGTTGTTTGATAGATCTTCTGGAAAATTCTCTTACTCATGTTACCTAGTTAGCAAGAGGTATTGAATTTTTAAAAAGCTCAAGAAATTTGTTCCAAAAACAAATTTTTCAGCTGGAGATGACAAGCTATTTAGACTTCAAATGTAGGGGCACCTGTGTGGCTCAGGTCATGATCCCGGGGTCCTGGGATCAGGTCCCACATCTGGCTCCCTGCAGGGAGCCTACTTCTCGCTCTGCCTATGTCTCTGCCTCTCTCTGTGTGTTTCTCATGAATATATAAATGAAATCTTTAAAAGAAAAAAAATATCAAATGTAGATATCATGTTTGAGAGCAGAGGTGGTCAATTTTCTGATAGCAACTCTGGATCAGGTTTACAAATTGAAAATAATCACAAACGTATACACAGGAATTGGTAAATTTCTTACTAAGATTTAATTAATGCCTTGGCTGATGTCATACTTTTGTTAGAGTTTAGAAGTTTTCTGCATAAGTACTAGTTCAAAACCATGTATTAGGGCAGCCCAGGTGGCTCAACAGTTTAGCACCGCCTTTAGCCCAAGGCATGATCCTGGAGACCTGGGATCGAGTCCTACGTCGGGCTCCCTGCATGGAGCCTGCTTCTCCCTCTACCTGTCTCTGCCTCTCTCTCTCTCTGTGTCTTCCATGAATAAATAAATAAAATCTTAAAAAAAATGACCATGTATTAATGGGTGTCACAAGGTGTCAGTTAGGTATGAAACTTCATCTGAATAGGGAATCCTAAGTTGGGATGAATGTGGGCATACATACAAACATCTATATATACATATATATTTGAATATGTAACATGCTTTTCCAAATCTGTGCCTATTTAAATTATGCATAAATTTAAATTCCCTTAGAATATAACCCTCAGATATGTCAGAGGCATAGGGCCTGTTGAAAAAAACTTACTCTTCTTCAGGAGCTGCTGGTCATTAAAGAAGGGGTGGCTTTCCTATCATATGCAAGGTTTCCCAGGAAGAGGTAGGGGAAGGGTTAAAAAGAAGCCTGACTACAGAGTGGCTGGCTGGTGAAGGGGCATATGCTCTCCACATATCTCAATAGGTTTCAGTAGTTTCACATATGTGTACCTAATGACACTTGAATTTGGTTGATACTAGTCAATTTTACAAGCATAAGGGCTGTCATTTTGTTCCAATGAGTACCAAATACAATCTCAAAGCTTCCAAGGATTGAAGGTCTTAAAAATTGAGAGGACTGAAGTCACTTGTGTATTAAAGCCGTGTTTTTTTCCTCAATATCTACGATAATAGATGATTTTATTTCCTTCATTTCATGCTTGCTCTTAAATTATCTTGTTTATTTGTTTACTTAAATTTGTTTGCTCCAGTAGAATTGAATTTCCACAAAAGCAAAGATTCTGCTTATCCTGTTCATTGATATACGTCCCCCATGCCCATAACAGTGAATGGCACCTGTGTGTGTGTGTGTGTGTGTGTGTGTGTGTGTATAATATTGAACAAGTGACTTGCTTTGGTTTGGGCATATGTGTTAGTATATTTTAATACCTTGTCCTTTGCCTCATCTACTGTGTTCTCCATTAGCTTCTGGATTTATGAGTGGTTTAAAGCATAGCTTGATGACCTCTCATTGCACCCAGTAGAGAACATGCTTTGAAACAGCAAGTATGTGGTCATCTCAGCAAATTCTTTTCTGCTCAGGAAGATGCTGTGGATGGGCCCTCACATTTCGTTGTCCTGACCTCACTCGGAGAAGGAGCACAGGGATGGGACTGGTGGTCAAAGAGAATAGAATGTGGTCATTCCAAGAGGGACTAAATTTGAGGGCAGGGTGTGATGTTTCTGGTTTCCCACCTTGTTTTACTAGCACTGGTTAAATGACTAGGTGTTCCAAAAGAAGACATCCTAAATAACCAAGAAATTCTATTTTAGGTTAATGAAGTTTTACTTCATTTGTTTTATATGAGGAAGAAAGAACAATAGCTTAATAGAGTCTGTATCTTAAAGACCTTCCTTAGCTGATATGGACTTAAAACATTTTTTTAATAGAAATAGAAATAATCAGAACCAATTCTTTTTTTTTTTTTTAAGATTTTATTTATTTATTCTTGAGAAATAGAAGGAGAGACAGAGCCAGAGACACAGGCAGAGGGAGAAGCAGGCTCCATGCACCGGGAGCCCGACGTGGGACTCGATCCCGGGTCTCCAGGATCGCGCCCTGGGCCAAAGGCAGGCGCCAAACCGCTGCACCACCCAGGGATCCCAGAACCAATTCTTGATATACTCTGACAGTAACTAACACTGTGTGAAACTCATCCATCTTGTTCATTGAACTCCTCCTTCCTAATGTAATTACTACTTTGATTCCTATGATAGTAATTTCATTGCCATTTGAAACACATAGTCATATTATTTTACATATTCTTAATAAATCTGCTGTTTGGTTTTAGTTGTCTTAACTTTATAAAAAGGGTACTGACATCTAGTATATAACCTTTTGGGACTTATGTTGTCCTTTTCAATATTATATTTATAAAACCATCCATGGTGTTCCAACTAGATGTACTTCATTCATCTTAACTACTGTGAAGTAGTCTATTGAGTGAATATACCACAATTTATTCCCTACTCTTTGGACATTTGAGTTGTTTCTGGGTACTTGCTATGAATAGTGTCTCCTGTGAACATTCTTATACATATTTATTAGTGTACAAGTGTAAGCTTTTCTCTGGTGTTTACATTGAGAAGTGTACACTTTTCACAGGCTATAGAAATGCTTAACTCCTTTCTACAATGATTATACCACTTCTAATTCTTAATTTCAATAATTTTCTAAACTTCAGAATTTCTAGACATTTATTTAATCAATGGATTATTGCCACAAGTTATAGATAAAAACTGGTAAAGCAAAAAAAGAATTTTGGGATTATCTAATTGGACCCAGATAATTTACAGAAAACATTAATGCATGGGACAATTGAAATGCTTCTCTCAGAGTCCTAGAAGCAAGGGGCTCTCAGATACATCCCCAAGTAGTTTATGCAACCATCACTGCATTCTTATTAGCATCTTCTATTTCTCAAATTTGAAATGTTTGGTGAATAATAATAAAACTTCCATTTGTAACATGAGATATAGATAAGATCTTCCATAAGATAAGGAAGTTAAGACCTAAGAAAATAAAAGATAAGCAGCAAAAGATAACCCAATTTAGAGTTAAGGTTGCATAGTTTTCCATTCGTTCATGTTGCCTTGTAGGGCTGACTTTGTTGATTGCTTCCCCAAAAGCTGTTCCCAACTCCCTGGACAAAGTACTTTACCCCCTTCCACTGGAGCTCTTTCTTCCAGACTTACCTGCCTCTACAAATGACCGTGCGACCTAAGTGTAGCCCATGAATTTAAGTCTAAGTCCATTGATGAGGGTTTTAAAAATGTTTTCATTTTCTTGATTAAAAATTAACAGAGGTGGCTGGGTTGGAACAATCCTTCTACCGACTTCCTGCCTTGAATGTAGATGTGAATCCTGGAGCTGTGGTGGCTCAGCTGAGAGTCCAAGGAAAGGTTAAGGGAATCAGAAATGTAGGGCCTGATATTTTTGGCCACTAAACTAATATCAGCACCCACATGTCTCCAGACTTCTTATTAGGTAAGAAAAAAAAATCCCTTTTTATTTAAGCTGGTATAGTCAGGTTTTCTGTTACTTGTAGTTAAATGCATTTCTAGCTAATACAACATGTTACAAAAATGATCTCAAACTAGATTTAGAATATTTCTCATTTTCCAATGGCTGAAAATTAAAATCTTGTCATTGAATTGGAGATGTTTTTTTTTCCCCCTCAGGGAAAATGATTTTGTACTTTAATGCCTAGCATATACTTTTAGATTATAGTCTTTCAATTGAAAACTTCATTTCAGAGGATGTATTCATAATCATATCAAAGTAATAACTCCATTCAGCAAAAGCATGATAAAAAAATGTGGGCACTGAAGAGAGGGAAAAAAACTAAATTGGCTGATTGACATTTTAATTTCTTTGTCCAGGCATAAGAAAGAAATGCAAAGTTGATTAATGACATCCACTACTCCAGTCTCAGGTTCAAACTGAGACTATTCTCATAAATAAATTCAACCCACATTGATTAAGAAGTTATTATGTGTGTATTGGGCTCTGAAGCTGAGAGTAAGTAGTCAGACATGATTTCCATTCTGAAGGAATGATTGGGTAAAAGTAGGAAGGTGAGGAGAACCAGATAAGCATGTATATCAGGTAAAGTACAGTAAGCACATAATGAAAGTATGAATAAAATTGTGGCGGAATAAAGTATGAAGATATCTGGTGCGGAGAAAAACTAACTCCCATAGAGATGCATGAGTCCAGGAAAAGTTCCTCATCCTACGCGCCCTATTCATACACTGTGAAAGTAAGATGTTTTATGCCTTCAACCTACAGGTCTATGTCCTTATTCGAACTTTTCACAGATGTTTTCTTCTTGGCAAAAATCCATGATTATTATGGGACCCCCAACTTTCTGCCTGTGAACCCCTGTACTCCTCCTAAATGTGTTGAATAGAGTTTGTATGTTGTTCTTGTTATTGTTGTTATTGTCACTCTCTCATAATTGGAGCCTTAGAAGAAGAAACTTACTATCACTAAAATCTTAGACCTTTATCATTGTTACTTTAGTAGATAAACCAAATTGAAAACAAATCCCTGGTCTCCTTTGGAAATGAGTAACTCAAAAGACAGAACTTATAATGGTCACTTTTGAATGACTGGGGTTATTGCAAGAGATAAACTACTCTTGACAAAGCCATAAGAATCCCTATGGGCTTTGCAACCTACTGGAAAGAATGGGCAGGGGATAAAGGATCTTAAGAAGTTCCTTCAAAAAGGAACAAAACAAATAAACGAACAAAAAACCCCACCACCTATGATCACAACCACAGTATCTTTACTTGTATAAGCAGGAAAAACATGAATGAACTATTCCTGTATCCCTGAGTAATTTTCCTCTTCTGCACATTTTAGAATCAGTGTCCAATATCATCTGACTACTTCACTACAATGTGTCCTCATGAATTTGATGACACTTAAAGAATGACTCATCCACTTACCCCAATGAGCATTCCAGGAAATTGTCCTTGTTTATTGCCATCTTCAAATTATGGAAACGCATAAAAGAATGAGAGAAAGTAATTATTTTTACTATCTGATCCTAAATGTTAAAAAAGCACCCAATTCTTAAAGGCTGTCCCCATCATTTGCAAATTAATGCATGCTGAAGATGCAAACTATCTATATAACTGCTCTTGAATTTCATTAAAATTAATCGGAAGTCCCTTTTAATGTCTTTGAGAATTGCTTCAAGTAGCAAAAAAAATCAGGAAATCTACCCATGGGGCACATTCAGCTAATTGCGATTTACTTCTTCAACTAGTCATTCTTTTGCCCTAGGCTGCAACTGCATAAAACTGAAACAACTCTTTGGATGACAAATGCCGGTCAAACTAGTTTTTTTGGCATCATGTAATTTTAAATGACCCATTGGTTTCTTGAATATTTTTAACAAGTTAGAATGGTGATGTGAGAGATGATTAAAGATGTGGCTAGATTATTAAAATGATTCTCTAAGTTGGACCTTCCATATGCTCCCTCCCAGTTGGTACCAGGGAGCAAATACAAGAACAAGGATAGACTATACAGTGAAGAGAATAGAGAGTGGCAGGTAGTACCTGTGTTTATACAAGCACACTATTTAGGACAAATAAATGACAATGAATAAAGCTAAGTTTTGAAACAGACCATGTTCTAACTCTCACCAGCTATGTCACCCAAGGAAAATCTCTTAACAGCAAATGGGGAAAGAGGATAATAAAATATGTTTCCCTTAGAGTCACATGTAACCAAGTATATGAAAATAATGTTTTGTAAAATATAATTACTGACTAGAAGTTGGCATTTTGGGGAGAGTTTAGTCTATGGAAATGAACCCACAAAGGTGAGATATCAAACTAAATATTTTTATATGTTAAACAGAGTATAAAGTGTTTTATGCAAATGATTTGGTGGCATAAATTACCTGTCTGCTGTTTTTCTCTTGCAATTATTAAGCTGATTGTAAGATTCAGATAAAAGACATATATTTCTTCCCAAGAATATCTCCAGATTTCTCTGTTAACGGAGGAATACTAAATATGCCTTACAACAGAGTATGTAGTCATTAAGATCTTCTAAATAAAAATATTCAGTAAGATGACTAAGTTTCAAGTGCAAGGTAGTAAATTGTGTTTATGAGAAATGTTTCATCAGGACATTACTTCCAGGGTGGACCCGAAGGTAAAACCTTCCTGTCCCAAGTAATTATATTTTTTAAAAACGTGTATGAATAAGCACTAGCTAGACTTTTAAAAATATATATTTTAATAGTGTTTATTCCCATTGGCAAGGGCTGTCGTAGGCCATCTCATTGGGATGGCAGTGTCACACACCCTCAGCTCACCCTCAGCTCACCCTCACCCCTCACAAATAGGGGTGACCATTTCAGTTCATTATTTTCAGCTCATTACAGTGGTTTCTATATTCACTCCACTTCAGCCACTCATTTCAGTGACTGTGCTCAGAATTCAGAGCTGTTCCACCTCTAAAATATAAAACATAAATGTCCCTCTCCCTGACTAGAACCTTCATTCTTTATTCATCTCACATTTGCTCTTTTTCCTCCCTCACTGAGACTTCCAATTTCCTCCACTTCCTTCTAGTCTCTCCTCCTCCACCCCAGCCTCTTCTCTTTTTCTAATTTGCTTTTATGACTTTGAGTCTTTCACATCCTTCTTCATCAGTAGTTACTCAACAAAACTCTAACATTCAATCAATGTAATAATGACCATTTTCTCCTACCTTCAGTCAGATGAACACTGCAGGCGAAAAGTAATAAGTAGCATTTTTCAAGTACTTGCTACGTGCAGCCCCATTCTAAGTATTTTCCATGTATGATCTCATTTTACTTACACTAGCCATAAGAGATATTTTTGCCCATTAAAAGCAGGAAAACTGTTTCACAGAGGTCAAGTTGCCCAAAACATTACATCAAATCAAAGATGCAGTCAATATCCCATTATTTCAAAAAAGCAAAAGACAATGCTGTAATTCTAATTGCAAGGTGCTATCAGCTGATAGATACATTCTGATTTCAGTGGTGTTAAGTGTGAAAAAAATGCATCTAAGATTCAATGAAATATGGCAAGTGAGAAAGATATGGTGTAAACCCAGGCAGTTTGGATACAGAGCATAATAATCTTCATTGTTAAGTTATTTTGCCTCGTAAAAACCAGACATGCTTGAAAAATGGTTTGTTACAAACTTATGGTCTCAAACTTTGCCTGGGCTTTTAGTACTTTCTTTAGTCTCTCTTTCTCTCTTATTTCCTCTCTTCTTGTCAATGATTATTCCAAAGTCTTTTCACTCTTCAGTTCCTTCCTTAACACCTCCCCTCAATCATTTCTTGTGGCTGACTATGCATCTTACTTCATTAAGATGAGTGAGACCATCTCTCTCAACTCTTGCACCCCTTCCCATCATACTACCTACAGACATTCCTTATCCAGAGATAGCTCTCCTTCTTCCTTGCTCCTAGAACAAGCTATGCCCCCTTCTGTTAACCACTGTTTGTTTTTTAAATTCTCTCATTCCCCTCGTTTCTTGTTTCCTCTGAGATTCCTAGTCATCCTTCTCTCCCGAATTTCAACTTCTCCCTCTCTACTAGTTTCTTTCCCTCAGCCTGTGAATATGATAAAGATCCAATCCCTAACCTTCTGTTCCAATCTCTCTCCTTTTTCTTTCCTAAACTTCATAGAAAATGCATCATAGGGGCCGTCCACATTTCTTCCCTTTCCGTTTCTCCTCAGCCCACCACTTCCTCTGCCCCTCACCCAACACTCATTTGAAATTGTCTCCTAATGAGCAACTCGGCAGCCTCTTATTTTTCAGATCCAATGGAGAACTCTTTGTCTTCATTTTATTGACCCCTTTTCTGAATCTGTGTGATATGGTTTATTTCTTCCTTCTTTGTGAAAATCTCAATCTCATTGATTTCTAAGGCACAAATTTCTAGTTCCTTTTAACTCTGTTTCTTAATCACTTAAGTTTTGGCACTTCTTAGTTTCTATCCTCTGGCTACTATTTTATCCACTTTACATACTTTCCTGTGAGAGTTACCTACAGGTAAACCTAAATCCCAAATCTAGATTTCTTTCCTGAATGTTGTATTTCAAGTGTTTATCATTAGTCCCCAGCTTTGCCTATTCAGCATCTCCATTTGCATGATGTTCACCTCGAACTTGACATCTTGAAAACCAAACCCTTGATGTTTCTTTCTCACGCTTATTCTTCAAGACATTTTTCCTCTTTTAGCTGATGGTAATTCCAAACTTCCAGTTGCTTAGCCCCCACAACTTGAAGTCATCTTCAATTTCTCTCTTTCTCTTATACTCTATATCCAGTCCATCAATAAGTCCCATTTTTTCTATCATCAAAATATATTCAGAATCCACTTACTTTCAGCGACTCAACTGCTACACCTTTCTTCAATTTGCCATATCTGATCTGAAGTTTTGTAGCAGCTCCCAACTATACTCCCTGCCTTGGCCCTGCCCCATGCAATCTATTTTCTACTGAGCAGTCAGGATGGGTCTCTGACCACCTCTCTGACCTCATTTCCTACCACTATACCCAGAAAATACTTCTTACAACATACTTGTTTCATGCTTCCCATATACCCCACATGGAGAATTCATTCCCATGTGACTGTACAGGTCATTATTTCACATAAATAGAATTTACTCAATTTTTCCTCACCAGGAAGTGCTTCTCAGTAATCCATATAGAATAGCTGTTCTCCACATTCTTTTCCAATCTTGCTTTACTTTTTCATGATGATCTTTTGCTTCTTCTTATCATATCTGACACATTACACATATACTTTTGGGGCACTTCAGAATGATAGACTCTCATTATTGACTCATATGGCAATATTTGTTTAATTAGCTACTTATGTGTGTTTGATATATAACTGTAAACTCAATGTTCAACACAGAAACTGGAAATACAAATCACTGTAAAAATATATAATTTTTAAAAAATATTTATCCACTTATTTTAGAAAGAGAGAGAGCAGGAGCAGGGGGAGGGGCAGAAGAAGAGGGTGGGAGAAAAAGAGGGTGAAGCACTCTCCCTCTGAGCATGGAGCCCCAAGTGGGGCTTGGCCCCAGGATCTAAGACCACCACCTGAGCTTAAATCAAGAGTCCAACACTAGGGGCGCCTGGGTGGCTCAGTTGGTTAAGTGCCAGACTCTTGGTTTCTGCTCAGATCATAGTCTCAGGGTCTTGAGATTGAACCCCAAGTTGGCCATTTGGCTCTGCGCTGGGTTTGGGGTCTGCCTGGCATCTCCCTCTGCTCCTCCCCACATACCAGCTTGCTCATGCTTACTTGTTCTCTCTCTCACTCAAAAATAAATAAAATCTTTTTAAAAAGGGGGGCCTGGGTGGCTCAGTGGTTGAGCGTCTGCCTTTGGCTCAGGTCATTGATCCTGGAGTCCTGGGATCAAGTCCCACAACAGGCTCATTGCAGGGAGCCTGCTTTTCCCTCTGTCTATGTCTCTGCCTCTCTGTCTGTGTCTCTCAGTAATAAATAAATGAAATCTTTTTAAAAAAATAAAATAAAATAAAATAAAATAAATAAAAAGAGGGGGAGAGAGAGAGAGAGAGAGCATGAACAGAGGAGAGGGAGAAGCAGGCTAGATGTTCAGCAGGGAGCCTGATGTGGGGCTCAATCCCAGGACCCTAGGATCATGATCTGAGCTGAAGACAGACGCCTAACTAACTGAGCCACCCAGGTGCCCCCAATTAATAAAATCTTTTAAAAAAGAGTCAGGTGCTCAACCGACTGAGCCACATAGGTGCCTATATATATATATATATATATATACATATATATATACATATATATACACATATTATATACACATATATATATATATTTAATTTTTAAATTAAAATATAAATGTTCTTTCCCACCCCCTCTACAATGTAAGCTCCATGGGTGGAGGGACTTTGTTTTGTTCCTTCTGCATTCATAGCATCTACAATAGTGCCTGGCACATAGACCCTGGAAAATAAAGTAAGCACTGCAAATCTATATACAAATGTTTTCAAAAGTGATGTCAACACATCCAAAACCAGAATTAGATCCTCACAACCCTACTACTGTCTCCCTTCTCTCTCTACACTCCTTTCCTTTCATTTTCTCCCCAGAAAATGACAGGACAGCTTTGAGTGCTCCCTCCACGTCTTTGCTCATGCCTACTTCACTTCCTGGAAGACACTATCCTCTCCCTTTTTGGCCCCAGGACTCTTGTATAACTCCTTCTCCAAGAAGTTCGTCAGTCACCTCCTCAAAGATACCTGCTCTTCTCTCTTCCTTCCCTTTCCACAGGGTTCTCCCTTGTGCTCACACATCTGTGTTTTTCTAATGACCTTCTCCAAAAGGCTGAGAGCATCTTGAAATCCAGGAAGTAAGTCCAAGACCTCACCTATTATCTTTCCCGCCATCTTTAGGGCATAATTAGAAGCAGGCATTAGCATGCTCAGTTCACAAATTCAGAGACTGAAGTACACTCCATCAGGCTTCAGAGCAGGAGAAAAAAGCCCAGAATCCCTCAGGAATCCTCTTTGGAGCTTTCTTCTTTCTTTCTTTTTTTCTCTTTCTTTCTTTCTTTTTGTTTTTTTTTTTTTAAATTCTATTTATTTATTAATGAGAGACACACACAGAGAGAGGCAGAGACACAGGCACAGGGAGAAACAGGCTTCCTGCACGGAACTGATGTGGGACTCGATCCCAGGACCCCAGGGATCAGGCTCTGAGTGGAAGGCAGATGCTCAACCGCTGAGCCACCCAGGCATTTCTGGAGCTGTATTTCTATCCCTTGGGTAGCTGGTCAGTTCTTGTCTTCAGTAAATCTTGCTATAAGCCTGGGTTCCTTTCTGTGCCCCTCTGAAAGGTAACCATGGATACTACTGAGCTGGCACAAAAGCCTTCAGTTAGAGACCACAAGTGGTTTTTAGGACACTTAGAGGGTTTTAAGGTGAGGGGCAAACCTCGGAAACACTTGCAAAGGTAGGACTTTCGCCTTAGGCCCCCAGGCTGGGTGTGTTTTCAGTTGAGTTTGATGCTAATGCTTAGCAGAGCCCTGGAGTCTTGACAGCCCCACACTGAGATATTAACTAGCTGTGAGTGGAGAACCAAAAGGGATTCCCAGGCAGAAAGCAGGGACCAGCCTGTGAATCTGGAGCAGTGGGCTCCATCACACAAGTGATGCCAGTAACAGTCCAGGATACTGAGGGGATCTAGGTACAGAGCCTGGAGGTACTGGGGTTTCCTGTCTCCAGAAAGAGGGAGCTTCCAGCATCCCCATGTCCCTCCCTCCCTCCGTCCTTGCCCCAAGTGCTTTTTTCTCCCCCAGCCCAGGACTGCAGGCAGACCGGAGAAGTTCACACCCAGATCTCTTTAAGAGGCGCCCTGTCTCCTCTGAGCCCTGTCCGACCTCTGTCCCAGCGCCAAGTGCCTCCCGACCCCAAGAGACCCGGGGCTTCCCTCTTTATCCTCAAACAAGGCATGCCTGAGGGGTGGGGATCTGGCAGCCCCCCTCGCTCCCAGACTGTGGCGGAGCTGGGTCCCAACTTTCCAGTTCCTGCGGGCGCGTGGCGGGAAGTCAAACCGCATAGACTCGGTTCCACCGGGTGGAGGGCAGGTGCGCGCCCGGGTCAGGGAGGGCGTGTGGCGCGGAGCCTGCTGGCCACCTGAAGTGAGATCTCCAGGGGAGGGAGGGGGCGGAGGGGGCCGGAGACGGACTTGGGGGCGAGAGGTGGCGGCAGTTCCCGGCGCTTTGACGTAGACTTGGAGAGGCGCCGAGCACTCCCACTGCTTAAGAGGCACCGTAGCCTTCAGGACGCCGGGGTGGGGACCGTCACTCGCTCGCTCAGGGAGCAGCCTGAGCTTTTCCTCCTCGCACACTCCAGGGAACCCAGGGAGGGTTGAGCAGGTAAGTGCAAAGGGGTGCCCTCCTGCGACCTGGGAGTTCTGAGGCTCAGGGTAAGGGAAATACTGGAGCGCAATGGGCACGCACAGCGGGTCCTCGGCAGCTCCGCACTGAAGAGGGGGAGGCCGTTGAACCAGGTGTGGGATCGGGACGCAGCGAGCCCAACGCTGGGCTCCTAGCAGGGCGCACGGAGAACCCCGGGACCGAGGCACTTGCAGGCTCCGGGAAGAGTGTCCTGCCTGAGAAGGGAACCTATAGGAGCCGACCTGAGTGCTGTGGTGGGAGCAGACGGGGCGTCCTGCACCGCACTGGCTCAGCACCCTGGACAGCGTCCCGCCCTCCGTCTTCCTATAACTCAGCGCTTGACACTTGGACTTGCCCCCTAAGGATAAACAGCCTTTGGGGCAACTCAATTCGATATTTTAGTTCAGAAGAGGACATATTGAATATAAGTTTGTTCAGGGAGAAATCCTGTGTAAGTGATCTGGAAATTTTTTTTAATTACCTGTATCTCAACATGCCTCTTCCAAATAGGAACCTGCATGCTCAAAGGTGTTTCTGAAATACTGATTTAAGGGTGTCTCAGTATGCTCTGCTGCTGTGCAGAAGAGAAAGATTCAGTCTTACGGTGTTATCCTTAAATGTTCCATATAGACGTATTCCCATGAGCTGTGCCTTGCTTGCCTTTGTGATATTCACATCTAAAAGGTTTGGAAATATAAGATAAAACTAAAAGTGAGCTGTATATGACCTCCTGTTTTTTCTTTATGTTAGAGTTGTGTGAGTGTGATATACATTTTGTGTAGTTTTAAAGGTCAGATAAGCTTTTTCTCCTGGGAAAAAAGAAAATTCAGATTAGTATTATTTTAAGGACATTATTTCTCATTGCACCTGTCTGAAGTGTAACATAAGAATTTCAAAGTGGTATATAGTTAAATTTTTAAAGATCTGTTTATTTATTTATTTGAAAGAGAGAGAGAATGGGGAGAGGGGCAAAGGGAGAGAATCTTCAAGCAGACTCCATGCTGAATGGAGCCCCTGGGGCTTGACCCCATGACTCATGTGATCATGACCTCAGGTGAAACAAAGAGAGGCCCAACCAACCTACTGAGCCATCTAAGTGCTCCTATATGGTTTACTTTTATTGCAGCAGGCTTTGAGAGCCAGAAAGGTTGAATGAGAGGCAAATGTTTTCATTAAAATTCTTAAGATTCATAGCAAGAAGAAAGAAATGGTAAAACATTATCTTTATGAAAGTTATATCAGAAATGTAGAGTATTTTATGTGTTGACAAAATGTCAATTGACTCTACTCTAATGGATTGAGTATATGCTCTTTGGTTCCCATACTTTTAGTGTCTAAATAAACATAAACCTTATGTTTATGTTTATTTACAACATTTTATAATTCTTATGCTTTTAAAAAATTGAAAGTCACCCCAAATAAGAAAACATCTAAGGATGAAATATATTAAAATTCTTAATTGCATGGGAGTCCTGGATTAGAATAGGTAGGCTAAACTATGATATTATAGAATAATTAAAGTCATGCAGTAAGACTTTAAATTTTTCACTTTATATTCTTTTAAACTCTGTTCCTCTGTACTAGGGAAAACAAATTCACTTACTCATTTCCTAAAGGAACATGTCTTAGAAATTAATACTTTCTAATCTAAATATCTTGGTTTCATAGTACCTGGTGTGGCAATGACCCATTTTAGGTAGAATGGGACTCATGGGAGATATGGTGTAAGAATTTTCCTAGGGACAATGGTGTATTTTGTTTGCTGGCACAAAGGTTTTTAAAGGCATGATTATTTTCATTATTGAGTGGAGCTCAAGTAAGGATTTGTAAGATATTTCCATTCCATTCAGTTTCAGCCCCATGGCCGATCCTGGGAACAGAAGAGGGATCTACCGCCCCTTGACCCTTACCTGCTCCCTGCTCATTGTGGGAATGTGCTGTGTCTCTCCTTTCTTCTGTCATAGCCAGACAGACCTGCTGGCTCTTAACCAAGCTGATCCTCAGTGCTGGGAATCTTCTTCAGTGCTCCTCCTGGAAATGCGGAAGCCTCGAATTTCTAACACTGTTTCAGGTTTCTGGGATTTTATGATCTACCTGAAGTCATCTGAGAACTTGAAGCATGGAGCACTGTTTTGGGATCTGGCCCAACTCTTCTGGGACATCTATGTGGACTGTGTCCTCTCCAGGAACCATGGCTTAGGAAGGAGGCAATTGGCTGGGAAGGAAGAAAAGATTTCAGCAGTGCATCCACAGCACACAGGGAGAAAACAAGGTGGTCAATTCTAGGTTCCATGTCTTTCAAAATGGTCAATCAAGTATGAATGTGCCCAATTGTGAGGAAGAGGGAAATGGTTTTAGGGGAATTCATTGCCACATATATTCCTCTCAGGGGTGAATTCAAGATCACAGAAGTCATAGGAAGATAGCACTTCCTTTTGTATTTCATGGTAGCTGTCTATATCATTATATTGTCTTCATTCTCATACTTCATGTAAATACCAGCAAGGAAGAGTAAAAAGACAAGTAAGGAAAAGCATGATTCCCAAAATACAACACAAAAGTATAAAGTGATTAGCCTGAATATTAGGGGTCATAACCTGTCTTTAACATGCTATGGACTTGGGAAGATTTGAATGTAAGTCTGGGGAATATTCACAACACACAAGCTTTTATCCTCTTTAAATAGAATAAAATATGGCTTCCATGTAAATGGAGGGGCTCCTTGCAATGTACCTAGCTGGTGAAATAAAAGGCAGAAAAATTGGCTGGCTTGCAGATTCACTCCTTGTTGCTTTTTGAACAAATGTCAAATATGTAATTAACTTTCAGCAACCTGAGTGATTAATTTTTAGTAATTTGGAAATTCCGACAAATTTAGAGATTCTCAGTGGTGCGAATATTATATTCAAAATCAGTCTTCTTTGGGGGCACTAGAAGAAATATCCTTTATAGAATTAGAATTAGAGCAAAATAGCCCCTGTGAGTAAGCTGAGAAATAGATAACTTAGCTCTATTCATATTGTTTTTGTTCCTTTTTAAATGTTGTTTCAACCAATGAGCTTCCAATCCTTGCAACAAAGGCTGTTTGGGTGATAGTAACTCTTGGAATTACTTATGCAACAGTGAAAAACTGAGGCATAACTAATTTTTGCATTTATATCCCTATAATTTCTCTACTGGAATAATACTTAACAGTAATAGTTCTAGATCAACCATTTCTCAAGATATTGTAGAGCCTTTATATATCTACTTTGTTTTAACCTCAATAGCTAAAAATCCTCATGGTTTGCTGATCCATTAAACCAGATAATCCATTGCTGTTATTTATAGATAAATTTACTATTTTGGCAAGTGTTATTGTAACTTAAACCAATTTCCATTTTTAGAGGAAATATTCTTTTACCAGCTTAGCTACTAAAGAAATACAAAGTAAGTGTCTTTCAATGTTGGTTACCAATATTTAAAAAACTGTTTTAAACAGAGGCTGTTTAGACATCAGTATCAATAGAATTGGATACTTTCACTTGTGGTATAGAACTCTTTCTTCCATTCTTATCATATTTAGTTGTCATTCTCAAATCACTACCCATATTTATTGGGGCTTTTTAAAGGCATTTTGCACTCATTTTAAATTACTAAAGTATCTATAGACTAAATGAAAATAATAATAATTGTGTTCAGGTGAATATGAAAACAATTATATACACACATAAGGTCTTTCTCTAAAACAGCTTTCAGTTTGCTTGCTTGCAATGTGGCTATCAGAATAGTCTGAAGCTACATGTAATTTTTTGAGGATATTTAAGCATAGAATTTCTTCTTCTTTTAAAAAAAATAGATTTATTTTCAGTTTTGGAAGGCACTTTCTTTTCTCTTGCTACAGAGTTGCTGTTGACTCAGCTGGTTTGCAAACTTTAGCCAGAGCGGCTATGTAGCAGGAGGGAATATTTTACTTTATTGAAGTTATTTTAATGTTTGACATAAACAGTTGTTTGCAGATCAGGAAACAAGACTTTCCATTTAGACTGTATAATCACAGTCAGAGAGGGTCTTGGGTCAAGGAGACACCATGTCTAAAAGTTAAATATTTGCTGGAACACTGAGTTTCATCTCAAGAGGCTTAATTAAATCTCTAGTGATTCAACTGGGCTCTGGATGTACCTGCACAGATTCTCCACTAATTTTTTCTTTTGTTCATAGGGGATTAATATACTACCAGGTTGGGATGGGGTGAGGGTGAAGAGATGTTTGTCTCTATAGTTCTTGGGGATATCGAATCACCAGAGCAGAAGGAAAGAACTAATGTGTCTACATAACTTGCAAAAAGATTTTTGTTATTTTTATGTCCTCAAATTTAAATAGTTTAAATGCACTTGAGAAGTGTTGCCAAAAATCATGCTTTGTTAAAAACATTAAACTCCTATATGTATGTTAATATATCATATTTGTCAATATTGGGCCAACAAATAATGAAAACAAGAGATATCAAATAGCTATGTAACTTAAGTCAACTTAATTAACTTATTTAGCTCTCAGTTTCTTCATCTGAAAAAGAGGGGTGAGGAAAGAATTAGATGGCCCACAAAGTCTCTTTACATTCTCCATTCTAGTGTTCTGTGATTCTATAAAAGGGGAATTTATGGAAGGCATGTATTTAACTATGGATAGAGTCTGGAAGAGCTTTACCTCAAGGACAGCTTGAACTGGGTGATGACTTGGATACTGTAGTTGTTTCTAACAATGCTCAGCAGGAACAGAAGGCATCCAGAAAAGAGAATTCCAAAAATTCTGAGGGCTAGAGATATCATCACTTGAGGAAAGACTCAAAAGTTCATTGTTATTTAGTCTAAAAAGATATGAGTCAATGACTGAATGCTGAAATATCCAGAAAGTGTGAAGATGGTGTAATCCAGCTTAACCAATGAATTACCATGGATCATGTCAAGGCAGAGAGAAATAGAGAGTTATTAATTGATTTAGGAAAAGAATAGGCTGATTAACTCTCAAATAGGAATAATAGAGTTAAGTTTAACTCATGGTTAGTAAGAACTTCAATGCAAATAAAGGAATTTTGACATCCTTGCTTGCATCCAAAAATAATGGCCTTTTTCTGCAACAAACCTTGCTCTGCCAATGAGAAAAACAGAAAAGCCTGTCTGCCTGAGACTGGCAGTTTGTATGTTCTAGGAAGATTGTGAGTCTTTGCATTGCTCATGATGAGGAAATTAAAATTTAGATTTATAATATGATGATATTTGCCGTTGGTGTCTAGCTGGCAAATGTTTGTGCTTATTTTTTAAACACTAAGCATTAGAGAAAACAATGCTTCAGGAATATATATAATTGGTTTTACAAATGCTTGATTTTTCACTTTACTGGTTCCAAGAAATTTCCTAGTAACATCTTCAGGAATTTCTCATCTAGAAATCTATCCTGAGGAAACATTCAGAGATGTGGCCAACAATGCAGTACAAGGATCTTCCCTGGAATACTGTTTATAACAACAGAAAACTTGGAAATGATTTAAATGTAATGGTTAATTAAATTATGGTCTGGAGTGTATATGCATAAAGCTTTTTTTCTTTTTTTTCATAAAGCTTTAACATAAAAAATTGTATAATGACCATTTTTACTTTTTTAATCAGAAAAACATCTTAGTACATACACATTCATTAACAAGGAAATGCATTTATTACAATTTACTTAATTTATGTTATTTAACTAAACTTCAAAGGACACATAAGCACAGATTTGCATACACACTCCTGCAATAAATTTATAGAGACTTTTGATAGGGACAGAAACAACGAACTTTATTTTTTATTTTTAAAGATTTGAGAGAGACAGAGAGGGTGTGAGAGTCGAGGAAGGGGCAGGGGGAGAGAATCTTCAAGCAGATTCCCTGCAGAGTGCAGAGCCCAAGGCAGGGCCCCAGCCCAGGACCCATGAGATCATGACCTGAATGGAAACCAAAAGTCAGATGCTCAACTCATGAGCCACCCAGGCACCCCAACAAACTTTCTTTTAAAACCAATTTATTGACATTTAAGTGACCTGAGAATAATCTGGTGCTCTAACAATGAGTTACTTTTCTCTACTTTCAGGTGCATATTCTCAGCAACTAAGAACACCTTTCCTAAAGAAGAAAGAGTTGATTGAAGGTTTGATAAGCATGCGCTTGCACAAGAGTGGGTCTAAGTTCATTGGAAAAGTCACCAGTGGCCTGGAAATAAAGAGAAAATAAATCTAACCTCAGAGCTATCTCACATCTTGGAATTCAAAAAAAAACCCACGTTTTTCTTGACTATTGATCATTTGTTTACTTGAAATGATGGGAATGTTCAGAGATAAATCATCAGCCACATTCTGAGTACTTAAGGTTTCATTCTAACATGTTCCTTCAAATGGTGGCTTTAATGCCCGACCATCCCACTGTCAGAGAGAGTTAAAATAGCTTCCAAAGAGGACCAGGGGATTGGACAAATCAGATTGTTTGTATTCATTCTGATAAATTGTTCTGGGATGCTGGATATTGTTAATGAACAAAAGGGCCATACATTGAACTTGAATACACTGCATGACTTCCAAGCCATTAGACATTGCTTATGTACAGGCATAAAAGGAACTATACTTATTAATTATCACTTAATAACTGTCTCTAATACCTAAATCTTGTTTGAAAGGATATTTTTGAATACTATATAAAACAGAGAGCAAACAAAAAAATGCACAAAAATAGCAAGTAAAGCATTCTTCTAATGGAAACAAAATTAATAAAAGCTCTGGACCTCAAGTAACATTACTGGAGTCTCTTTATTTCAACCTTTGATGTTACCATCACTGATAATCTAAACTCTAATAAAATAGCAGTAAGTATAAGTATTTTCCAATTAGCATATTTTCTATTTTATTAAATATTAAAGTTCTGTAAGTGGTCAGTTACATTTTGCATTGCAAGGCAAACAAAAAGTCAAATGAACAGCTTTATAATGAAAGAATCCATTAAAAATTTTTCCCTGAAAAATGAACAGACCTGATGAGGTTCACAGCAGAGAAATCCATTGAGCAAACATATTTGAGATCCAGACACAATGCGACGTTTTTTATCTCTAATTACTTCATGTTTCCAATTGTTCTATCACAACCAATACTTGACAACCAGTTTGAATCTCAGATATGTTGGCAATTCACTTGCTTTTTCCAGACCTAAAGGAAGCGTCAGTAAATGTTTTTTCACTGGAGGTTGAGGGGTCTCCTTAAACTAAAAACCCCATCTAAAGGTTATCAGAAGACACAGCTGCATTTGAGAATTAACCAAGTCCTAAAAACAGGGGAAATGAATCTGGGGAAGGAACTTGGGAAGGGGAACCAGCCTCAGCTTGGGTAGGAGAAGGGCACATTAAAAGCTGCCACATTATATTTCTACATGGACTCATGGTTCTACTTTCATGCCACTTTCTCTAATACCTTTCATCACATTCTTAAAAAACCATCATGTAAACTTATTATTTCTTATAAATCATGGAAGAAATGCTACTATTGCCACTCTTGCTTATAGAAAAGCCTGCCCTTTGCTCCTCCCACACCTGGGTAGTATACAACAGGGCCTGCCAATTTTTTCTATAAAGGATCAGATAGCAAATATCATATGACTATAGGCCATCTGGTCTCTGTTGAAACTAATAATCAATTCTTCTTTTGTAGAATACAAGTCATCATAGACACTATGTGAATGAATGAGCATGGCTGTGTTCTAATAAAACTTTGTTTATGGACAATGAAATCTAAATCCATATCATTTTCAGGTGTCACAACATATTCTCCGTTTGACTCTGTTGATCATTTTTTTAAGATGTAATAACCACTCTTAGCTCATAGCTTGGATAAAACAGGCAGTAAGCAGGATTTGGCTTGTGGGGTGTAGCTTGCTGATCAGTGTTTTAGGGGATGCTTATTAAACTTATAAGGAACAAGCGGGATAAAGTGAGAAAGAGAATAAAATTTTAAAAAATTGTAATAGGCCAAAAAGCAAATATTAGCATGAGATTGAACATGGATAACCTAGTCCTAATCCTATTAAATTGGACATCATTTTCTTCTGGAACAGTACTATAAATTACAGATCATATTAAAAGAATTGGTAGCCTCTCTAAATGCAACATGGATTGCACATCAAGATAATATGCAAAACACTAGAATCAGAGCAATATTTATTGAGAGAAAGTACAGAGTATAGGCTCAGAACCCAGGTTCAAATCTCAACTTCATCAACTACTGGCCATGCAACTTTTGGCAAGTTACTGATGCTCTTTGTGTCATAGTTCCCTCATAAAATGAGGTCACTACTTGCTAGTTTTGTTGTGAGTATTAAATGAGTTAGTACTTATAAGATGCTTAGAAACTAAGTGCTCTGATAGTCAAAAAATATTAGCTATTACTTGGATGTTATTAAGTTAAGCATCTATACCCCAATCATACACGCAGAGAAAGGGGGCTGGCGGGTACTTTAGCCAAAGTCATTGGATATAGGATTTTAGCAAGAAATATTCATGTTTTCAAAATAAACTTATTTTGAGTTAATTATTGATTCATATATAGTTATAAGAAATAATACAGAGACATCCTGTATACCTTTCATCCAGTTTCCCTCAACGGTAGTAACATCTTGCATAATTATAGTACAATAATACAACCAGGAAATTGACATTAGTACAATCCACAGAGTTTATTCAGATTTCACTAGTTTTGCATACACTCGTGTGTGTGTGTGTGTGTGTGTGTGTGTGTGTGTGTGTGTGTGTTTAGTGCTGTGTCAAGCTTGTTCTCCATCAGGAGCATCCAGATAGAAAAATTTGGTCATCGATTCAATAATTTAAATAATACTTGAAGAAAACAGTTGCATGAATTCATGTAAATCACACACTTGAATATTAATATTCAAATTAAGAATAGCCCTCTGTTGGAAACTCAGCCTACACAGATTTAACTTGGCCTCTTCTTTCCATTTCCTTCTACCACCCTTCCTCCCAAGGATTTACTCTGAACTGAAGAACTAAGACACATGAGTAGGGAGATTTAAAAATAAAACTTACTTTCTTCACGCTTCACACCAAATTACTGAGAGGTAAAAGGCTTAATTCTTTCAGTATAGATTTTGAAAACATGTTTCATTGTCATCCCAAGGAGCCTTTGAACCTGGACTCTTTATCACTTCAAGTTGGACACGGTGATCTGATCAACGAGAGCAGAGAAGGCCCTGCACACCCGCTCAGCTCCACAATACAGGTCCATGTCTACTGAAGATTGCAGGCCTGAAATCAACAAACAGAAGAGTCCTTCAGAGAAAGTGCCTGTAGGTTTTTAAGCTGATCAGGTTTTTAAGCTGATCTTGCTAAAACTCTAGCACAGAAACTCTCCCTCCCCAATTCCTGATGAGAATGTCCTTTTTCTACCAGCTGGCAAATAAGATGGCTATTATTTGTCATGATCAATTGCTAATGCCACTTGGTTGTGGGTTCTTAAAAGGCCTTCTTCCACGACTCAGAGCACAAATCTGAGTAGCCAGAAAGCCCACTCTAGAGCAGCGGTATTCAAATTCTGGTATATGTCAGAATCACCTGGAGAGCGTAAAAACAGATTGCTAGCTCCTACCCTAAGAGCTCTGATTCAGTATATATGATGGTTAATTTTATGCCTCAGCTTGACTGGCTACTATGCCCAGATGTTTGGTCAAACATTATTCTGGGTGTGCTGTGGGGGTGTTTCTGGATGAGATTGATATTTGAATCTACAGACCGACTACAGCGGATTGCCCTCCCTAATGTGGTCGGGCCTCATCCAATCAGCTGAAGACCTAAGTTAAGCAGAAAAGCTGAGTAAGAGAATTCCTCCTGCCTGACTGCCTTGCAGCTGCAACATCAGTTTTCCTCTGCCTTCAGATTTCAACCGAAATATCTTCCTGGGTCTCCAGCCTGCCAGCTTTTGCAATGGAACCACACCCATACGTTCTTCTAAGTTTCCAATTTATTGACAGTAGATCTGGGGAGTTGTCAGCCTCCATAATCACATAGCCAATTCCTGAAAATAATGCTTCTTTCCTATCTCTATATTTATATCCTATTGGTTTGGTTTCTTTGGAGATGCCTCATTGATATAGTGTATCAGGGAGGCAGTCCAAGAATTTGCATTTCTGATATGGTCCCAGGTGATTCTGATGCCATTGGTCTAGGGACCATGCTTTGAAAATCTGTGCTGTACAGCTACTGGTGAATGCTTTCAGTGGTTCCCTATGATCTATTATAAGAGAGATAGTGTTGTAGAAAGATCTACAGTGTGGCAGTTATCAACCAAAAGTTTGATATGCATAATTTTTAACCTAAGAATTATATTTCTAGGAAATGATGCTACAAATATATTCCTATATGAGTACAAAGATATAGATCATAAAGACACTTACCAAACCATTCTTATGGCAATAAAAAATTGGAAGCAACTTAATTATAGATCAGTAAATAAATTATGGCAATTTATACTCTGTGATATTATGCAGCATTTAAAAAATGAAATTGCTCAATGTCTGAGCTATATTGGCAAGTGAAAAAAATCAAAAGTAAGAACAATCTAACTTATGTGGAGAAAGACATCAAAATATACAGAAAAAAGTTGGAAGGAAAATTCACTAAACTGTTAACAGTCATTATCTTTGAGAAAACTGGTGACAAGGAGTGAATGAATCCATTTTTAAAAAATCCTGTACACTTAGGCATAATACTATGATGAACATGCAGTATAGCATTATTTGTGTGATTAATAAAAAATAAAATTGCGGGAAATGAAAACTTGGAAAGACTTATTTTATTGGTTATATACTTTAGGTTCGTGATTTATATAATGGCTTCCTCTGGGCTATTTTCTGTTGAACATAAGAGGAGAGGATTCGTGGCATTTTAAATGTATCTATTCTCTAATATTGTTCCAGAACTACAAGAACCTTGAATAAATAATATTTTATTGCCTGAATAAAGAAAACCTTGTCCAGAGGCAAACTTATTTTAGGATATTCTGCTTCTCAGCACACAGTGATAAAAACTTAAAATACAGCAATAAAGAAATAGGAAAGCAATAATCCATTTCATTCATAGGAAGTTTTTCTTATTATTTGGCTGTTTTCCTTTTAGCTTCAGTCTCTTGAAATGTTAAAAAAGCCAAAGATATACATTCACCTATAGCTCCTAGCAGGATGCTTGGCATACACCTGAGATTCCATTTATATAGAGACTGAATTAAGGTAAAGCACAAGTGGTAGCCTCATGAGATGTTAGAAATACCTGTGCAATCGACAGCCCAAAGGAAATAAAAATGGGAAAATAATTCACTTCAATGTAATTAAAAATCTCTCCGAATGAATCTCTGAATGAATCAGGGATGTGAGAGGAGGCTACCAGAATGATGGATATAGAGATTAAAAAGTATTAGGTTATCTAGTCTACTCTGCTGGGAAATGGAAAGGCTGAGTCTGTGTCTTCCTTACAACAATAATTAATTAAGCAAAACCATATGTATTGGATATCTACTTTGTACCAAGATTTTGATGTGTCGCCCCATTACAATCTCAGGTCTCCCCATTACAATAAATATATCCCTGTTCCTCGGGGCCAAGCCACCACATCTTGCCTAGATTACAACAGGCTTTTACCTGGTCTCTTTGCTCACTTCCTTCTCCAAACCATTCTCCACGTGACACTAGAGTATCTTTTTTTTTTTTTTTAACGTTAGCGTATCTTAAAAAGGTAATGCGCCCCTTTCAAAATGAACACCCAGCATCTAGCACATAATAAGTGCTGGAGAAATATTTGTGGAATTAATAAATGAGTGAATAAACGATGAATCAATTAGAAATTGTTTTTCTACCTTCATGGAGCTTAGTTGCTGGTAGTCTGTATCTTCTTTCATTGAGAGCAATGGCTTCTACTTTTTCATACATACATATATTTGAGAGAGAAACAGAGACAGAGAAAGATTCAACAAGATTTCAGTACATACCCCCAGGATCAACAGGCAATATTTGAGAAGACTACTTTCTTAAATAAGTGAGCTAAAGAGACACTGTTGCACTTCTCTCTCCTGAGCTTCCACTGCTCTTTATTTTCTTAGAATTTGCTCAAGTTCAAGCTTCATTTTCTGATTATTTATACTAATAATTTTGATGATGGTTTCACGTGAAGAAGAAAGGAACAGGAATAACCCTTCCACATCTACTCTCTGGCCTTCCCTTCTCATCCTTAAAATTGGTAAACAGGTGACCAAGAGTGATGGGAGACAAGCTGGGAAAAGGATTTCAGAGATACACAGGAAATTTCACTTACAAATGGGCTGGAAATAATTTAATGAGAAAATAAAACTAGACAATTATGTCTTTTGTGTGTGTGTGTGTCACCACAGAAGAAAATAGTGTTAGACACTTTCAAGTTGACTTCTTTTCCTGCAAGGAAAGCAAATTGTTTGCTACTGATTTGCAACCCAACATTTGGAATTCAAAGAGGTTTGGGGAACCTCTCCTACATACTTTCTATTAAACTCTCATAGTCTCATGAAATCCTGTTTTCCTAGCCTGATACTGAATGACTCTGTTCAGTAAATGTCTACAATGGCCTACAAACTGACCATTAGGCTTGTCATTTTGGTCTAATTAAACTTTTAATGTAAAGTTCATCTTAATGTCCAAAATGGATTGACTCTTAGCAAAACCCCCATTAGAAAGGATAGTCAGCTACAGTGAGACAGAGAAACCAATGAGACCCTGTGAAGGAAAATGCTTGGTTTTTTTTCCCCCTTTGATTCTTTTCCTGCTTCTCTTCTTGCTAGGATCTGAACCCCCACCCTATACATGCCTTATGATATGTCCTCCCTGTAAGGGACAAAGAGATAATGAAATCTTTAGGGTCTTCCAGCACAATCGATGGTATCTAAGGAATGACAGGGCAAAGCCATCATGTGCTTATTCCAGACCACTGATGCTAGATATCTTGATGCCAAGACCTCCTGGCTTCCGGGAATTAAGTGCCTTGTAATGAACACCTAGACCCTACCCTTGTTCTGAACAGTTCCTGCATGCCTGAGAGGACATGTGCAACAGATCACAAATGCCAATAAAAAGCCCAGAACCCAAGCAAAGATAAGACTCCCTTTTTTCCTTTTTGAGTCCGCTGGATACTCTATCTATCTCTCTATATATCTTCAATAAACTCTGCTTTTGCCTCCTGGTAGCTCGCATTTGATTTCCATCTTGGGTGAATCAAAGGACTCTCTTGGCTCGTCCTGTGGGACACCTTTGGGTCCTCAGACCCAGCCTTCCTAAATCACTAGGATGATCACAACACTGGCTGAATATGTTGACACTGTCTGAGTAAATCTTATCATGTTTATAATAGTGGAACTTTCTAGTTTTCCAAATGATTCTCAAATTAAAGAAAAAAAAAACTGGAGCAGTAAAATGACCAAAAACTTCCAGCTTTTTTCTGAAGCATCCACAACAGAGAAATAAAGCAAAGGTAACCAATACCCTAATTTAGTTTATTTGTCTTCCCACATCTTCATCAGTGTGGCTCTGATTAGGTTTGGTATAATTTTGGTAAGCATGCATAGATTATGCATAAATTATGGAGTATACTTTTATAATCAATATTGCCAATGGTTAAGTAGAATTTGCAAATAGAATACTATTCAAAACTAGACTGAACAAAGATATACTTAGAAGTATTTGAATGAGGAGTGACAGTGCTTAAATGCAAATAGTCATGGAGATTAACATAGATCCTATGCTTAAAAGCATTGAGGAGGGGTGCCTGGGTGGCTCAGCATCTGCCGTCAGCTCAAGTCATGATCCCAGGGTCCTGGGATTGAACCCTGAGCCAGGGTTCTGGGATAGAGTCCCAAGCCCCGAAACCCCACAGTGGGCTCCCTGCTAATCAGGAAGCCTGCTTCTCCCACTCCCTGCCCCTGCTCATGCTCTCTCTCTCATTCAGTCTCTCTCAAATCAGTAAATAAAATCTTTTTTAAAAAAGGCATTATAGAAACAAGGCTGATACAAGAGAAATAAGACTGGAAATTTAAATCTTATCAATTAGCATTTGCTGAGTCATCACAAAGTATACACTACTATAATAACAAAAAGGGAAAGTATGAACCTTCTTGCTAACATCATAAGCACTTTTGTATGATAATGCATACTTCAGCAGAAACATTTAACAGTTTTATTTAAATTTTAAGTGGAAGATTCAAAGTGGAAATTAAGTAATTTTGGGGGACTTATTTTTTGCATCTTCTACAAGATTGACAATACTAATTGCATCTTTATACATTATGGCATCATCTAAATGTAGAAATAAGCTTTACCCTTTCATGATTTTCCTTTTAATAATATATTTATGTGTGTATATATAGATATATATTTTTATATATAGATTTTAATAAGGTAATTTAAAATATGTATGAATATTTTAGTTTCAGCTGCATAAGTGTTAGAACAATGTCTTCCCAATGTATGTAGTAGACCTAGCTTATTAGCCATCCATAATGTGCAACATAGTCTACTAGATTTGTGAGTGTGGCAAGGGATCAGCAGCTTTTATAAGCTCAGCTGGAGAGACAAATTGAAAAATAAAAATGAAGATGTTAAAGACTAAAAGACTTTTCCAGAATAAAAGTCAAATTTTTATGTGAAATTTTCCTAAGAACTTCAAGTAGATGTTGACTTTGCTTTGAGTACTCATCATGACCTCAAGGAAGTTAAGATAGAAACATGGTGGGTGGAATCTTGTGTCAGTCTCAGAATCAGGCACAAGGAGTTCCCATCCTGTCTTTGTCTCAGGCAGTTTGAGCATGCTTCTGGCATCTTTGTGATCTTGTCTTCTCTATTACAAGGATTGTAACTCCAACTCTTCACAGTAGAGATTTTTAGAATCACCAAATAAGTACGTCATTGACTCAGCTCTGCCAACTTTAATATATGACTGACGTTATGATGTCCTGATTTTACAGCTCCTCAACTGTTATGGGCTGCATTGTGTTTCCCTCCCTAAATTCACATGTGGAAGTCCTCTCCCCCATACCTCAGAATGTGAATATATTTGGAATAGATTCTTTTAAAAGTTAATTAAATTAAAATGAAGTGCTGTGGGTGGGTCCTAATCCAATGTGAATAGTGTCTATAAAATGAGCAAATTTAATCGCTTCTCAGCTTTTTGGCTAAGATCAAGTGTAAAAAGAGCAAATTTGGATAGGGGAAGCCACAGAGGGACATTTTGATCTCAGACTTCTAGCCTTCAGGAGAAAATTAATGAGAAAATGTGAGAAAGTTAATTTGTGATGTTTAAGCTACCCAATCTATAGTAGGTACTTTGTTACATCAGCTCTAGCAAACTCATCCGTCAATTCAGAAATATTTTGAGAAGGCTTCTAATTCAGAACTACATGAGAATGTTATTCTTTGTTTTATTGCAAATTTCTAGATGATCCCTTGAACATAAAAGATCTTAGGCTTCTAAAAGACATGGATATAGGCATATAGGTATATAAAGGTAACAAAACACTGTAAGACAATGTCAGTCCAAAACAGAAGAAATAACTATAGCTTAAAAATATTTTTAAAAAGAGCCTTCAGAATATATCAATGAGCTCTAACTTATGAAGAATATGGTGATGATAATGATGGTAGAAACTTACATTACATTATAGAAACTTAATCATTAAAAAAAGAAACTTAATCAATGATCCTCTAGGAAGAGCATCATTTATTATCCTCATTTTAAGTGGTAATATCAGGTTGCTCAGTTATATCTGTAGTAGTACTATTGATCATAACTGCAAGAACAAAATTATCTAATATTTGTTATTTATATTTTATAATTTAAAATTTCATAATGTAAATGCTATATAATTTAGATTTCACATAAATACTTGTTTTTTTAAGTCTTTTAGCTTTGACATCTCATTTTTATTTTTTGTTTTTGTTTCTCCAGTTCAGCTTATAATAGCTGCTGATTTTTAAAATATTTGTAGTTACTTACTATTCTTGAATGCTTGGATTGTGCCAGGTGCTATAGTAAACTCTCTTATGGTCTATCACCTTTAATGCTCACAAAAACCCTGTGAATCGGGCATGGCTCTACATCTATTCAGAGATGGCTACTTATGTCCAAAAGTTTCACAACTCTGATTGTTACTCACTAGATGAATTGTAGCTGTTGGGATAATGCTATAAAATCAAGTATTTAGGGGCACTTGGGGCTGAGCCCTGTGTAGAGCTCTGTGCTCACCAGGGAGTCAGCTTGAGGGTCATCTCCTTCTCTCCCTCCTTCTGCACCTTCCCCACCTAAAAAATCAAGGTTTAAATGGCAGCCTGAATCCCAGGCCATCACTCTCTCCATTGATTGGGAAAATCTTACCTGGTGACATTTCTAGAGTGAAGGCATCTGTAAGTTTTGACAAGAGTTCTTGCAGTTCCTCTCCCTCTAGCTCATCCTTTCCCTGCTGGATGTTAACCATGTCTTTCATTTCTGTTGCCAGAGCAGGACCATTGATTTCAGCAGGAACAATTTGGGGGGTGTCTTGCAGCAGTCCTCCCTGGGAACCCGGAGGGGAGCTAAAGACTTCCTTTGAGGTCTTTTCTGCTTGGCTTTGTGCCCTGGTGCTTTGTGTTGACTTCAGCTGCAAAACCGTCTCCAGTGATTCTGAGTTTGGTAGACCATGCTCTGCATTTGGTAGACTTTGGTGACTTCTGTCATTCATGGTTGGGTAAGCAAGAGGTTCCCATTCTGAATGATCCTCAGTGGCATTCAAGACCTGTGAAGAATCTCCTTCCCTCCGAAACCTTTCACCCTTTCCATGGTCACCCTCGGAAATCATATTTTGACAGGAAGAAGATGAAGGATGGAGTGGCTGTAACACTGCCTGGATAAAGAAAACTTTATGAAGAAATCAACATTTATCTTACCTTTTTTCATAAATGCATTAAGTTTCCATCTTCTGGTAGGAAATTTTAATGCAAGATTTTTTCCTTCTCCTTTCTAAATCCATTATTATTGACTTTGTTTTATGCTGTGAATTCAATGTCCATATAAAACTATCCACAAAAGGTACAACAGCTCAGATTCTAAAATATCACAGGGAATAATCATGAGGAATCTGGGGAAATTCTAGGTCCTAAAGGTTCAAGTTCTAAAAATATCACAAGGCATTTCTGAGAACATCAGCATATATTGAATTGGTAGCTAAATTGTATTACAATCAACATGTTCATAATGATCCACTTAGGTAGGTATGTTGGGGGGTGGCTTTTATAATAATTCATAGGTATAAGGTCTAGGGGGTATGCTCCCCACAAAGCACAATTTCTGAAGTGTGGTCCACAGACTCCTGGAAATCCCTAAGACCTTTTTAGAGGTCTGCAAGGTCACAATTATTTTTCAATGATACTTAGATGTTATTCGTCTGCTCACTGTGTTGACATTTGTCTGGATTGGGACAAAGTCAAAAATAAGTAAGGCTAAAGCTATTGGTGCCTTAGTATAAATCAAGGCAGCACCAGACAGGGCTAGTAGCCATGGTATTCTCTACCATCATGCCCTTGCAGCTCAAAGCACCAACCAAGCAAATGATAACAAAAACAGTTCCACTTAAGAATATCCTTGATGGTGTAACAAAAACTCTTAATTTGCCTAATTATAATATATCTTTTCAATATTGTGTATGATGAAAGGGGAGGTGTGTAAAGTACTTCTAATGTCATTGAAACAGAAAAATTGCCTTTTGCGTGAAAGAACCACTTGCAGAATGTTATTCAGACGTGGTTGTTTGGCAAATATTTTCTCAATAATGAGTGAAGTGAGACTGTCACAGTGAGGAAACAATTAACAATATGTATTGCCAATTTTAACAGTTGAGCTTTTGACCAAACATCAGAATTTTTAAAAACTTGCATCCACTACCATGCGCATAGTCTTAAAGACTTACCCAATGAGGTTAACGGTGATAATGTGATTTTTTAATGAATGTGATTTTTGCGGGGGGGATGCATATTTTATAATGAGCTTTAGGAAGTCTGGCATAGCTCAGTGAACTTCCAAATTACCGGTGTATCATGTTGCAAAATCATGCAGGGATAGAAGATTCAAAGAGCACAACAGAACATTGTATTTTAATGAAACAGAGTGTGAGGTAGATACGATGTCAGATACAATGCTACCTTTTAAGGAACAAGCACCTATTATGTTTTGGTGTAGTACCAAAAAAAAAAAAAAAAAAAAGATGCCACTCTTCTTTTTTTTTTTAAGAAATATATACTCACTGGGGCAGCCCGGGTGGCTCAGCGGTTTAGTGCTGCCTTCAGTCCAGGGCCTGATCCTGGAGACCCAGGATCGAGTCCCAAGTCAGGCTCCCTGCATGGAACCTGCTTCTCCCTCTGCCTGTGTCTCTACCTCTCTCTCTCTCTCTCTCCTTCTCTGTGTGTCTCTCATGAATAAATAAAATATTTAAAAAAAAAATATATATATATATATATAGTTACTGTTTAAAATTGTTTCATATGTAGTGGGTTGATTCCATTTTTAAATTAATAAACTTTTGAGCCTCTTCTCACTTTTAATTTTACCATGGTAAAGAGGAATAGATATAAACTTCAAAAGCTCCTTGGGATCCTCAAAATTTTTTAAGAATGTAAAAAAGGATGTAGAGACCAAGAGGCTAAGAATCAATGCTATAAAGGACTGCTTGGCTCTAGATCTATAGTTTCTATTTTTTTTTTTTTTAAGATTTCTGTATTTATTCATGAGAAACACACACAGAGAGAAGCAGAGACATAGGCAGAGGGAGAAGCAGGCTCCTCAGGAGCCCGAAGTAGTACTCGATCCTGGATCCGGGGATCACGACCTGAGCCAAGGCAGCTGCCCAACCACTGAGCCACCCACCCAGTCATCCCACAGATCTATAGTTTCTAAATGGCACCGAATCTGTGCCATCAATTCTCCTAACAGCGCTGCCTTCAGGAAGGGGAAGGGTATAGTCTGCAGGATGAAAGGGAGACGTGAAGAGGGTAAGGAGAGAAGAGGGAAAGAGAAGAGGCTGATGTATGTGAGATGAGAAGCTTCAGGTTGAAGTCCTCTCCCAGCCAGAGGGTTTGCGGTCAGATTTCTGGATGGCCCAGGTGGCCAGGGTCCCCCACATTTCATACCTGGAGATCCTGCCCCATCTGCTGTAGCTGGGTCCACAGGCTCTCCTGGTTGGCTGTGAGTTTGTGAATCTTTGTTTCAAATCTGCAACTCTTTTCTTCCTGGGAGGCATATATGGCTCGCAACTTGTCTTTGTATCGGCTTAACTGTTTTTTAAGGAATCTGCAAAGAGGACAGGTTTGAATGCATTGGAAGGACAAGACGCCAGCACACTAACTGGAGCCCTAGCGAGATGTGCTGTGAGTCCTTTTCTGTGGGACAAGATGCTGGAGAAGCCTGGGCCTCCGCTATTATTTAACATTGATCAACACTGCTTGGCCGTTCACTGGGCACCGCTGCCCTTCATGTCTCTTACATATATGATTCCACCAAGAACTTCATTGGCATTAGAGGTGTTCCAGAAAACTCATCATGCATGTTTTGGATTACCTTCACTAGCGACTTAAATTTGAATATTGACTTTATTTATTATCCTTTTGTCTGGAATCCCTCCATTTAGAATGACGGGATACATGTCATGGCTAAACACCTAACACCTGACCAGGATAGGAAAGGAACAATGAGGTGGGCAGTACATGAATTGTGAGTCTGTTTTGGCTTCTCTTCCTAAGTCTAGTTGTTTATTGGTTTAAGAATGAACCAAGCAGTCAGAGCAATTCTTTTAAAACACAAATTTAAAAAAACTCAGGCAACCAACCAACTAAATAAAAATAAATAAAAAATAAAACATAAACCAAATATAAATAAATATAATAAAACATAAACCCGATCATGTCACTCCGCTGCTCAAAACTCTCCAACGGTCTCCCACCCTGTGTAGAATAAGCCAAAGTTCTTCAGAGGCAGACGTGACCCAACAGTTGGCCAAGACTCCCTTTCCTCTTTCACTTGCTCTCTACCTCCTCTTGCTCACTCATTGCCCTGCAGCCACACAGAGCTCTTGGCTACTCTGAACACACCAGGCCTGTCCTTCCCTGGAAGTCTGCTTTTCTGGCACCTCTGCCTGAAACGCTCCTTCCCCAGGTTGTTGCTCTCCTTACCTCTCACATCCTTCAAGTCGTCTCTCACCATCATATTTTTTTTGTTTATTTTTAAAAGGTTTTATTTATTTATCCATGAGAGACAGAGAGAGAGAGGCAGAGACATAGACAGAGGGAGACATAGACAGAGGGCTCCCTGCATGGAGCCCAATATGGGTCTCGATCCCAGGACCCTGGGATCATCACTTTAGACCAAGGCAGACACTCAACCACTGAGCCACGGAGGCCCCCACACTATCTTATTTTCAATGAGGCCATCTCTGATTTCTCTACTTGAAACTGCAAACCAGGACCCCCAACCTCGCCTCCAGCACCTCCCTTCTCCTTCACTACTTTGTTTTAGTCTCCATGGCTTTTGCCATGTCTAATTGCTACAGAGTTTGATATGATCTGAGATTTTGGATTTGGTCTCTAGCCTTCAAACCTCTGGACAGTCACATTATATGACATATGACATATTTTACTTAGTATTTTACTTACATGTTACTTACTCTATCACTTAATAATGGCTTATTGCCTCTTTATTCTGGCAACTTTTTCCTTCTATTTTGCCTGTTGCCAAATGCCCTCAGGCCCAGGCCTAAAATAGTCCTTGTTATAGAGTATGCATACAATTAAAATTGGCTGAGTAAACTGTTACTTATTCTTTAGTCAGTGTGGTTAGCATATTTGTGGATTTGTGGAAATTAGGTCGTTGGTGGGAAATGCAGCAAGATTTATCAGTATTAGAACCTTTGAAATTCCTCCATTGAAAGTGACGGTTGCTTTAGGGACTATTGACATTTTAACAAGATGAAGGCTCCCACCCCGTAAGCCCCGATGTCTTCCTAAAGTCTTGCAGTTTTCAGTGTACAAGCCTTTCTCCTCCTTGGTGCAGTCTCATTATTTTGTTCTTTTTGATGCTACTGAGAATGGAGTCATTTTCTTAATTTCCTTTCTGAGTGTTCATTGTTGGTACACAGAAAGGCTACCAATCTTTCTATGTTCATTTTGTGTCCCCAAGTGATGTCCCTCATTAGCTCTAACAGTTCTGGTGGAGCCTCTAGGGTTTCCTGTTTCCAGAACCGTGTCTTCTGCAAATAGGGACAGTTTGACTTTCCCCTTACATGTGTGGATGCCTTTTCTTTTCCTTGTCTGTTTCCTACCATAGGACTTCCAGGGCTAAGAGGGGACTTCCTTGTCTTGTTCCTGCTCTTAGGGGAGACGATTTCAGGTCTTCATCACAGAGTACGATGTCAGCTACAGGCCTTCCTACACGGACTTTATTCTGTTGATGGATATTTCCTCAAAACCCAGTATATTTTTTATGTTGTGTTTTTTCAAATGCTTTTTCTGCCACTATTGAGACGACCATAGAGTTTTTGTCCTTTCTCTTGTCAATGTGATGGATCATGCTGACTGATTGCCAGAGAGGAAGCGGGTGTGAGATGGGAAAAATAGATGAATATTAGGAGCTATAAGCATGTGGTTCTCAAATATATTAGCCACAGAAATTGAGAAACTACAGCCTAGACAAAGGAGTCAGTACTACTGTAACTTTGTATGGGAACAGATGTGACTGCATTTCTCATGGGGAGAGCTGACTAATGTACAAAATGGAGTCACTAAGTTGTAGCCCTGTAACTAGTGTCACATTGTATGTTGACTATACTTCAATAAATATTAATAGAGTCTTCTGATAGAAAAAAAAAAGAACCTTTGAAATTCCTAAATCACTTTTGAAGAGGTCTTGGAATTTAGTTTGGGCTCCCACCCAAAGTGGGCATCTCTGAAGGAGAGCCCACAAACTTCCAGGCAGTCATACTCAGGTGAAATGAGAGTCTGACTCTAAAATCCTTGATCATAATTGCAGTTTCAAATATATCTTTATGATGGATTTTTCAGAAAGGAGTCAGCCCAGGGATTCGATAGCAGACTGCAAAGATATATTCTCAGATAGTTTTCTAGACAGTGTTGTGCTTATCATGACCACCAGTGATGTATCAGTTTCTCTTTTTCCCATGCTGTCCCCCAACCTTAATATAATTAGCCAGATGATTTATTTATGTCATGCTTAACTACTCGAATTAGAGCCAAAGCCCCCTTTTACCACCCTATCAGGCTTACAATTTCTCTGTTTAAGGAATTTCTTCTAAAAAAAAAAAAAGCATGGTGTTATCTTTGCAGAGATTGTTCCCATAAAAGCAAAGGGAAATGCTTTTGGTTTGTCTCTGCTGTCAGTGTTTGTGCAGTCACACGTGGGGCCCACCTTCTTTCCTTCTGGAGCGCATTAATGGACTCATGAGTTCTCCACGGGACATTCCTGATGCCAACCACAGTCTAAAGCAAGAAATACAGAAAATAAGGCTTTGGCTTTTGATGTGAATTTAAGCCACATTCCTAAAAATTCACCATAGGACCATGATAATTCCATATATAAATTACATATGTAATATATATTAGTTACATATATATTATTTATATAATACAATATTTCAAAAAGTGAGTAGTGTTTGGATTTAGGCTCAGATACAAGGATGCAGATGTTCACATGCTCACGATACAGTTTCATGATCTCATTTCTACATGACGCTCTTCTTTAAAAGGATTTCAACATAAACAAGATTTTTAGGTTTAAAAACTAAGTTACAATGTCGTTTGCCTGAGTTAGGTTGCTGCCCCGAAAACCTCCCTCCCCAAAGGCATCTATGAAAAGCAGCAGGATCACTTTCTTCTCCTTGGTTCAAGAAATCTTTCCCTTCAGGGTGCCTGGATGGCTCAGTCGGTTGAGCTTCCACCTTTGGCTCAGGTCTTGATCCCAGGGCCCCGTGTCAGGCTCCCTGATCAATGGGGAATCTGTTTCTCCCTCTCCCTCTGCTCCTCTCCCTGCTTGTGCACTCTTTCTCTCTCAAATAAATAAATAAATACAATCTTTTTTCCCCCTTTTTTTAAAGAAATCTTTCCCTTCTGTCCACCACCTTCTACTTAAACTTTCTCAGCTTTCCATTGCTTTCCACGTGGATGTGTACTGAGAGTCATGGCTTCCCTTTGAATTCAGCAAGGCTATTTAAATCAATAGTGATCAGCTCAGCTCTCACTTAGGGTTTTCCCACTGAACCTTGCCTCTCCTCATATCACATTCTGCTCCCTACATGGCACCCTAGTGCAAGTCCTGACCTGACCCAGCCTGGCCCAGCTCCTGGGGCACCGTGTACTGGCCCTTGGCTCCCACATGTCTGAATAGGAGATTGGATCTCATTACTCTACATTTATAAGCAGCTGCGGCTACACTCTGTGGCCTTATCTCCTTCCTGCAAAAGATCTGAAGAGGGGCTGGCCACCTTGGAAACATTCGCCTGCAGGAACAGCCTGAAAAAGGAAGAGGGAAGGGCAGGAAGAAGATGGTGAACTACAAAGTCACACTCGGGGTGTGTGTGTGTGTGTGTGTGTGTGTGTGTGTGTGTGTGTGCTCTGTGGCCCTTTGGAATTACCTGGGCCTGCCTGCCTCTTCACTCAAATGCTCAAACAGCTTCCAATGCCTAGCATAGTCTTTGAATGAGTGAACTTTTAAAAAAAAATTTATTTAAATTCAATTAATTGAGACGCCTGGATGGCTCAGTGGTTGAGCATCTACCTTCAGTATGGGTGTGATCCCAGGGTCCTGGGATCGAGTCCCACATTGGGCTCCTGCGAGGAGCCTGCTTCTCCCTCTGTCTGTGTCTCTACTTCTCTCTCTCTGTGTCTCATGAATAAATAAATAAAATCTTTTAAAAAAAACCCTCAATTAATTAATATATAATGTATTATTGGTTTCCAGGGTAGAGGTCAGTGATTCATCAGGCTTATTTAACACTCAGTGCTCATTATATCATATGCCCTCCTTAATGTCCATCACCCAGTTATTCATAGGAAACAAACTGAGGATTGCTGGAAGGGATGGGGTAACTGGGTGATAAATATTATATTATTATGTGCCACCTATTGTTCTACAGTTGAGAAGCATTTCAGGTTAGACGTATGGGCCTGCCTGGTGCATCCATATAATAGGTCCTATGGTTCATTTTGTCATTTTCAAATGAAGGATGTTAGGCTGTTTCCAGTTTTTCAAAAGTACAGGCAATGCTACAGCGGACAAAGCTGTACGTGCCTCCTTAAGCATGAATGTGTGTGCAAGGTTCTCAGGTGTCCAGTTTATTTTTTTTAAAGATTTTATTTATTTATTCATAAGAGACACACACACACACACACAGAGAGAGAGAGAGAGAGAGAGGTAGAGACACAGGCAGAGGGAGAAGAGAAGCAGGCTCCATGGAGGGAGCCCAACATGGGACTTGATCCGGGGACTCCAGGATCAGGCCCTGGACTGAAGGCAGGCGCTAAACGCTGAGCCACCCGGGGATCCCCAGGTGTCAAGGTTAATAGATACTAGCCGTTTGCCCAGTTTGGGCATACACACGCACACATGTGCACGCACACATACACATATATGAAAATGCACAGATACATCTCAAACCAATGCGAAGATCTCCCCCAAACAGATTACCGCCGAGAAAGTAGGAACCCGACCTGGGTTGGGAATCACTGTTGAAAAGACTTTTTACCTTTACCTGCAACATTTTAACTTTTTAAAAGGCAAACAGATTCAGGTCTTATTTGCATAATTTTAAAAAAATTTTTTTAAATCAAAGGAAAAAATTTACTGCATGAATAAGATAGGTGTAGCAACTAACAAACACCAAAGAGGTGAGATAGAATGAAAGGAGAGTGGGGTAAAGGAGAGAAACCCTAACAGCAGAACCTCTGTTAAACTTCCTCGTTGGAAAAGTAGAAACGTTAAGGTGGAAAAATGGGTGAATTGTGGAAAGGCTTTTCTCCCTCTTTTATTGGAAGCAGGAGCTTGAGAAACTAAGGTGGATTGGAGCCCGTGCAAGCGCCGCGTTCCTCCCGGCGCCCACCAGGGGGCGTGCGAGGTCCGCGCGCGGGCGCTGCGGGTTAGCCCGGGGTGCAGGGGTGCAGGGGTGCGCGGGGGTGCGCCGCGGTGGGGTGTTGGCAGGACCCAGCTCCTCTCACGCTTCTCCCCAGCACTGCTGCAGCATGAGATCTTTACTTTTTCTTGGGGGATTGAAAAGCATTACAGCTACTATTTGGAAGACCTTGCTTAGGATCAGAATGTCCTGATTACCCTGACTGGGGGGAAGGCCTGCAAGTGCAGTTGCACCCCCTAGGGCAAATAAAGAACCGATGGAAAAGGTGATGAAGTATTTGCAGATCACACACACACACACACACACACACACACACACAAGATGGCATTTCTAATTCCTCTGATGGAAAAATTTCATTGAGATTTTTTGGTTACATTTTTTCCTCTCCCCCCCCCCCCCCCCTCATCTCTTCCCTTCCAAATTCCCTAACATGTTCCTTACGTGTGTATGTGCTGGTTTTCCTTCTGTCCCCCCCTAGTTTTGAATACCATCACGTTGTGTGATACTCAGTTGCCATTGTAAGACCCCTATGGGCAGAAGGAATCTTTATCTGTAAGTTATATGGGCACATTTTGGGGCAGAGACTTCGTTTCTATGGACACTGGAGTCTTTAAAGACATCAAAGTCGAATGCAGCTCACCTTTAGGATGTAGACTTAGCAACAGTTCCCTCAAAACTGAACTTTTTACTAAGTGGACAATCCAGGTCAGTGGCTGCAAAGGGGTCTTATAGTGTTGGGGTGACAACTGCCCACTTTGGGAGCAATGGGTAAGAGAAAATTCATGTTGCTCAGGTATATGTAAATGAGGATAGGTTTTGTGTCTTCTTAAGGGTATTAATATTGAGGCTTCTAAAACATGCCACAGAGAACAATACAAATTACGTTACAATTATTTGTGTGTACCACTTGTACCCATTAATTCATAGGCTTTTTTTTTTTTAGCTGGAGAGAATATTTACAATGAACTTTATGCTTGCAAACATCAGATTAACCTTATACATGCTACTCTTTGGGAAAAACTACATATGCAATTAATTGTCCGTGTTAAATAGGCCAAAGACTGACCAGTAGTTATGTATTTTGAGAATGTAGGTTTTCTTAACAAATATTGATTTGATCCTTCAGATAGAAATGTGACTTTATTCTTTTGAGGTTAAAGTTGAGCATATTTGAGTTGAATTAGAGTAGAATGGGAAGATTTGAAAAAGAAATAAAATGACAAGTTTAAAATACCTTACTTAACCTGAAACTTTGAAATCTTGTTGAAGTAAATAATGTTCTCAAGAAACTAAATTATCAAAGTTACCTGAAGAAAACATTAATAGACTTAATTTTGAAGAAAGAAAAATTTGTCTAAATATTATAAAGGCTTCAGTGTACTAGGATTTTACTCTTACATTCCAGCAATTGTTAAGAAATAAATAGTTCTGGGGCTCCTGGGTGGCTCAGTCAGTTGAGCGTCCCATTCTTGATTTCAGCTCAGGTCATGATCTCAGGGTCCTGGGATCCAACCTAGCATTGGACTCTGTGACCAGCGGGGAGTCTGGTTGTGGATTTTCTCTCTCTTCCTCTCCCTTTGTTCCTCCCCTTGCTTGTGCGGGCTCTCTCTCTCTTTCTATCTATCTAAAATAAGTAAATAAATCTGTTTAAAAAATAAAATAAATAATTCTTATCTTAGATAAATTGCTTCAAACATAAGATGAAAAATGACGAGCTTCTGAATTAACCACTAAAACTCAAATGCTCAGAACTGACAAAGACAGCATTGAGAAAGAGACAGAAAGAGAGACTATTTTGACTCATAAATGTTGCAATTCTAAATAAAAAATAAGTAAAACAAATTTAAGTTATATTTAAAGAATAGTCCACTGTGAACAAATACAGCTTTTAGTTTCAGCAATGACAGGAATGTTTACTCTCAGGGACTACTTATGCAATGCTTCCAATAAGAGAAAACATGGATCATTTCAAATGAGGCTAAAAAAGAGATTTAAAATAAATTCAAAATCACTTCTGATTGCCTATCTCCATAAAAAAACATAAATGGAATAGGAAAAGAAAATGACTTCCGTCACATTAAAAGGAATTTCAATCCAACAACTAACACCATCATATTTAATGGAGAAGCATGAGAGAAATGCCCTCATGAAATCTCCCTTTAAAGTAAAAGAAATTGTTCCATCATCTCTTGCATTATTTAGTATTGTTCTGGAAGATCTGGATTCTCTCAGGAATGAAGACATGCAGTAGACATGAGAGGTTTAAATACTGGAAAGAAAGAGACCAAAATGTCTCCCCTTCCCCCAGATGGTATGATTGTTTACTCAGAAGCGAGAAATTCAAACTAAACCAGTATTTGAAATTATCAAGAGAGTCCAGAAGGGTTTCTTTTTATAAGAAAATGATTCAAAAAATCCGTAACTTTCCAGTATACCATCATCAATAATTAAGAACAAGGTACAATGGGAAAGGTGTTTATTCAAAATAAGAACAAGAGGCATGAAAGAGCCAAGTGCCCTCAGTGAGAAACCTAGAATGATAAGAAGTAAGCTACATCACAACCATTACTGACAGACATTTGCACCACAAAATACAGGTTTAATGCAACTCAAGCCAAAAGAATAAGATTAATTTGGCATTTTAGAAATGATTTTAAAGTGCTTCTAGAAGAACAATTGTTTAACAATAGCTAACACTTAAAAAATAAAAAATAACAATGATGCCAGCAAAGTATCAGAAGAAGAAGCCCTAGACCCTCCCATCCACTGCGCCTCCACCAGACACACTGATTAAACATCACTTCGGTTCTGCCTCTGTCTGGGGAAGTTAGGGAAAGAGTGGGCTACATGTCAAAGTTCTGATTTTACTGCGGGTTGCCTGAAGCATTGGCTATTAAAGCAAAAAAGTAGGAGTAGGGGAATATCCTCACCTTTTAACATGCATCAAAATAAAAGCCAGGTAGATTTAAACCTTAAATTTCTGAAAAAAGTCAAGCCATGTTGTCTGAATGAATGAATCAATCAATCAATCAGTCCATGTTACGACAATACAGCTGAAGGGTCATTTGATTTTTTAATGCAGAAAATTTTCCAAGCATAAGACAGAAAGGAAAAGATTAATAATGTTTTTGCAGGAATTAAAATGTCTATATAGTAAGTCACAATATACATAAGACTAAAAGGAAATAGCTATGAAGAAAGGTTTCCTACAGCTAAAGTTTTAAAAGTTCAAATACATTAATAAAACAAACTGATGCATCAGTAAAACTGGGCAAAGGACACCGGCAAAAGAGTAAATACAATTGCCTTCTAAATTAAGAAGAAAGGGACATTAAAGCAACTAAAATATATTTTGCTCATAAAAGTAACAAAATTTAAAATTTGGTGACAGTAACAAGTTATAAGTAACAGTAAGAAGCATCAAGAGAGAGAATTACTTGAATTCACTGGGAGTGCAGTTTTGTGTATCTTTTCTAAACGGTATTTTTGCAGTAAGTATGAAGAGTCTTAAAAATAATCCCACTTCTCATTCTCATGATCCCATTTTAAGAAATATACCCTACTGGGGCCGCTGGGTGGCTCAGGTCATGATCCCAGGGTCCTAGGATTGTGTCCCATGTCGAATCTGTGCTCGGCAGGGAGTCTGCTTCTCTCCCCGCCCCCCCCCCCCGCCTCTCCCTTCCACTTATGCCCTCTTCTCACTCTCTCAAATAAATAAATAAAAATCTTAAAAAATATATATCCTATTGAAATATTTGGGGTGCCATGTACAAAGAATAATGTACAAGGATTTCAATAGTAAACTTTTAAATTCTAGCAAAAATTGAAAATAACTCAAATATCCAACAACAGAAGAGGTGTTAGGTAAATAATGTTACATCCATTTAAATAAAAACTGCAACAATGTTTTCTGAAGAATTGTAATGGCAATAGAAAATGCTCCCAATATAACTTATTACACTGATACAGAAGTATATAAATAATACATTCCACAGTATGATGTAAACTATTTTTAAAACAGGGGAAGGAGTACACCAAAATATTAATATATGAATATTAAAATATTAATATTAGTAAAGAGTGCATTTACCACGATGGCCACTGAGTAATGTATAAAATTGTTGAATCACCATAGTGTACGCTATATTTCACACCCGAAACTAACATGACTCTATGTGTTAACTATACTGGAATTAAAAGAAAAAATTTAATTAAAAATACTAAAATAGTGGTTATATCACGGTTTGTAGTCATGATATTGTTTTTTGCTCTTTGCCGGCTTTTCCAAATTTTCTGTAATAAATATATAACACCTTATGATTGGAGATAAAAAGTTATTTTAAACAATATTTTCTTTGATCACATTAACATCTTGAAAATAGTCCCCACACCACACTGAATCTCACTGAATCCTTACAAACTGGTCCAGATCGACCGCACTGACTCCTTTCCCTCTTGGACTCACCTGGTGTTGTGGGTTGCTGTTATCAGTTTGCTGAGCCCGAGATATCATTGGAGATACTTTTTTGGAAGCCACTGTGGCTGCTGTTTCCACTGGTCTAGTTGGACTTCCATACACTGGTTCTTCGGAGCTACTATACTGAATGGAAATCCTGCTATAAAGCAGAGTTTTATAAGAAATTGTAATAATATTTAATTATCAGGCATGATATTGAGGAAAGTCTTTTTAGAAATTGTTAAATCAGATATTCAATTCACTATTCAAATTAAAGTAGCATGACTCCCCCCCCCCCCCCCCCCCGCCCGCCCGTGCTTTTTCCCATCCAACTACTTAGGTGATAGAGAGCAATCAGCCAATAATGGAAATGGGGATTTTATTTCCTGCCTGCCTTCTTGACAATCTAGATATGAGAATGCAAAGAAATTTAGGGATGACTGCATAATATCCCCCAGGTCATCCTGTTCAGGTCAGGTACTAAGGGTTCTAAGTGCGAGTGTGTGTTTATTGTGTCATATTGGAAAGAACGTAGAATAGAGCAGATTAGTTTAAGGTCAGGCATATTCCATTTTATAGAGTTCCACTCCGTTTCATTCCTCTATTCAAAAACTATTTTATAGCATCGCACCATCTTGAGTTATGGCAGATAAAAGATGAAAAATAAAAGCAGAGAACTCCCTGCTCACAGAGACTTCACATTTCATGAACAGATGAATATACGATCATTATTGACATAATGCGATTATCTCTGCAGAATGTGATGAGAGCACAGGGAGAGAAGGGATTGTTCTGTGGTACACCTAATTACGTGTTTAAGCAGTGGGGCATGGGAATAATCCATAACTTCTTTGTCACACAACTGTGAGTGATGACATACTCTCTTCTTACTCCTTGTGAGATCATTTTGATACCTTTGGGTTGTTCCATACCACTTTCTGTATTTGATGTACGAACATCAAATATATATTGAGTTTGTTTTTGGAAGAAAAATGGCATCAATTTATACACACTGTTCTGCCCCTTGCTCTTTTCACTGATGCATGATGATAAATGGCCTCCAGTATAATAGATAAGTGCTTAAATTTGTTCATTTAAGTGGATTTATGATGTTCTGTTGTATGTCTGGATCATGTGTGTTCCACCATTTTTTCTGCAATTGGATCCTTACATTCTTTCTGGTTTATTGTCCAGCCCTCCAGGGCTATAACCTGTGTTCTTATTTACTATGTTGCTTTTATTCCCATAGGATCATTCCCTTCAGTATTCAAACATGCTGCTATTTTCCCCAAATATTTCCAAAAATAGCATGTTTGAGTACTGAAGGGAATGATCCTATGGGACTACAAGCAACACTACATAGTAAATGTAGTGTTTACTATGTAAACATGTAGTGGATCACACACATGATCCAGGCATACAACAGAACATAAGTCTGCTTAAATGAACAAATTTAAGCACCTACCTATTGTACTCGAGGACATTTATCATGGTGCATTAGTGAAAAGAGCAAGGGGCAGAACAGTGTGTATAAAATGATGCAATCTTTCTTCCAAAAACAAACTCAATATATATTTGATGTTTGTATATCAAATACAGAAAGTGGTACGGAACAACCCAAAGGTATCAAAATGATCTCACATGGGGTAAGAAGTAAATGTAGTGTGTATACATTACTCAGAGTAGAACACAATAACAAAACATTCTCTTCACTTGAGGTTTGCCTACCACCTACACCATCCCTTTGCTCCCTCTACTGTAACAAATCCTGGAAAGAATTTTATTCGGTATCTTTAATTCCTTAGCTCCCATTCTTCCCTAAACTGCCTCTAGTCTGATTTTTCCTACTACGGCTGTCCTACACTGCTCTTTCTGAGGACAGCAATGATTCCCTCATTGCAAAATCCAAAGGCCAATTCTTACTTGCCCTCGCCCCAGCATTTGACAGACTAGACCACGCCCTGCTCCTTAAAACACTGTATTTACCTACCTTCCACAATTCCTTATTTCCTTGGTTTTCCTCCCAGATCATTCATCTTTCTCAGTCTCCCCTGCCAGCTCTTCTTCTGCTCTCTAATTTTGCAAGTGGACTGTTGTAGGACTCAATATGTTCTCCTTCCTTCCCTGTCTACACTCTCCTTAGTGATCTCATACAATCTCATGGCTTGAGAGCCATCCATACTCATGCCTGAATGAAGGTTATTTAACATATGTATTTTCTTATTAAGACACATCAGAGCCTTCTTGTGCTTAGGAACAGCAGATAGCATTCAGCACAATGTTTGGGGGGGCAATTTGCAATATTGAAATCGCCATCAAAAAGCACAAAAAAGTGAAAAGAATATGTTTATGGTATAAGAGCTGAAACAAGAAGGCAGAGTGACTCTCAGTTCACTCAGCTGTGGATCAGCCAATTCAAATTTTTTGCCATTCTGTGCATGTCTGCAAATGACTTGGAAAACATTGCAAGTATTGATTTTAGAGCTATAAATAAATTTTCATGAATAAGTACATTCATAAATACAGAATCTATGAATAATGAGGGTCAACTATAGTAATTTTTGGAAAATGTACAATTCTTATACAAAGCCTTATCTTTGAGGAATTTGGTATATTTATCCTTTTGTTCAGGTCTTATTTTCTATACTCTTAAATATTATAATTTTTATGTGGCTTTTGTATCTTTTTTGCTAAGCTTTTTTTTTTTTACCCAAGTTTCTCTTTAAAATTATATTTACAGGTACTATAAAGGGGATCTTAATAAAATTTCTAGCTGGCTGTTGCTATCATAGTGAAGAGCTATTAATTTGTGCATATGTATTTTATTTCCCACCACTCAAAGCCTATTAATTCTAAAAGTTTTTGCTAGACTTACTAGAACTTTCTTGGGTATGTATAATGATGTTGACTGCAAATGAAAGTTATTTTGTTTGTTTCACCATTTTAATTTCCTTTTTATTATATTTGCAAGAATTTCCCAAAATATTTAATAACAATGGTGATATTTGGCACCTGACTTTCAGTTACATTTTTCGTAAGTGAAAATGTTCTCAGTGTAAACCATTATATGTAAAGTGAGTAAATTCACATTATAGGGAGGAGGCTTATTTTCTGAGTTGATGAACGAATTCAGTGTCATCACTTGGCAAAATCATTAATCCCTTGGAAGATGGTTAATTCAAATGTGTCAATAGATATCAGCGATGTGTTTTTGCCTCTTACTACATTGTTAGACACTAATGTTCCACATTCATTTCTCCTAGATCAGCCACTAATCAGAATTTCTGAACTCATTAATATCTAGGTGAAACTGAAAATTATTACATAAGAATTTTACTTTAGGGAACACTCTGTTGTACTCAGGTGGACAGAGTAGAACACATTGACATTTAAAAAACCTTTAGCTTTACATAGTGCTTGCAATTTCCCTTCCTCCTCTTATCTCCACTGATACTACTCTGGGAGTAGGAAGGACAGGTTATCTCTAGTATCAGGTGAAGAAACTGAGTCACAGAAATATGAAGTGACTTCCCCAAGGCTATACCGCTGACTGAGCACAAAGCCTAATCAAACTTCACTACCTTCTCCCAACACCGTGTCATCAATCACTCTTGTGACACTTTCTCATACTCCATTCTAAAAGAATTCATGACCTAACTTATTATCCCATCAATTCCTTCATCATGCATCCATCATCGTATTATTCAGTCCATCAGCCAATCATTCAACAAACATTTATTGAGTATTTATCAAATTCAGATGTTGTTATAGATTCTGGAAATACAGCTGGAAACAATAAAAGGTCCTCAACCCCCAGGCCTCTGAGCTTACATTATAGAAAACAAACAAAAAGTAAAAGTAAAATATATAGGGTGTCAGGTGCTGATGACATGCTCTGAAGAAAAATAAAGCAAGGGAGGATGATTGGGAGTGCTAGTGTAGGGACAGGGCCTGAAATGTTAAGTGGTCAAGAATGGCCTTATGGATGAGATGGCATTTGAGCAAAGAACTCTGTGGGTCTTTATTATTATTATTATTAATTATTATTACTTTGAGAGGAGAGAGGGAATGTGTGTGTATGCTTGTGTGCAGTGATGGGTAAAAGAAGAAGAAGGAGAGAATCTTAAGCAGGCTCCACACCAAGCGTGGAGCCCAATGCAGGGCTTGATCCCATGACCTTAAGATCATAACCTAAGCTGAAACCAAGAGTCAGATGCTTAACCAACTGAGCCACCCAGGCACCCCTCTCTGTAGGTCTTTAGGAGTGAGCCTCAAGCCATGCAGTTGGGTGGGCTAGGGTAAAGTAAAGGTTTAATTCTTCAGTGGGGAAGGATCTGGCCTAGTCTTCTGGGGTGGGGGAGAGGAGTGAAGGCTGGATCACAGACAATGTGGGATTAGGGAGATGAAACCAGAGAGGTATGCAGGGGGGGCCAAAATATGCAGAACTTTTCTAAGTCATTACAACTCTTAGTTTCTAGCTTAAAAACAATGGGAATATAATGGGGGGATTTAAGGCATGGGAGTTTGGGGGAGGTGGGCACAAGAGGAATGCCATCATATTTGTGCTTTTAAAACATCAGCCTGGCTTCAGCAGCCAAAGAAATCAAATTAAGAGTAAGTATGGATCTTTGTGTTCTAACTATGAGAATGTAGGAATTTAAATAAGATTTCAAGTGTTCAATAAATCCAGATGACTAATTGACACATTGTATTGTTCCTTTGTTAGGGAAAGAACTGTCTTCTTGAAGAAGACAGATGAATTGGTACTTGATATCTTTGTTCTTATTTTTAAATTCTTTGTACTATATTAAAGATATGCATCAAGATGATACTCGAATTTTCTTACTTTAAAGATATATTGATAACAGCCTGCAAGGTAAATGTGACACAGGCAAGACATAAAAAACATCTAATTGCAATGTCAACATATACTTTTTCTCTTAAAGAGCTATACAAACATATTTATATTGGAAAATGACAAAATGGCCATAGAAATAGGGTCTGGGACTGAGGTTGAAATAAGCTGGTGGGTATGTGAGGGAAGATCAGAAATTACAAAAGAAATTAGTAAATGGATACCATTCTGATTTAAATTTTTGATCTCTTCTACTCTCAGTAGATAAAATGGGAGTGAATTAATAATTCTGTTTTTCTTTCCTCCCCCATAGTTTGATGATCATAAGCCCATAGAAACAGTATCTTCTTTGTTTTAGTTTCTACAATTTTAAATTTTGAAGAAGTGATTACATCAGAATTAGCATCACAAAGACTTTTTAAGAAAAGATTTTATTTTTAAATAATCTCTACACCCAATGTGGCGCTCGAACTCACAACCCCCGAGATCAAGAGTTGTATGCTCCACTGACCAAGCCAGCCAAATATCCCCATCACAAAGACTTTTTAAAGTTGTCTTCAGGCTGATGATCTTTAGGTAAGTGATGGGACCTCCTAAATCAGTGGTGCTTGGTGTGCTTTGGGATAACCCTCTGGAGCACAGTTTGGTATTCTGAATTTTGAGAGTTAACAAAGTTCACAATTTTTGACCCAATGATTTTATTTTAGTAAATTTATCTTAGTAAAATATTAAAACTATAGGAAGATGCTTATGTAGGGATATTGACTAAAGAATTTCAGGGGACAATTTTTAAAAAATAACCAAAATCTTCAATGATATAAGGGATTGCTTCTATATTATGATGCTCTCTTATAAGGATGAGAGTGAGGCCATTAAAAAGCATATTTTGGAGACTAATGACATGGGAAATACTCTCCATTTAGAGAAAGAAAAGAAGAATGAAAAATTGGAATGCCGCATAGTTCCTATTTTGGTAATACTAAAATGTGACTAGCACACATCTGTGAGTGATGGGAATCTGAGTGTTTTTCTTCTACTTTTTCAATAAGAATAAAGTATTGATTCTGAATTAGGCTTTCAAAAGCAAACCACCAAAAAACTATATATTAAAAAAACTAGGGATGTAAAGCAAAGTTATTCAAATACTTTAATATTATAAGTCTTCTGGGTCTAATGCTTTAATTGGAATAATTCTAAATGATAGGATGGGCCATTTGGAAGTATTTTTGCCTCTTGTTCTATTTTAAAATTAAAGATCATTTTTAGAGGGGAAATGCATCTTAAGCCCTCTGCCACCTGTTCGGCAGAGCTGTCACTCACAGAAACTCACCTGGCCTGTGTGTGGTTAGCCAAGTCCTTTGGAGTCACCTGGTCCAGCAGCCACTGCCTTCTTGAAGTTTCTTTTTTCCTACCACGCCCTTGGAGCAGGTTGTTTCTGAGGGTCCTGACGAGGAATTTTGTATTCTCCTTTGCTGACGTCTGCTGGAAGGGCCAACATTAAAAAGGACTCCTATCAGTCTAAATGGGGTCCTTTTCCCCCACGTGGATGGACTGGCCACCATGAAAATTTTTGGAACTATTTCACTTCACTTATATGTCCTTAAAAAAATCATCTTCCTTCCTTACTACCTGAATTTCTTCACATCCTACTTGTCCACATAGTGTACGTTTCAAATTAAATACCCCCAGCTTACATAATAACCCCTCTTCCCGAGAGCAATCCAGTAACGTGGGTTTCTAAAGCTAGAAGGGCTGCGGAGCAGAGCTAGGTCCAGGGCTGCTAACATTGAGGGTGTGGGTGCTCTTCACAGTTGGCAGATCCCTTGTAGAGTTAGCTCCAGAAAAAAATGCTCACGCATTTAATTCCATACGAAACCTCAGTGGATTCACAGGCCGCCTGAAGTTTATCCAGCAACCCCACATTAAGAACTTCTGCTAAAAGGAACAAAGGAACCAGATGCCTTATTAAAAGATTTGCAGCACTTGGGATCTAAGTGTAATAACAAAGGGACCACACGGTGTCAGTCTAACATCAACGAGCCCTATTCCTCCCCAGGCTTTTGGAAATAGGGAGTGGGTGGGCAACCTCTGGGTTATTTATTTAGTAAATCAGTGCCCGCTGGAATTCTTTGGCAACACTAAGCACTTGACTTTTGTAGACCACTCATGTTAAAGAGAACCAGGGAACGCTGTCCTTGGGGAGGTGAGCCGATCAACATCCCTCACTACTGTGGTGTTTGGGGGGGATACCATCTATGGGGAAACTGATTCACAGGAACTCAGTGATGAGGAGTGAGTGTTCCTTCTGGGAAAATGAAAATGCTCTCTGCTTAAAATTGACCATCCTATTTCTCTTTTTTCTTCAAAAGCTCTGAATTCTCTTGCTGAGTATTTAGAATTTTCTTAAAAAATATTTGAAAGGCAGCTATGAAGTCTTAGTTTTATATTCTTTCAGTCAAAACTCAAAAGAGTGATCTTTCTCTTTCATTTTTCCTAAAGAAAAAATACTGGGAGTTTAGGGCTCAGGAAAAGACATGTTTAAAGGACAAAAGTGGGTAGCCCGGGTGGCTCAGCGGTTTAGTGCCACCTTCGGCCCAGGGTGTCATCCTGGAGACCCGGGATCGAGTCCCACGTCAGGCTCCCTGCATGGAGCCTATTTCTCCCTCTGCCTGTGTCTCTGCCTCTCTCGAATAAATAAAAAAAATCTTAAAAAAAAAAAAAGACAAAAGTTTCTCCGACAGGTACTAGTAACTAGAAACCTGATTTCATCCTTTTTACCAAACCAAAACCTTTTCTTTGAATCTGTACACATTTCCAGTGCTTCTCCTCTCTTATTCTTCAGATATTTTCTGCTATATCATGTGGGACCAGTGGCTTCAGATTGAACGCTGTTTGGCTTCTTCTTGTCCCAAAAGGTTTTATTGAAATCTATGATGTAGAGAAAGTATATTTATATTGAGAGATATTTATTTAAGGCTGAGTTTGCCACTTCCTTAGTCTTAAATATTATCTCGAGTGAAAGGAGGAGAATCTGTGGTTTTACTGGAGGGAGAGTTTTTAAGCTGCTGTAGCTGGTACTGATTGGATTCATGAATCATTGGTACGTGGGGTTAGATGTTACCTGGACGCAGTGCTCCATCACAGGATAGGCCTTCTGGTGAGACCTGCCGTGAAGCCCAGCGAAGAAGCACGCCTGGCAGATGTCAAAGTTGAGACACTTCAGACAACGGTATCTGCCAATTTCAATGGAAATGTGGCTAATGTCACAACTAGTACGTAAGCAAAGAACATAACGTTCAGGTGGAGAATGAGCACCTCCAAACATACAAGAGACGTCTAAGCTATCAAGGAAGTGTAAAATCGCTCCCAAACTTTGTAGGGATATTAAATGACTCTGACATGTTTCTTTACTCAAATCTTTTGATAGTACTTTTTATAATATGGCATTATAGTAACATAGTTTTATCCAACAAACCATAGTACAGAAGTCTGATTCATGGCCCCACAAATATACCATACATTTTATATAGGTAGGGTACAGTGCACAACCCTTTGGATAGACTCCTAAGTCTGTAGCCGCATTTTGTGTGGCAGCACAATGCACTCAAATCTTTTGAATTTAGTTGCCAACCTAAATAAAATAAACTGGGAGATTTTTCAGTAAATTCCAACTTTTGACTTCTCTTGGAAATTCTCAAGATATGATAATACCAGACCTGCATTCCCACATGGTATTGGGGAAAATAAAACCATAGATAAAGAATTTAAAATAAACTTTTGTGATTTTCTAGAAGTCCATCTATAGGAAAGAAATGCAGTAGAGGAGAGGTAGTTCCTCCAGCCAGGATGTGGGGGAGTGCCCCCACATCCGAGTTTCTTAATACATCCACATTGCAGTCCTTCTCATATGAACAGCTGCACCCTTAAATCTCCCTTGGTTACGGATGAGGAGGTTATCTGGAGACACCAGGGGAAGGAGGGGTGTCTCATACTACTCAGGGAAAATATGGTGATACCAGCAGAGGGCTGGGGAGACCTCATAGTTAGGATTTAATGACTTTTAATGATATTTAAGTGGAATCATACTGTTTGTCTGTTAAAGCTCAGGGATCTATACTTTTTTCCTGCTATTTTTTTTAAAGATTTTATTCATTTATTCATGAGAGACACAGAGAGAGAGGCAGAGACACAGGTAGAGGGAGAAGCAGGCTCCATGCAGGGAGCCCGACCTGGGACTCAATCCCAGGACTCCAGGATCACGCCCGGGGCCAAAGGCAGGTGCCCAACTGCTGAGCCATCCAGGACCCCTTTTCCTGTTATTTTAATTCTCTTCTCCAACTGCAGTGTAGGCGGTATAAAATACTGCCTTCTTCATCAATGACAAGAATTGATGATGGCAAAGTAGCAGCTACTCCTTCTAGACTGGAGATGACACTTCCACTCACCACTGTCCTTCCTGGGCCTACTTCCCGCATACAGACCGCATGCCTAGCTCCTGTAAAGTTTTCAACCACTGCTTTGAAAGTTACAGAAAAAGAAATACAATAAGATGCCTATGCTCTTTGAATTTCATGTCTTGCTGTGGAAAGATGACAGGGAAGCTTGTGGTACTAACTAGCAAAGTTAAGCAATATGTGATTGTGTGCCAAGTCTGAGGCATGGAAGGCAAGTACTGTAGGAGGGAGAGAGGGGGGAGACCCCGGTGGGCTGCTGAAAAGTTTTCATGGGGGAAGTATGCCTTTGGGCTGGAGATCTATGAGGACGAAACGCCAGAGAGAAAGAAGAGTGAGGGAAGGAGATTGGAGCCAAGAAGGAGGGTTTGGAGCACATCAAATCTATCAGACCTGCTGATTATTCTAAAAAAACAGAGGAATCAAAACTTGGAATGCTCCTGAGGCCAGATGGTAGAAGGTCTTCTGACCAAAGTTGTCTGAAGGCAGAGCAAGAGAATGCAAGTTCTTTAAGGTCAACCATCAGCTGCCCTTGTCCATTGCCATGCCTGGGCACCTCGTTCCAATGCAGGGTCTTAACAAATTGTGTCGAGTGGCTAGAATGGTAGCTAATGTTTTGGAACAGTCACTGAAGGGCAGGCAACATACATGGGTTGACACAATCCCCATGAAAGTTATTTAAGGTAAGGCATTCTTATCATTTTTTCAGATGAAGACACTGAATCAGAGTTCAAGTAACTTGTACAAAGTTACACAACTTCTTGGTCAATGGTAAAAGTTGACTTTGACGCCAGGGATACCACCTGAGTGGAGAATCAGCTATATTAACCACTGGAATAGACCAACAGTGCAGGAGGCTTGAGTTTGAATGCACCGGTACTGGGGACCTTGAAGTGGAAACATAAGGTCAGATGTTTGGAGGATACTTAGTACCTTGCAGGTTTTCAATGACCTGAATGAAGTTAAATGAATGACTTAGGTTATTCACAAGGAAAACGGGACTGGTAAATTCTGCCTTCTTGGTTTTGCAAAGTTTTACAGTGATTTGAAAATTATTCAACATGCATAATTGGGAAGACAAAGGCTCTTTGCATGAAATGCATAACAATATTTTATTTTTATTTTATTTAAAGATTTTATTTATTTATTCATAGAGATACAGAGAGACAGAGAGAGGCAGAGACACAGGCAGAGGGAGAAGCAGGCTCCGTGCAGGGAGCCCGATGTGGGGCTCGATCCCGGTTCTCCAGGATCACACCCCAGGCTGCAGGCAGCGCCAAACTGCTGTGCCACCAGGGCTGCCCGCATAACAATATTTTAAATAAGGATTATTTATAAGTACTGGCTACATTATCCAGCATTACCATATGGTTGCAGTTGATTCATCTAGGACAATACACTGACCCCTAACCTTGCATTAATTCCTTTATGCTCAGAAACTAGCTACAGGTAATATGAGGAAAGGTATACTGTGAATAATGAGATTGGTCTGTTGATGTCTTTACCAAGAAAGAATGAAGGTTTTTTTTTTTTTTCCCAATCTCATCTCAACTTTCCATGGTTATTACAGAGCATAAATGTGACATGTCCTGCTAAAATATAACACCGGCTTAGGAACAATCTCTGGTCTTTGTACTTTCTCTTACTTTAGAAGGTTAAGCCTTTGCCTTATTCCTGTTACCTCTAGGTCTTCAAACACTTCTGCTCTAAAATGACTTTATTAATCTCACTAAAACTTAAAGCCTTGAGGCTATTGCTGGAGTTTATGAGAGCCAAAAACACAAGTTTAAGGTTAGGACTGTAATAAATTCTAACAATTTCTAATAGACTCAGAAGGTTACAGCTAAAAGAAGCCTAGCACTCCATGGGACCCAGCCTTCCTTATTTTACTTACAAAGAAACCGAGGTCCAGAGAGGTTAATGGCCTTGTGCAGGTCACCCAGCCATCTGCATATCTGAGAACCTACATTGCCTTGGAGGAAAGAGGGTTTGCTTGGAGGCATTGCTAAGAGGAAGGTGAATCTCATTCTCAGTAGAAAGGGATGTAATCTGAAATTTAAAGAATGGCACTTCTTGCCCTTGCCTTGGTGTGACCGGAGTCATTCAAACTCTTTGAAACCCCTTTATAAAATAGGAATAATAATATTTGTTTTATGTTATACATGATCATTTTGAAAAAAAAACATTTCAACATGAAAGTTGTGTTTTGTATGATTGCAAAGTGAATTCTGTAGCTGGTCCAGTGCATGACATGTAGTAACTACTTAATGAATTACTTGTTTACTGGGTAAATGATTATAATATGCATATAACATGATAAATCATATTCATGTTCCTCCACTGTCCAATATAAAAAGAGTTTATTATTCATCATAGTGTGGAGATTTCTTTGGTTCAGTCTGTTTGGTTTCCAATGGTCCTTCCCATTTATATGTTATATTGTTTAAAGTATAGTTATTTGCAAAGAGGCTTTCAAGAGTGAAATTTCACCATGTCCTCAGAATTCTCTGCAAACCCAGTTCATTTTCTTGGCAAAATTAAAATAAGATTTTCAGCTTATTACTAGATCTAGCAGACATATTTTATATCCACAGGGAGCATGTTTACCATCTGGGCTAGTTAAGATCTGGAAGCATAGGATGTGAAGAGGAACAGAGTCCCTAAGTGTTCACTCTGGCCCCTTCTGGGCACCCCTTTCTTTGACTTGTTTGTAGCAGTTCGGTCTACCTTCAGCCCCTACCTGCATTCATTCACCTTGATAATGGCGTCCCTGTGCTTGGCTTAGACCTGCTGATTTCCTTCTTTCCTCCCTAAGTCTTTAATGACTGCAATTTCACTTCCTTATTGTTTTATTTATGAGAGACCAACAACACCTTTTCCTAAGATGAGGTTCTGACCATCATCCTCAAAGCTATGGAAACAGCTGAATCTCCCACCTCCAAACCCAGCTTCTGAATCTACCCTTTCCTCTGGGCAGAGTGAAGATCCGGTATGAGCTGCTCCCACAAAACCTGATTATTCGTTTGGATCCTGAGACCTTGTTCCAAGTTGTCTACACTGGGAGGCAGCATAACATCATGGTTGCAAAGCAGGGAGTCGTGATTCAGACTGCCCGCATCTACTTGCTATCCATGTGCAAGTTATTTCGCTTCTCTTAAGCAAGTTATTTAGCTTCTCTGCAAATAATACCACCTTTTATAGAGGTTATAACAAGTCCGTAAATGAAATTATCCATGTGAATCATTCAGCCTACTACTTAACGCTAAATAAACTATTATTATTACTGCCATTCCCTTATGAATGATTCTAAAATATCTAAAAGGTCTGTTTGCAAAAACAGCAAAAACATTTTCCATGAAAATGTTGCATGAAGCAAAAACATGTTCCTCCTAGAGGCATAAAAATGTCTATTGACATTCCACATGTCATTCCACATGTCATTGACATTCCACATGTCACCTGAAGAATTTAATATTCCATTAATTGTAGAAGATAAAATATAACTCATTGTCCACCAAGATCCCTCATGCAGAAAATTATTGACCCCAAAGTATCAACTGAGTTCCAAGTGTGTGAGAAGGACTGAGAATCTGGAGAGATGCAGCTCCACCCCCAGACCCATTTGGAGAATGAATGTCCATGAAATATTGATGAGTGACTGTACCTCAGTCCTGTGATTGGAAAGTTCCTGCAGATTCTACACCGAACAGGGTGAGTGATCATTTCAGTGGCAGATAACCGGTAGCAGGTTGGGAGCCACAGGAGGATGGGAGGCTCAGATTGTAGCCAAGACAAGAATTTTTCTTCTTTGATTGTTGAGCTTAACACCTGAAAAACAATGGCTCACTCAGATGTGTTTTTTAGGCATGACTTTGGTCTCTAGTGTAGATGAAAATGTATTTTCATCTTCTTTTCTGGCTGTTTCTGCCAAAGAAGTTTATCACATGGAAAGTCAGAGGCAAGTCTGTATCTTAGATTAGGTTGTCTGGGATGCTGTGCAGAGTAACAGTTCCCTAATTTGAACTGATCAGCATGTGTGTCTGCCCCAACTCCTGGGGACATTCATGTGGCACTCACCCCTTGGAAACAGCTGCGGGTAGCACTTTCCACAGAGCACAGAGCGCGACTTTCCCCCACGACAGTTGGGATCTACAAGAGGCAGGAAACCCCCTGTCAGTCATGAGAAGCCGGAGAAATATGTGACCCCTGGAATCAGCACACCTGACTAGTGGCACTTGCAGCCATGGAGTCACAAGTACTTGGTGTCTGAGACGGGGTGAACTGCCCCCATCCAAGCAGACAAGGAATATATGGGTTTAGTGCAATGCCTGAATGGGGACAGTCAATGAACAAGTGGTAAAGAAGTGGGGCTGTAAGGAAGGGGGTGGCTGAGAAGAGAGTCTAGCCATCATGGCAGTATGGGGACAGTTTCCATCGTTTCACTCCTTATGATCCCAGCAATATTATTTTCACCTTGCTTTGCCCTCACTTGTGAACTACATATAACAATAATATTATGCTTGTGTTAAGAGCACTTTTAGGAAAAACCTTTCTGAACACTTTCATATCATCTCATTTTAACAAACACCAATTTCTGAGCTGTCATCATTACCCCTGTTTAAAACAAGGGGTGCTTGAGATTTAACATTTTGCTCTGGGCAAAAATAAAAAGTAATTTAGCTGCATAATTGAGATCTCACTTCAAGACTGCTTACTCTGTTGAGGGGGGCTCACAAAGCTTTGTCCTTTTGACGCATGTCGTAAGTATTGTGATGGCTCACGCGATGGTTTCCACCTTTCAATCACTGTCACCAAAGGAGTTTCACTCAGGGACTAAGATCCCCTTGTGACTGCCAAGATGGCCAGGAACTTGGCTCTGACATTATCTAGATGCACAGATACGTGTACCTGTCACCTCCATTTATGCCCATGTGGTCACGAGTCCTAATTTCACGTCTGATGTCTTGTACAGCACAGGCTGTCAGGAGGCATTGCCTGCAAGCTCAAAAGTAATTTCGAAGACCCCCCCTGCTGAGTCCATCAACTCGAATAAACATTCTTCTAATCAGGAAAGTGGCACTTAGAACCACTTTGCTGACAATTAGCCAGGCAGGAGTCAACAAACATTTGCGTAATAGTGACAAGACGGCTGTGCTTTAAATTGATAATAACCTCGTCACCAGCTGAACATAAGTAACTACTCCCTACGTCATTTGTCCTTCGTCTGAAGAACTAATTCATTACCCATACTTTGGCCTGCGAGTGCTGATGAACTAACTGAATACTTAGTTAGAGGGTGTTCTTGAGCCCTTGGAAAGGGGATTAACCTCATGTAAAATAAGGGAAGGGGATCAGGGGGGGTTGACTTGCTAACTCTGCAATTCTGATATTACTGGTAAGAAAACTCTTCTGTAGTGGGCTTTAACCTCCATTTTGGCTTTTAGTATGTGCACGAAGATTTTGTGGATTAATTGCCCATTTGACTAATTTCTTGCAGGTGTGCTCTGGAAGATTGCGTGTGGCTAGATGGCATGCCAGCACAGGCAAGAAAGCCACTTGAAGTGATAATTTGGATTCTCTGGGGAGTGGTTTGAATCACACAGTGGGGCCTGGAATTTTCTATGGGAATCCATCTCTGAGTTCTTAATGGAAGTCAATGGGTTGATAATTTGCTATGCAAATTTCCACCATCCTAAGAATTTCCTCAGGAGTGTACTAATGCATGGGTGGGTGACAGAGCATTTCTAGAGCTGCCATTTCAGAAGCCCACTGACCTCAGTTGAGCCTGGAACAAGGGCAGATTTGTAGGGCTTGTTGGATGGGGTGATAGTCTGGGGCTACAGTAGTTAGTAAGCACAAGGAGAAGGAACATGCCCCCCAGACTACCCATTTTCATAATATTCACCTAAGCCCTCCAGTCTTATAAGTCTGACTGCATAAATGGGTGGACAAACTTTTCCACTCTCTCTGGCTCTCCACCAGTTTGAGTCTTAAGATGTGAGGAATGTTGGGGTAGTATCTCTGCTATGGCAGATATGCCTGAGAGTCAGCAGAAAGCTGGCAACGGGATTTATTTGCTGCCACCACCACCAGAACAGCTCTGAGGTAACTATACCTGGTGTTTACCTTTCCAAATTTTTAAAAAATCATCACTCCATTTAAAAAATATGAACATATTGAATGTTATTTGGGATTTCTAGAATAAATATTAATTATTATGATCAATAAGAACATAAAATATTAAGATCAAATCAAATCACAGGTAATTTTGAACAGGTTTTTCTTTCTCTCTCTCTCTTTTAAAGACGTATTTATTTATTTATTTTGGAGAGAGAGAGAAAGAGAGACCAAGTGCAGGGGAACGGGACAGAGGGAAAAGGAGAGAGTAAGAATCTCAAGCAGACTCTCTGCCGAGTGTGGAACCTGACTTGGGGTTCAATTTCATGACCCTGAGATCATGATCTGAGCTGAAATCAAGAGTCAGATGCTTAGACTGAGTTACCCAGGTGCCCCTGGATAGGTTTTTCTAAACTATACTCTGTGTCCTAGAGTTCTGATAATCTTCCTCTTTACCCACCCCTTCATGACTCTCTTCAGCTCAGAATTCTTGGTCCTGAAGAGTACCAGAATATGGCACGCCCAAATGTGCCTCTTTGGCATATGGATTATTTTAAGCTAACAGCTAATGAAAACCAGCAGATGCGGGAAAATCTCAAAAAGTAGGATACAAGTTTTCCTTTTGTCAAGAAAATGTACACTTATGAGGGAAATTTACATTTTCCAAAGGTATCTCTCTCTCCCTACCAGGAAGAGGAGGACTCCTAACAACTCTTATTAATGGAGAAGGTACCAACTTAAATCCTCACAACAACCTTTACCAAACAACCCTTGTTCACCATAGTTTTCCTGGTCACCTTCTTCTCATCACTTTCCTTCCCCATCCGGAAGTCCAGAACCCCTTTCCCTTTCTTTAGTTTAGATTGTATTTAAGCCTGAGTTTTAGTCAGCCCTTTGAGTTACTCATCATTGGGTGCTCAGATGGGTATGTGCCATCTACATGTTAATTAATTTCTGTTTGTTCTCCTCTTGTTAATCTGTCTTATGTCAGTCTAATTGACAGGGTCCCAGCCAGAGAACCTTACAATGAACAGAAGAAAAGATTATTCTTTTCCTCCTTATAGCCTAGACCCAGGAGAAAAATGACAGAAAGTTATAGCTTCACAGCACAGAAAATCTAGTGTGGGGATTTTACTCTGAAGAAGAGCAGAGGGCAGCCTGGGTGGCTCAGTGGTTTAACACCGCCTTTGGCCCCAAGCGTGATCCTGGAGACCCAGGATCAAGTCCCACATTGGGCTCCCCGCATGGAGCCTGCTTCTCCCTCTGCCTGTGTCTCTGCCTCTCTCTCTCTCTCTCTCTCTGTGTCTCTCACAAATTAAAAAAAAAAATCTAAAAAAAAAAAGAAGAACAGCAGAGACATCTTTGAAGCAGGGGTAAAGGTATACTGGGACAGCAACGCCTTCTACATAAGACAAACTGGAGTGTGCTTCACCCATATGTAGTTCTTGCTCAGATACATTGTTTAATGTCATTGTAACATTTAAGTAATGTATTTACTTTAAGGAGGCTAAATTCAAGTATAAAAACAATATTAAATTTGTACATTCTTAAAGCATAGGAAATGATGGAAATCTTAACTATTTGAGTCTTCAGCACTGCACTTAATTTATTCGTTCATTAAGGTTTGGCCGAAGGTCTTACTACACACTTTTTAAGCCCTTGGAGACATAAACATGAGTACAATAGTCTTTCCCCTTGAGAAGTAGTCTAGTGTTGAAGGCATATATCTGATAATAATGGTAACAAAATTCAACAAGTGCTCTAACAAAGCTATGCATAGGGATTTAAAGAGCTCTTGGTGACAAGGTGACTAATAATCTGAATGACTTGAAAGATGGACAGTATTTGCCAGGTTATTGGCAGTGGTGCTGCTGATAGATGGAACTGTAGGTCAGCTGCGGAGAACTTGGCACATGTTGGTCAGAGTAAAGATTTTGATATATAGGAGTGAAATTGGCATAAAAAATGCAAGGAAAAATTAAACACTATGGAATAAGCAAAAGAAACCACTAGAGATCCTTTCAATGGTGATACCTGACCACATAGAGATATACATCATTGCCTTTGACTAAGCTATTTTACAATTCTGCAAGATAATTAAAATTAACTTGTAGAAAATGGATTGAAATGTAAATAATTCTCTTCTGTAGACATGCAAATAAATTTCAGCCTGTTTGAGGACCCACCACCAATTTTCCCCAAAAGTCAGTCTTTCATCCACCTTGCAAGTTCATTTTAATATTCCTTATCTAACAGTTTGCTCATTCTTTGGTTGTTTCTTTTTTTTTTTGAGATTTTATTTATTTATTCATGAGAGACACACAGAGAGAGAGAGAGAGAGAGAGAGAGAGAGAGGCAGAGACATAGGCAGAGAGAGAAGCAGGCTACACGCAGGAAGCCTGATGTGGGACTGGATCCCCGGGGTCTCCAGGATCACTCCCTGAGCCAAAGGCATGCGCTCAATTGCTGAGCCACCCAGGCGTCCCTGGTTATTTCTTTCAACTAGTTGTAACACCTTACTGATACCCTCTTTCAATTAATAAATTAAATACACATTTGGACTCATGTTCATCTTATATTCCTGTAAAAATTATGATTTTACATCTTTTTGAAAAGATAAGGATTGGGTCATATCATGAAAGCTTTCATATGTTGCTAAGGAATTTAGATTTTGTTCTATAGACATGCATGGCCAATGATGAATTTTGGGCATGAGGCTGACATTTACATTTTGGAAAAGTTACTGACTACAGCATGGGGGCAAAGTTGGAGGGAGGAGAAGCTTGATATAGGAAGTGATTGTAAGAGCTCAGACCTATGCTCCAGTAACAGCAAGTGGCTAGAGAGGGGGAGGAATGACATGGAGAACTGTATTAAGGGAGAACTGACACTCTAAAAATCAGATTCTTTAATAACAACGGTGGCTAATATAATGGAACAAATTAAAAATTCTTGAGTATTAGAGATTTACCTGCTGTAGATCTGTTAGTAGGTTCCTCAAAGTGCTTCGAGTCATGCGTGCCCCAGAATCATAACCTCCCCTGTTATTTTCCGCATAGAGCTGAAAAAGAGCTAGACATACAAAGCAGAAAAGAAATCTTTAAACTGAATACGTGCAATATGTCTTGGAAGAATCTGTGCCTTGAATTCTAAACAGTTTATTTGTAGGTATGAAGGGAAAAGGAAGAGAAAGTTACATTTCTTGCTAGTATGTAGGCTTCCCAAATGAGGTGATTTGATAACTAATGAAAACCAATTCACATTTCAACCTCTTGATAATTCAGCACATCAGTGAGGAAGACCACGAGGTTGGTAAATGGCATTGTGAGGAGAGTCCCAGTCTTTAAAGGAATAATAACTACTTGTGTGTCTGAATAATTCCCACACAAATAAAGAGCAAGGGTGACCAAGTTATGAATAATTCGAAAGCAGAGATCCACGTTTTGAAAACTTCCGTCATGCTGAGTACATATCAAACAAGAGCCATGTGGCAGGGGAATAAGAATGAGTGAAGAAGATAGTGCATTGGAGATTTGGAGGTCACTGCACTTGATACACTCAAACTGCTCCGCGTGTTACCTCTGTATTTTGTAAGAGGGCTGTCCCCGGACAGAGCAATCAGGGCAGCAGCTGCAGGCGCAAGCTTGAGCAAACCCGTTCCTGTGCTACACGGCCACAAAACACAGAGACAAGAATGGGAAAGGCAGGGTGATTCTGGGTGAAGTGCTTTATAAAAACTATGCTAGTGAATACTTCTGACATCATTTTCCAAGGTCACACTTTTCTTTATTATTATTGTTTGTCAAGTTCACGTTTTTCCATGGCCTGCTTTCCTATAACTAGATTTAGACAGATGACAAGTTGAATTAAAATATTTCATCATTCATTCATTCATGTGCCCAACAAATATTTACTGGGGGCCTCCTCTGTGTTAAGCACTGCACTGGGCCCTAGGGAAAGAGAGACGCATCTTGCCTTCCTGGAGCAAGCAGTGTCACTTCCTGAGGATGCACACACCTGGAAACCAAAGAAAGATACAAGCACAAAAGGAAGGCAAAAAGAGCAAACATCTGTATAAAAGATCCACCAGGTCACAGGCCCTTACTTAGAGCCTAATCATCCTTTGCTCACTGGCTGGGTAGATCCAAACCCGCAAAACAATGTGTCAAAGGCAAGAGGATTGTTAGAGGCAGGCATTGATATTAGAAATGATAGTCAAAAGCTTAATATTATAGGGGGGTATTTTTGCAAAAAAAAAATGTTTTCTGTGGGGGGGAGGTGCTGGGGGACAGGAAGAGAATCTTATTACAGGCTACACGCCCAGTGTGGAGCCTAACATGGGACTCAACCTCATGACCTTGAGATCCTGACCTGAGCTGAAATCAACCTTAACCGACTGAGCCCCTCAGGTGCCCCTTCAAAAGTGTGATGCTTAAGGAGTCTGAAATAATGAAAAAAAAACTTGAGAATATATTTACATATTATTTGTGCAATAAAAAAAATAATAAACTAGAAAAGGAAACACTGTAGAAATTTGCCAGATGGCTAAACTGTGCTTGCCTCTGAAAGTCAGGATTTGGGGTGACATTTCTTCTTCTTTACTCTTTCCTGCACTTTTCAAATGTATTTACTACGGTTTTTAAAAAACTCCATTCTAAAAGATGAAGCCTACTGAGTCAAAGCCGCATTAGGTAAACAGAATGAAGAGGGATAAAAGAATGGTAGACCCCAGAGCCAGGGAAACACGCAGACACGCACACATCATTTACTCCATGGCATGCATAACCAAACTTCTGACGTGGTCTAAATTGGCTTACGGGTGCAGTGGACCGAATGCTTGGATCCTCCTGAAACGACTATGTCGAAATTCTCACCAACAAGGTGATTAAATTTGGGGGATGATTAGGTCATGAGATGGCGCCCTCGTGAACTGCGTTAGTGCTCTTACAGGAGAGAACTCCGAGAACTCCCTCACCCCTTCCACCACATGAAGACACAACGAGGAGAAGATCGTCCTCTGCAAGTCAAGAAGCTGGTGCTCAGCAAACACCGAAATGGGAGGCCCCTTGACCTTGGACTTCCCAGTCACCAGAACTGTGAGAAATAAATGTTTGTTGTTTGAGCCACCCTCTCTACAGTATTTTTGTTGTAGCAGCCCAAACAGATTAAGACAATAGGTTAGCCACTCACACATAGGTTCATCAAAACTGAGGAACTTGCACTGAGGAACAAAACAAAAACTGATAATTGGTTACAAAGAAATGAGCAAAGAAATAAGCTAACTGAGGACACAAGAGAAAAGTGTAGTTTTTCTGTATGCACACCCTAGCAAGGGGTGTGTGTGTGTGTCCAGGGTGGAAATGAGTTTGCACAAGACAAAAGTAATGAGGATTTGTTTTTCCCTTTTTGCTATCCACTGGTCATTTATATTAGTGAAGCTGATAAACATGTACTTCTTCATCCTCATCCTGAATGAATAATACATTTGTGGAAAACAGAGAATCCTTCTTATGTATCAAACCTCAAGTAGACCTTAGATGGTGGCCAATGACCAATGGTGACCAAGCACTGTCCTTGAGGTCACAGCATGACCTTCACACCCTCACCTGTCATACATCGTTGTGAGAAGGCTCAGAGTGAGTTCTGAAGCTCTGGGATGCACCTGTCCTGGTTTTTCCACCCCGACTCTCTGAAACAGCTCCTGAAGAGCCGGTAAGAGCTGCTGCACAGGGAGGGGCCTCTCTCTCACATCCCAGAAGTTGTGACGTAGGAGGACGTGCTGAATCAGAGAGCTGTCCATCAAGTCCACTGTGGGAAGCAAACAAGAAATTGTCTAGTTTTCCAATGGGAGCAAAGGCTTCAAAGAAAGACTTCAAATAAAGCAAATGTCATCTAGTGTTTAATTGAGACTTTTTTTTAATGGCAGCTGTTTTCTTTAGAGGGAGTTGGATATGACCACCATTGGGATGTGTAGAATTCAGACCTTATCAATCTGATAGCAGATTTGATTTTGGAAAAGCACATCTGTTAGTAAAGCCTAGTTATAACATTATTCCCGGGGGAACCTCTAGGATGTTGCCTTATTGAATGAAATTGAAAGGGGAAAAAAGTGAGAATATTGAAAAATAGCCTTCCAGGAAAGTTAAGGCACTGTGCTGAGAAGTGGTGAAAACATTTTTTTATATTCTTTATTAAGTCAATTGAGTAACTTTACCTTTCGTGCTCAAATATAGTTTTCCCTGTCCACAGCCTTGCTTCAGAAGGAATATTGTGTTACGATGCAATTGCCTAAGTTAAAAAGCCCAGTGTTTTTTATATAAAGAGCAGTTGCTGAATTATCAGACTCTTCAGGTCCTGTCCTTGCCTCAACGATATTTCTTCTTGTTGATCTTGGTTCCATCGATATTATTATCTAGGGAAGGCACTTAATAAAGCCAAAGTTGCTTACAAAAAATAATGGTTTATTTCTTGTTTGTTTGTTTTTACCACCTCCTAAAATTTTTACAGGGCAATGAATACAAGGAAGAATGAAATAGAGCTAACCCTATGGTTTCTTGCAGACAGAGGATAACAGACAAAATTAATAAACACCCACTTGTACCGTCTGAGAGATGAGGATGTCAGTGGCACCCAGCGCTGCTGGCATTGAAAATGCTTCAGTCTGTGGAATGATAAAACCCTGCGCTTTCCTCTACTTCGTAAATCAGCCTCACAGATAAGAAATCTAGCAAGTATAATAAAATTTTTTATTTGTTCTCTGATCCTGCTTTCAAGGGGCGAGTCTACAGCCGTGAGGAGTAGGTTTTAGGATGTGACTTTAATAAAAACCTGGCTGCAGGTGGTGGGGCCTGCAAACTGTTTTATCGTTATTCAATCGCAGAACTCATCACGTTGGCCGGCGTGCTGTACACAGGGCGTTCTTGTCTTCTGCTGCGAGGGCTGTGTTACAGCACAACAGATAACGGTGGTGTGCGTGCATCTCAAGATTTATGTGGTGCTCGGAGACCCTGCTGTCTGGAGCTCACGCTGTGCTTTATCTAGGGTTTGGGGACTTTTTCGTTTTCAGATTATTGTTTGGATATCTTTTCTAGGTAGACCTTTGAACTACCAGGTTTGTGTATTGTTAATATTCCCCATGAGTATCAGTTTCTAATTCTAGGGGTAATATTCAAAAAGGTAGATCCTGAAAATTGACTGTTGGTCCACAGCCAGGCATTAACGATGGAGGCATCCACGAACGTTTGCTGCTAACTTTCTTTAATGGGAGAAATTCCCCCCGGAAAATGGCATAGTTGAGGATAAATTCTTGGTGAGTATGTTTTGCCTTATGTTGATCCCTGGAATACTAAATAATAGCTAGAAGTGAGTTTGTCTGCCTTGCAAACTACAACCCCCCACCCTTTCTTTAAAGCTGAGGATCCCTATGTCCTATGAAGACATAGGACCCTTTTACAGACTGCAATAGGGAAAATAGAGAAAACGAGTCACATTTGTTGAAGAGATGGTCTTTTGGGTTTCCCTCACTTGCCTCAACTTCTTTTCCTGCCCTACTCCCCCTCCTAGGCACTTTGTGAAGCACAATTTGAAAACCACCGTCTATATAGCCTATGAGGCAGAAGGCAAACTATGAACAAAATTCCAAACTTCAGGAGAAATGTCCTTGGAAAACACAACTTCTTTAAAGTTGGATCTGATAAATGTCATAAACCACTTCACGTGAAGTGCTTTTCTTAATGCAATACAGAACTTATTAGAAATCAATAACTTTAGATAGGTTGAAACCCTGTTGTTTTTGTTTTGTTTAGATTAAAGATTTTATTTATTCATGAGAGACACAGAGAAAAAGGCAGAGACACAGGCAGAGGGAGGAGAAGCAGGCTCCATGCAGGGAGCCCGATGTAGGACTCAATCCCGGGACTCTAGGAACGTGCCCTGAGCCAAAGGCAGAGGCTCAACCACTGAGCCACCCAGGTGCCCCCAGTTGTTTTTCATACATAGGACTCGTTTTATTTCATTTTGGAGAATTTTTTCACTAAATAAACACTTTCTACCAAATTTTATCTTCTTTTGCCCATCATACCAGTATAGGAAAAGAAAATCATAGCATTCAACCAGATATAAATTTAATGCAAAAAAAAAAAAAAGCAGTTCTCAAAGAATTATTGAGATAGTTTTGAGATTTGTGGCCTAAGGACTATTCATCTGAACGTACTTTTGCATATTCAGAGAGAGGGGTTCAATTTCAAAATGCAAATCTTATGTAGTAGAAGAGATTTTAGACTTTCATGGTTAAGTCTACAAGTGTAGATTCTAAACTAACTTATTTTATAATTTTATTTTGCATTGATGTTGGTATACTGAAAAGGAAACAAACACACAAAAAAATATCCAGAAACCAAGTAGGAAAAGTTAAAAAAAAATGTAGGGGCAGTCTGGGTGGCTCAGGGGTTTAGCGCTGCCATCAGCCCAGGGTGTGATCCTGGAGACCCCAGATTGAGTCCCATGTCGGGCTCCCTGTGTGGAGCCTGCTTCTTCCTCTTCCTGTGTCTCTGCCTCTCTCTCTCTCTCTATGTCTCTCATGAATAAATAAAAATCTTTTTAAAAAATTAAATGCTCATTCACAGATTATTTTCTCTCTCTGGGCAGCAAAGCTACAGGTGGATGGCACATACAGGATGTACCACCCCCCACCCCAACCCCATCTGCTCTGTTAATGAGGTAAACACTTAGATCCAACCTTCTGGATCCAGCAGTCACTTGCATTGGGGAGTTTCTGTTTTCTCTGCGAATTTTACATCACACATCAAGATCAGATTACTTCAAGTTTTAAAAGAGATTCTGTACTTACGTTGGCACAGAGTTTGCACTGAACATAATTTGAAGGCTGTTCTGTAAATGGAATTCTCAATACTGTGAAGAGCATCTGTAAAGAAAACATGAAACATTATGGATAAAGGACCATCTCATTAGATAAATCCCATATCAGAGAAGGAAATCCTAGAGACCTACATGATCTAGCCCTGTGTCATTCTGTACGCGAGGAAATCAAAGTGTAGAGCTCTCTTTCCTACCTGGGAACCAAAAATAATGGATTACACTGTCCTAAGCTGCAAATGACCCTACAGGACATCCTCTGAGTCTACTAAGCTTTTGAACAGTCTTGGGGCACCTGGGTCACTCAGTCAGTTAAGTCTCTGCTTTCGGCTCAGGTCATGATCTCAGGGTACTGTGATCGGCCCTGTTCTGGGGCTCCCTCCCCAGTGAGGAGTTTGCTTCTCTCTTTCCCTCTGCCCTACACTACCAGCCCTCCGCCACCTCTGCAATGTGCATGCTCTTTCTCTCTCTCTCTCTCAAATAAATAAATAAAATAAAATATTTTTTAAAAAGGAAATAGCCTTATGAAGTAAGTAGGATAAAAACCCCCGTGTAGAATATAAACTCAACTTTGTTAATATATTCTAGTCAGATGTACACACATGTATACATGAAAATGACGCAAAAGCTCTCCATCCATTCATTCCTTCAGCAAATATTTATTGAACTCTTACCAAATGGCCCCAGCATGATTCCAGGCCCTTGAAATATAGCAGTTAACAAAACAGATATACATTTCTGCCATGTGGAGCTTAATTTCTAGGGGCATTTGTCAAATTGTTAATAGAGGGTGTCTCTGGTTGTTTGAATTCTTAGTATAGTTATTTTCATTTTACCTGTTGATATCACCTCAATTTGTTTATAATGAGCATATGTTATTTCTCTAATCAGAAAAGAATTATTTATATACCTTCTTTTGAGAGTTACCACCACCACCATCACTACAACAAGGTCTAACATTTCTGAGCCCTTACGAGGCACTCAGCCCATTTCACAGTGCGGTGGAGAAGAGAAAGCTCTGCAGCCATGATTAGTTCTTTTTTCTTTTGGGGGAAATTAGTTTCCTTTTTGATCTTCACTTTCTTCATCAGATAAATATGTACGTGTGCTGGAGACGTGTTTGTGACTAGAAACACAGGGAGCCCTTTAGCTGCTGCCAAGTAGATAGACCACAAAGCAAAACAAAACAAGAGGCTGCTCAGTGGATTTCATCGATTCAAGTGTATGTGGCAGGATAATTTATGGTGACATTGATTTCTTTTTTATTTTTGCAGAAGTGGGAAAATTTGAAGGATGAAAAGGCAGTTTTTCCATGTCCATTCCTGTGTGTGTTCCAAGGTCTAAACTCTTTTTACTCCTTTGGAAGATTTAACAGCTTCTTTGTGTTTAAGGGGCCACCCTGATGTCAGCCCACCCAGGTGTTCATATGAAAGGCCCATCAGAGAATTAAAGCCACTCATGGAATTGGGAGAGTTTGAATCAATACTAATAAAATTTCACAGACCAAGATCAAAGGTGAGTTGTTCTTCCAAAGCAGAACAGGTGTGCTGGTCCACCAGAAGAAAGCTGAAGGGGTGCTGGGTGGCCAGAGGAACAGGTTTCCGTGGAGAGGGATTTTGTTACGTCACATACCAGTGGGATCCCCCACTTTCTGAACTCTCAATCTCATCCTCTCTTCTAGCTCCAACTCCTTGATCCATACACACATTCTGGACTCTCCCTTGCCTTAGAACCAATCTTGATTTCAGTGTTGCTCTAGCTATGGCTCCCTTTTACTTGAAGGGGGACAGAGGCTGATGACTGGACAGGAGGTTCTGAATACTTCAGGTCAGATGTTCAACATAAGAACCTTAAGGTTTTTTATCTGTCTTTAAGGGATGGCTCCTCCCCAAACTTAACTGAGTTTATATTTCATATCAAACTACAATGACTTGGTTTTGGCTTAGAAAATAATATTTCTTGCCCTGGAGTGTAGTGGGGGGAAAGTCCTAGCTGTTACACATATGGATATTGAGTGCCAGGCACTATGCTAAACTGCTGAGGGGTATATGGTGCTAAACCAGCTCAGACCCACCTTTGGAAAGTTAGAGCACACCTAAAGCTTCTCCTGGAACATACACTAATTCAGCGATGGATATATGACCATGAATGGAAGACACTTACTTCAGGTGAATGTGCCTATAATGTCATCAAACAAGTGCTTTTAAGAACCCTCCACATCCTTCCCCCCCCCCCCTTTTTTGAACAGGTGCAACCATATCAAAGAAGGTACATTTTGCCCTAAATCTTTTGTTATTTAACATTTCCCAATGTTTTGAAAATGCTTTTCAGTTTTTAGCTGAGTCCAGTGTTAAGAGTATGAAGAAGACAGAAACACCTCTGCCCTATATCAGGAAAACAAATTGAGAGTAGTCATTATGGTGTGGAAATAGTTTACAAAAATATAATGCCCAACATTTTCTTTCCTTCTGGAAATTGGCCAGTTTTTGTGCCCTGGTTCCTCTCAGATGCACCAAATGAATGCAGAGAATCAGCAAACTAGGAGCTCTGCAGGTTCCCAGATGCTGCCGTTGGTGGAAGAAAGATTCTGTAGCTGCTCCACCATCTGGCCCATTGCACTCCTGTCAAATTATGTTTTGCAGTGTCATCTGATGAAGTTATGCAGCATAACATGGCAAGCTGTGATAGAGTACAACGTGGAAAATGAATGAGTATCCCAGGTGATTCACTACCAGCTATGCTTCCTAAAGGCTTTTTTCTCCCCCTCTCCTGCTGGTGGGAGAAAACTCAAGAAAGGAAGGAACTGCGTGATGTATGAGGCCCAAAGCTATGAAGAAAATAGTTTTAGATACTTAAAGAAATAATAATACAAGCTACATATGGTCTTGTTCATGGAGCCAATTTGACTGCAAAACATGTTTTGGTTTAAAGGATTCTTATTTTTGCTTAGCCAGATCAATATATGTCACTTTCTATAGATTCTAAGAATGTAATAAACTGTGTTTTGACTGTCCATCATCTCTAGTGGGATGATCCAGAAATAGATATTTTTGGTCAGTGGTCCTCAAAGTGTGGCTCCAGGTGAGTGGCATCAGTATCACCTGGTAACTTGTTAGAAATGCATGTTCTCAGATATTATGCTGAGTGAAGTAAGTCAATCAGAGAAAGGCAATTATCATATGATTTCAACCATATGTGGAATATAAGAAACAGTGCAGAGGAGTATAGGGGAAGGGAGGGAAAGCTGAATGGGAAGTCGTCAGAGAGGGAGAAAACCCAGGAGACATTCTTAACTACAGGAAAAAACCGAGGGTTGCTAGAGGGGAGGTGGGTAGGGGGATGGGGTAATTCAGTGTTGGGCATTAAGGAGGGCATGTGATGTGATGAGTCCTGGGTATTATACACAACTGATGAATTATTGAACTCTACATTTCAAACTAATGATGTATGTTGGCTAGTTGAATTAAAAAAAAAAAAAAAAGAAATGCATCTTCTCAGACGCCAGCCCAGGCCTACTGAGTCACAAACTCTGGAGGTGGAACTTGGCATTTTAACAAACTCTCCAGGTGACTCTGAGGCTCACAAAACTTGGGAAACGTTGTTTTAGGGAAAGTTGGGCTTTGAATGGATTATCTACTGCTTTGTATGACACTTAGTACAATAAGGGCTTAAATTTCGGAAACCCAAAGATGATCTGAATCATTTGTAATGCTGCTTTTAGGTAAATAACTTGAGATAGTACATAATTTTATATAAAACAAGTGAAGTTAGCAATCTAGATTTCAGGTAGCAGAATAAGGCTGAAACTAGATTCAGTAATAAAAATGTCAGAAGCCAGTGCGGTTCAGTCAGTTAAGAATCTGTCTTTGGCTCAGGTCGTGATCCAGGGTCCTGGGATCGAGGCTTGCATCGGGTTCTCTGATCAGCGGGGAGCCTGCTTCTCCCTCTTCCTCCCCATGCTCGTGTTTCTCTCTCAAACGAATAAATAAAATCTTAAAAAAAAAAAAAAGTCAAGCCAATCCTAGGCTTATCTCGGCATTCAGTGGTATTGGTAGAAAGGGGAATTAGTGTCTTCATACTCATTTATCAAATCACCCAACTTTGGCTTCACATAGCACTGTGAACTTGTCCCTGACATTAAAATATCTACAGTGATTTTTTAAAAGATTTTATTTATTTATTAGTGAGAGAGAGAGAGAGAGAGGCAGAGACCAGGCAGAGGGAGAAGCAGGCTCCATGCAGGGAGCCCGACATGGGACTCGATCCCGGGAATCCAGGATGACGCCCTGGGCCAAAGGCAGGTGCTAAACCGCTGAGCCACCCAGGGATCCCCTACAGTGATGTTTTAATAATAAAATATGAAAATACATAAAAATAGGATAAGCCATTTTTTGTATATTTGATCAGTAATTTAATTATATTGAGAACAAGTCTTTTGTTAAATTACTTTTGGTGCTTGGGGACAATAGACCAAATACTCTTCCATACACTATGAATTTTTGCTTAGAAAAAAAAGAAAATCTCTTTAATCACCCACTAGTTTCTTTTTCTTCCAGATACCAAATGTCTACTCTTCTGCAACTCAGAAGTCTGAAAATACAACATCTGTGCCTCATTTTTTTGTTTACAAACTGTGCTCACAAACTTGAAAATAATACTTACCTTGTTTATCTGGGTCCATTTCAGGAATTTCTTAGAATGGCAGATGGTAAAAGGGTCTCTGTAACTGGAAATAAATCAATATTTTAAGCAGAAGGTTTTTGCAGTAGAAGGGTAAGGATGGAAGAACAAAAAGACAACTAGGCAAAGTCATTTCACCTGTGGAACAATGAATAAAAGGTGTTCACAGAATAATTTCTTGGGAAGATACAAATAAGGAATGTTAGGGTAGAGGCTTAATATACTGGCCACCGTAGTGGAGATTTGGAGCTATATCTCAACAATTGAGAACTGCTCCTGAAACTAATACAGTGAATACTTGGAACTGTTGAGCATTATAATTTTAATCTCACCTCAAGAAAATGTAAATTTACTTGAATTTTTAAGGACAAAATTTGAAGCTCTCAATGCTTAAATTTCTAATAGTACTATGCTAAATAATCTTCATATTAAATTTCTGACAGACACTATCCATTTGAACACCTTATCATACATATATGTGTGTGTGTGTGTGTGTGTGTGTATACACAGAATTCAATTAATGTTTTATTTTAAGAAGAATAGTCAAGGTCACCTGGGTGGCTCAGTCAGTAAGTGTCTGACTTCCACTCAGGTCATGATCCTAGGATCCTGGGATTGGATTGAGCCCTAAATTGGGCTCCCAGCTCAGTGGGATCCTGCTTCTCTCTCTCCCTCTGCCCGTCCCTCTGCTTGTGCTCTCTCTCTCTCTCTCAAATAAATAAATAATCTCTCTCTCTTCTTTTAAAAAAATATTCAATTAGCCACCTGTTGTTTCATGTTGGCAACTATTGTTAAACTACACACACACACACACACACACACACACACACATTTTTAACTGACCAAAAAGAATGGGTAAATGGGTTTCTTAGAACCTTATATGATTCTAAGAAAATTATTTTTTAAAATATAAGTGGTTGAGAGCTATTTTTAAAAGTTGCATGATAAGTAAATTTAAATAGTACTTTCCTCCTCTTCTAATGTATTAATTAATCAATGGCACAAAGAGTATTACAAACAAAAACTGACTGCACTAGTTACATAAAAATATGATGGCAGTAGTGATAATCCCAGACTTGCCCCAAACTAGGAAGGTTCCAAATATATTCAGGTAAGATTTATTTTGAAAAGTTATAGCAATCAGATCAGAACTCTTTTTGGTATAGAACTGCTCCCCCAAGCTCTTCCTAAAGCCCCTAGGTAGGTGCAGAAGGGTCTAGCCTCCCGTTCCATCAGCAATGCAGCTAGAGATGAAAGTGATCCGCTTCCTCTCCAGCTCCTTACCTTTCTTACTTTATTGGGAACCAGGTTAGCCAAACAGTCTGTATCGGTTACTCAGCAGTTTTGGAAGAGGGAAGAGCTCAGTAGTAACAGATTTCCAGATGTGGCATTTCCATGGAGAGTTGATGTCTTATTTTGACTGCCCAGCAATTTCATGCAAAGCAGTGACATTGAAGCTACAACCCTTTTTAAGGCCTTACAAAAGTGCATTCATTAGTAATAAAGATCTTGAATAATTTAAAGCTACTCCTACATCTCTGTTACAGCAGGCTATTTCTGTATTACTTTCATGTGTAGGAGAGGCAGGTAAAGCATCTTCTGGGTGTGTGGAGAGCAGGGGTTGACATAGAGATTAGAATATGGTAAGAAGGGCTCCATATCCCAGGTAAGGCCACCTTACTAGCCAACCTAGATAAGAGTGACCCAGAAATGGGATCTAATTCATCTGATTAATTCTGTTATAAACACAGAGGTACCGCTACACATTTTTAAAAGGCACCAAATACAAGGCAAGTGTTCAAAATGGTCATAATTTGGGACAAGTGCACATTTCCTCCAGTGTTAAGTATCATCTGAAAATGTCTTTATTTTTTAAGAAATTCAATTAAAACCTGTTGGAATCCTAATAAGGTTTATAAATTAAGAAATGATGTTTCATGAACCAAACATATTAGAACTTTACCACTAATATTTTCAGACTGCTGGGGAAGTAAGGAGTAGATTTCAATGTCTTTCAAAAGGGTTAGAACCCAAGGCATGGGTATATGAGAATATTACTTCTCTGTGCCCTGGAGAGCCAGAATGTCTGGGAATCTATGGTCCAAATGAAAGCACTTAAAACAATTATGATAAATGGTCACTAATCCACTCTGGAATGTCTCATAATAAAAATCAGTTTTCAAAAGTATGATAAAACCAATACTTTATGTAAAGCATTAGTATCACACTACTGGTTTCTTAAAAACAAACTTAGGACATTTTAAGGAATGAAAAATAGATTAGTAATGGGGTTAGAATGGAGCAAGAAGAGGGGAGAAAACAGTCCATCATTTGCCTTTTCCTATATAAATTATATTGATTTTCTGGGAACAGATGTGGAAAGAAAATAAGTTTATCTCACATGAAGTCTTTGTCTTTTGGGTGCTGGAGACTGAAAGTTGAAATCACATTTACAATTTGATGTTCCATTATATCTTGGCAATAGAAGGAGATGGGATGTTTTATGAATGCTGCCTTGCGGAGACCTGAGCAACCCCCTGGTGTTGATTAATTATGTGCCTCAAGAATTTTAACATCAAAAAAAAAAAAAAAGAAAAGAAAGTCTGAAGTTCTAGTCAAAAGGACATAATTAGATAGACCGATATTTAAGTACATACAAATGAACTAGGGTTTGTTGGGAAGAAATTTAAGCAAATGGGCGATTGATAGTCTGAGCTCTCAGTCTGGCTGTTTAGACAGGCTGGGATAAAAGCTCCCAGGACGATTTTGGTTTCACTCACTTCTGTTAATGGAAAGTCTTTAGTTACTTTTGTACCTCCTGGTTCAAGCTCAGGTAGACTTAGCCACATTAAGACTTTTCTTTTCCATAGAATATTTTGGGTTGTAAATCAAAACCAGCTACTGCAACTTTACCACATTACAGGTAACCAACTGGCGGGCATTTTTTTACTGATAGGGCAGTAAGTTTCATAAATCATCATTTGTAATTGACACTCTTTACCTTCTGAAACAGAGCAGCCCTGCCCTGAGGAAGCAGGTAGGAAGAGGGTTCAAACTTTCTACACAGCGTGCCCTGACTTGGACATAACAGGCTCCACACCAACCAGAAACTGGGTGACCATTGCTTATTGTGTACAAGTGCTATTTTTAAAGGCAGCCAGTGTTCTGTTCACCCTCTATCTGAAAGCTCTTTACATATACTTTTGAAGACTCCAACTCCCAAGAGAGAAAGAAGAGTCTTGACACATTGCACTCTAAAATGTGTAGGTAGCCCCTTATATAATTTACAGAATAATTTTATATACATATTTACATACGTATGAACATTCTCAAGGAAAAATTAAGTTACTAAAATTGACTCAAGATAAAATAGAAAATAGGGAACATTTGTGCACTATTGGCAGGAATGTAAATTGGTACAGCCATTATGGAAAACAATGTGGAGTGCAGCCCGGGTGGCCCAGTGGTTGAGGGCCTGCCTTCGGCCCAGGGTGTGATCCTGGAGTCCCGAAATCGAGTCCCACACTGGGCTCCCTGCATGGAGCCTGCTTCTCCCTCTGCCGGTGTCTGCCTCTGTGTGTGTGTGTGTGTCTCTCACGAATAAATAAATAAAATCTTTAAAAAAAAAAAAAGGAAAACAATGTAGAGATCCCTCAAAAAAGTTAAAAATAGATCTACCACATGATCCAGCAATGGTACTTCTGGGTATATAGCTGAAGAAAACAAAATCAGTATCTCAAAGAGATCTCTGTATTCATATGTTCATTGTAGCATTATTCACAGTAGCCAAGATATGGAAATAACTTAAGTATTCGTCGATGAATAAGTGGGTAAAGAATATGTGGTATGTATATACAATGAGGTATTATCCAACGTTAAAAAAGAAGGAAATCCTGCCATTTGCAATGATATGGATTAATCTGGAGGACATTTTGCTAAGTGAAATAAGCCAGACCCAGAGACAAATATCACATAATCTCTCTTATAGGTGGTTTTTTTTTTTTAAAGAAGAAAAAAAGTTGACCTCATAGTAACAAAGAGTAGAATAGTGTTTACCAGAGATGGAGGTGGAAGGTAGGATGGGAGACACTGATCAAAGGTACAAAGTCATCCTTTAGGCTTCATTGAGGTCTTCCATGACCATCCTATCTGAAGTAGTTTCTATACATCACTCTACTTTATCCACAGCTATAAGCACAAACTGTGGTCATCTTGGTTTTTTATATTATTTTTCTTCTTTACTAGAAAGCAAGCTCCTCAAAGGCAAGAATAAGACCTCTTTTCTCTTGTCTTTCTGTAACATTGTGATTTATAATGAGTAATAGATGTTTGGTTTTTGTCTTTCTGGCACAGCTCTTAAAACCTTTGGAATTTTCTGGGGCACCTGGGTGGCTCAGTTGGTTAAATGATTCTTGATTTTGGCTCAGGTCATGATCTCAGGGTCATGAGATTGAGGCCCTCATTGGGCTCTGTACTCAGTGTGGAGCCTGCTTGAGATTTTTTTCTCTCCTTCTACCTCGACTCCTCCCCCTGCTTGCACTCTCTCTCTTTTTTTTTTTATAATAAATTTATTTTTTTATTGGTGTTCAATTTGCCAACATACAGAATAACACCCAGTGCTCATCCCGTCAAGTGCCCCCCTTAGTGCCCGTCACCCATTCACCCCCACCCCCCCCACCACTCCCCTTCCACCACCCCTAGTTCGCTTCCCAGAGTTAGGAGACTTTATGTTCTGTCTCCCTTTCTGATATTTCCCACAAAGAGTTAAAAATAGACCTGCCCTATGACCCAGCAATTGCACTGTTGGGGATTTACCCCAAAGATACAGATGCAATGAAACGCCGCAGGGACACCTGCACCCCGATGTTTCTTGCACTCTCTCTCAAATAAATAAACAGATAACCCTTGGAATTACCTAAGGGTTGGGAGAGCTAACATCTTTTGTTATGCAAACGAGGCAACTTTTGGCCCCATCTAAGGAAGGGAGCTAGTTACCTGGTTAACCAACCCCATGATTAGAAGATTGGAACTTTAAAGTCTGTTCCTGACTTCCAGGGAGGGGAGAGGAGTTACAGGTCAAATCAATCACCAATGGCCAGTGATTTAATCATTCATTCCAATGCAATGACACTTCTGTAAAAACCCAAAATGGTGGGGTTCAGAGAGCTTCTGGGTTGGCGAACATGTGCAGATTTGGGGTGAGTGGTACACCATAGAGGGTATGGAAGCTTTGTGCCCTTTCCCCATACCCTGCCTTATGCACTTCTTCCACCTAATAGATAAAATGTTTCTCTGAATACTGTGAGCCCCTTTAGCAAATTAATTAAAACCAAGGAGAGCGCTGTTGTGACCTTTGATCTGTAAACTGATGGGTCAAAAATCAATCTGGGCTTTTGATTGATATTGGTGGTGGTGGGGAGAGCAGTCTTGTAGGACCCAGCTCCTAACCTATGAAATCTGATCTTATATCTGGGTAGATAGTGTCAGAATTGAGTTGAATTGGAGGACACCCAGATGGTGTTGGAGCCTTGCTTGGTGATGAGGAAACCCCTACATCTCAGGATTAGGGAGTAGAATTATGCTTTGTATTCTCAGTGCTTGCTTCCCACACAGCATGACCTGTCATAAGCACTCAAAAATGTGTTGAAAAAATGAATCAGGGAGACTGATCGGCATTAAGCAGGAAGAGAATGCCCTGCCCATCTCAACCAGTCTATATTGTATATGACTTTATTACAGAGATGAAAATTAGAGTCTGAGGCCATCAGATTTCCAAATCATCTAAATACTTTTCCTTGTTCTGACTCTAAGCCTTCTCATGATAATTTTGTCTTTATCTAGCTTGCACAGGAAGTGAATTCACTGTTAGGGCTGTGGACATCTGGTATCCTCAGAAGTGCTATTTTAAATCTAAGATTTATAAATTGTCATTGTTGTTCCATCATTAGTCTTGTTGTCTTGGTTGTGTGAAGATCACTAATGGTGCCTGCAAACTATATTCCTAATCCTATAAAGATGGATAGGCTCTGGTGGTGGATCCCACCAAGGAAGTGTCACCCCAGCAGTAACCTTCCCACTTTCTTGGAGACTCACTGGTTTTCCTTTTCTTCTATGCTTCAAAAACTAATAATAAATATTATCAGAATTTAGAAGAGAGGGATCAAAAACATTGATCAGAGATGTGTGTCAGGCATTGTTGTAAGTGCTTAGGAAACATCGGAAGGGATCAAGATCCCTTCATTTTAGTTTGGGATATGGACAGTATAGCATGTGAATGAACAATATAATTTTAGACTCTATAAGTGCTATGGAATAAACAAAGTATAGGTTTGAGATTGCTAAGAAGGGCTGATTACAGTGTTAAATAGCATGGTGCATGCAGTCTTCATTAAGAAAGAGTAATTTGAGCAAAGGCTTGAAAGAAGTGAAGGTGTTGGTTAAATACTACATAGGGAAAGAATGTTCCAAGTAGAGGATCCCAGGTGGAAGGGGGCCTGGCAGATGTAAGATACAGGCAAGAGGTCAGGGTGGCCAGAGCAGAATGGGATGAGAATGGGGGAGAGCTGTAGAAGAGAGACACAAAGGTAGGGGTAGCAACAGATTACATAGGGTCTTTTGAGCCACTATAAGGACTTTGGCTTTTACTCTGAAGTAAATGGACAGCCTCGATGGGCTTTTAACACAGAGGAGGTACAATATGATTCATATTTTAAAAGAAAGCATCATTTTGGCTACCATCCTGAGAATAGTTTGTAAGAGGTCAAAGATAGAAAGGGGGCCAGTCAGGACACTCTACATTAATCCAGAAGACAGATAGTAGTGGCTTAGACCAGGGTGGAAATGGTGGAGAATGGCTTCTGGCAAATTTAGAAGAATATTTTGAAGATAGAGCCAACAGAATTTTCTAAGAGACTGAGTGTAGAATGTGAGAGAAAGTCAAGGATTACTCCAGGGGATTTGGTTTGAGCAAGTGGAAGGATAAAGCTTCCTTTTAATGAGATTCTGTGGGAAGAGTATGTTTGGGGTGGGAGACGTTGGAGTTAAAAGACAGGTTTGGAAGTTGTTAATTTCTTTGCCTGTTGGCCAGTTGACTGGAAATATATTGACCCAGCATAGATCAGTCTGAGGTTTGGAATAGATGACTGCCTGGTGATACAAGTTTGGGAGTTACTTATGTATTGATGACATATAAAGTCATGGGACAGGTTGGGATCATGAACAGATGAGTGTAAATCAAGCAGATAGCCAAGGACAGATCCTTGGGGTCTCTCTAACATTATGACTGGATAAAAAGAACCAGCAAAGGATACTGAGAAAAAAATGGCGGGGGGTGGTGGTGGTGGAATTTATGGACATTAAATAAGAAGAAAACCATGAGAGTGTCATGCCCTGGAAGGCAAGTGAAGTGTATCAGAGAGAAGTAAATAATCAACCATGTCCAGCACTGATGATAGGTCAAGTCAGCATGGAGACTGAGAGCTCATAAGGGTATTTTTCAAACATTGAGTTAGTTCTTGGGAAATAAGGATGAAGACTTGCTTGGTGGCATTACTTGAGTGTGACCATTGCAAGTTGTTCTTGAGCAAGACAAACTCCAGTTTATGGCCACTGTCTCAGAGACAAGCAGCATACCTACGAGAAAGGAAGACACTGTGTGTATTCTGTAAAACCCATGCTTATATGCCCTTTGTGTTAAAATCATACTTCTTTGTATCAATAGTGAGAAAGTAGTGATTAGATGTCTCTATGGGCTCATAATTTCTACCCAGGAGAAATTAATGTGAAGGACAGAGCAGCTGCTCACTCTTAGGAGGGTTACTAGTTTTGCTTCCAGCAGCTCAGCTATAAGCTTAGGTAACCTTTCTGTGTCCTCTGCAGAATGATTGAGCATTAAGCTCTGGGCCAAGGAAATTTTAAAGATATTTATGCTAAGGCCAGCAAAGGAGCAAACAACAGTTATATAGGACATTATCCCCCACTTGTACTTGGGAGTAGAAGGAAGAAAAAGGCTCTTGAACCAAGTAGGTTATATGTTGGAGTTCCATGATTTTCATCTCTCTGAGATAGAAGGAAATAGTGACTTGGTCAAGAGAGGGAAGGCCACCCACTGTGTCAGACCTAAGGAGGCTTCAGTGAGATAAAGTTTGGGGACACTCTAGACAGGGCAATGGTGTGTGTAAAAGCAAGGCAGGTTGCAAACCTAAGGCTCATAGGATTGTGATGGACCAGTTTGGATAGCATTGAGGTGGCATAAAACAATTTACTGGTAAGTATGGAGAGAAATCCTGTGGTCAGGAAGTGAAATTCAGACTGAACTATCTGGAGTGTAAGTGTGAGTAGAGGGCACTGGGCATATGGCTGATTTAGGGCATGACTGCTGATAGACTAGCCAGTGCTTGTCAAAGTTTGGTCCCCAGATCAGAAGCATCAGCATAACCTGAGAACTTGCTAAAAATTCAAATTCCCAGGCTCTACCTAAAACCTACTCAATCAGAAACTCTGGAGGTGGGGCCCAGTGATCTGTATCAACAGATGATTCTGATTCATGCTAATGTTGAAACACACTGGTCTAGGACTGAACTAGGCATGTACAAACTGGAATTGGGGAGAATATTACAGAAATAGGAGTCCATAAAGGTTTTGAGCCTGGCTGAAGAGTCAATTGTTTTAAATATCTAAATATATTTCCTATTTATTCCTCTGAAACAAATAAGAACAAATTGATAGTTCTCTATCAAGTTATATACCTGTTGACTGTAAGTGTATATAGTCATACACACACACACACACACACACACACACACAGAGACAGACAGACAGACAGACAGACAGAAATTCTGAAGTTGGTCCAGAGTTGGTTCAGAGGCTCTTTTAATTCATCAAGGTCTCAGTTCCCAGGTGCCAGGTTTTTCTTCTTTCCACATTGCCACCCTCCTGGTGGCACTGTACTGGTGATATGTCTCCTCATGGCCACAGAATAGCTGCCTAAGCTGCAAACATCATATCCTGGTAGAAGAGCATTTTCCACAGGAAGGAAGTAGGTGGAAGCCAGAGTGCTTTCTTTTCCTATGCTATTCATTCATCTTCAACCCTGTCTGCCCCCTACACACCTCCAGAAGCCTTCTTATGTGTTATTGTACAAAACCAGATCACATGCCTACCCCCAGACCAGTCATTGGCACATGAAACTAGACTAGATCTAGCAAGATCCATGCCCTAGTTTTGGGCCTATTGTACATCCTAATAAAATCAGAGTTCTGTTAGTCAGGGTAATGGGGATAGGGCTGTAGGGAGAGCAAGTAACAGTGCTTTCTATAGTTGTAAGGATATATATACTTAACCTATATTTCTGTGACCAGTTATTGCTTTATTCACCCATTGCTTCTGAGTAATATTGTAAATTTTCTCCTGAATATTTCTCCTTCATGCCTTTGTCATGACAGTTTTAATAACAGAGAGAAATTATTTTTAATAATCTCATATTAAAGTTACTTCTGATGGGAAGACCAGATTTGAGGTTTCCCAAGTTGATCTATGATACACATGAGGGTACCATGATAGCTAGTGCATTAGCTGAAACAAAACTCTCTGAGAGATGTTTTTGAAATGGTACCAGCATTATTTTAAACAAAGAGCAAACACTAATACTCTCCTTCTGGTGTAATTCCGTATCTTATATTAATTTGGGTCAAATGTGTGATATAATGTGTGACAATATCAATTTGATGTGTGCTCCTGTAGGAGTCTATCCTAGAGTATTCTGGTCATCCTATAATGGTTCAAACATACAACAGCTCATATTCATGCTGGAAAGAATAGCCTGCTGGGGATGGGGCTGAGTGTTTCCTATAGTGTCTTTAAAAAGGAGAAACTCTGCTTCTGTCTCTCTCTAGGTCCCTCTAGATGTCCACTTGGAGAAGCAGCTGATTATCTGAATGGTCAGGGCTTCATTCACTGGAAAGTATATCACTGCCTTGAAAGGTGATAGATGTTCATAGTTATATTCTCTATTCCAGCTTTTCCATCTGGTTCCTGCTGATAAGTGACCGGTATACCCGATTCAAGGGGAATGGAACAGGAAACTTTGCTTGGGGTTCTTGGTCTGAGTTATATTTTCCAATCTAGCTCAGTTTTGCCATGAAGAAGCCGGGTGTGTTGGGGAATGACCACCACATGCGCATCTCTGTGTAGAGCATCATGTGACTTCCCATCCAGCTATTGTTCTTTGTGGTCACACTCCTTTGTGAGAATATCACAAGGAGAGGCAGGGGAAATGGTGGGATTAGGGCACAAAACCTCACCCAAATTCCTTAACACTGACAGACATTAAGTTTTCTTTACAATAACATCAAATGAGACGCTGACTTTGGAAACAAGCAAAAGTTAGTCACCGTTTTGAATCATAATGGTGCAGAAGCAAGGAAGGAGCATCTGAAATTTTCCTGAATTTTCAGAAAGTAATTTGTACTGTAAAAGCTATTTAAACTACAGAGAAAGCACAGATATCAGCAGTTTTTAAAGTGACTCCTGGGCTCTCAAAAGTTCCTAATTGGCATTTGTAAAGGGTTCTGTTAGCTTGAAAATATATGAGCATGTTGGTTTGACTATTACTGCTTTAATAAAGACTGTAATTTTTACTTAAACCATGTAATTATATGGTAAAAATATTATGCTTTCCTTTCAAAATTCATTTATTCAGGCCACATCTGGTGTCAAGAAACAGAAACCTATTCCATCTGAGCTAAAGCAAAAGTGTGATTTATTGTAAAGATAATTATTCCAAGCAAATCCAAGGAGAAAAAATGCACAGCCAGACCTTATGAAGGTGCTGAACCTGACTAGCTCTGAAGACCTGACAGCAGAATTGTGTGGCCTTTTCTAGGTTACTACCTTTGCCCTCATCCAGACACCAACTTACTTGTCCATTTTTCTCAGTAAAAATGTTTTGATGGAGTGAGAGATAATCTAATTGATTCTAATCCAATCAGTTGAAGCCAAGGATGGTGAGGACAGCTGAGCAAACATGGCCACTTGTGTCTGTGACTTAGGTATGGCATGTGGGGGAAGTAGGCTCTCCTAGAAGCATGTTTAGTCAAGGATGCCATGACTGACAACTATCTTTTAATGTAGCTTAAAAAACAGCAATTGACACTAAACTGTATGAGACAATGGGACAATAAGTAAACCTATGAGTCGATCACAACGTGATCAAATTCACTTTTTTTGGTGTGTGTGCTGCAATTGTTATTATCTAACATAACATTATCTAAGATGGAAGTTAACCTTTCAAACTATTCTCCCCTAAATACAGACATTCATGGGTCTCTCCATATTTATTACACTACCAAATAACTTTATAGTTGGTCTAATTTATCTGTCGCTCTTCCACAGTTTTGTCTCCAGAATCTGTAAAAGGAGAATGAAAGGTATATTAAAAATTCATTAGTAACCTATGTTTTTATTAGCTTTTCATTTGTGCCCTTTCTTCTGTTTCTTGGATGCCTGTATTCAATCTGATTCAATTGAGGGAGTGTGTGTGTGAGAGGGGTTCTATCTACAAGGGACATCAAACCACAAGACCATTGTTAGATCTTTGTATACAGCAAAATTAAATTCTGGCCTCCCTCTTGACCTTAATCTATTTCTATGTGCAGTGTTGCTTGGTTCCTTTGTTTCCCATTCTGAATTTTGTCTGTAGCTACATTGTCAGTTCCATTTCTACTCATGGCCCTGCTTCTCATCTATGTATCAATTCTAATTCCCTGTGGCTACCCTACTCCAAAGCCCATCATCTTATACATTTTCAGAATGGAAGGTACCATGCATTTGTTCATTTTACTGGACATCCAAATAAAAATGTGGAACTGTGGGTGGATATCCTGACTGGTCAACCCCAAAGAAGTCTAGCATAACATTATCTAAGATGGAAGTTAACCTTTCAAGCTATTATTCCATAAATATAGACATTCATGGGTCTTGTTTTCTTAAAATATGACAACTAAGTTATAGACCTTGAAAAATCTGGACATGCAGATCTATCTGTGTCCATTTCCTTACTTATTCATTCTCAGGGAAGGATTCAGTTGCCATTGACATAGCCTTGGTCATAAATGTAGGAAGGGAGGCTCCAGAAGCATCAACAAGCAAAGCTGGGGATGTGAGATGGGGGGGAGGGTTTGCAAAGAACTATATCTGGGGGACACTTGATCTCTTCTACCCAGCTACCCAGTTTTATTTATAGAATAAGAACAGACTAGTTAATGTTTTGTTTCCCCGCTTACCATTTATGAGTTCTTGACTATGTGGCTTTTCAGAGATGGTTTGTGGAATCGGATCTAAAAAATCCACTGCTGTAAACAGAGAATGGATAGAATAGAGATTTTAGTATCTAAAGAACATTGAATTTTGAAGTTAGTCTCATTTTCTCCTATCCTGTTCTTTCCACTCTAAGTTTCTCTGAGTGCTTGCTCTTGGGGAGCTGCAAGGTGCCTGATCAACTTTTATATGGAGTCTTGAGAAGCGGACTGTGTTCTTCTGACCAAAACATCATTCTCCAGACAATGTGAGTTATGACTATTAGTGCTACAGAGATTGTTTGTGACTTGTTTGGCTTAGCATTTGACATAGCTAGGTCTTTTTCCTCATCTTGGAGTAGATCAGAATACATTTTATCTTTATATTCTGAAACAAAAATTAAACACATTGGATTTAGAATATAACTAACAACCTACGAAATGTTCTACGTCAGTGTTTTTCAAACTTTGTTGACCACGACTCACAGTAGAAAATGCATTTTATATTATAGTGTACTACATGCACTTGTGTGCTTACAATGAAACAAAAAAGTTACATGAAACAGGACTTATATTTTTCTTCTCTTTTCTATTCATCTTTGTTTTTCTATTCTATTCTAGTGCATTGGGAAAAATTCTGGTCTTCTCACTCACCCTTTTCTTATTACTTTTATTCCAGTTCAAGGGGGGAAAAAAAGGCAGTTCTTAAATTGATTTCATCACCCATGATTTTTTTTTTTTTAGTAGGTTCCAGATCCAGCATAGAGCCCAGTGTGGGGCTCGAACTCACGACCCAGAGATCAAGAGCTGAGCTGAGATCAAGAGTTAGACACTTAACCAACTGAGCCACCCGCTGCCTCACTCACAAAATTCTTTTACCACCCACCAAACCCACACTGTGGAAAGCACTATCAAGTGATATTTGATTCTAATGTTCATTCAACAAATAGCCCCCCAAACACCTGAAATCAGCCCTATTTTCTCTACTTTCTCTACTTTATCACCACTAACATTCTTCAGTCTATGTAAGATTATAACTTATTAGAGGATCTAAGAATCTAACATTTTAATTTACAATTTGGATCATTCTGATGCCTAAACTCTGGAATACATATTCTACAACTTGCCTTTTCTCTAATCATTCTGGAAAGTCACCTTGGTCGTGACAGATCCGACAGTTTTTTTTTTTTTTTTCATTTCTCTCACAAAGGCCTTGGAGCCCTCAGTTCTTGCCTTGAGTATTGCTCAATACCCGCTGGGCCAACTGGAACAATAGTGCTGCCTCCCAGATACCAGAGTCTCTTAAAATATCTATTCTATCTCGGACTGAGCTCACCATGGTCCTCTGGACAGTGATTTGGGTGGCTCCATCATCCTCTAGGGGGCCAATGAGAAAGCCAGATTAATTCTCTAAGCCTGACCCCATCCATTTCATGCTTGTCTTGCCACCCATCAGACATTTTGCTGAGCTCTCAACTAATCATTCCACCAAACTAGAGATGACCTCCACCTGCCTCTTCCAGTTCAACCCATCCTTTCGGAATCCTCTGCTGTAGCTCAGTTACTCTGTATATTGTCTTCTGAATACAACTTTAGACTGCCTTGAGTTCACAACTCTGGTCACACCTTGGGCACCTGAAATGCCTCCTTTGGCCATGTGTCTCCTTCTGGTGAGGCACCTTCCACAGCTTTTCTGACTCCTCCACTTGCAGGCTTCTTTTTCACTACATGACAGTAGTAATTCTCTTCATCCTTCCAGACTCAGCTCCCATGTCATTTCTACTTGAAAGCCTTTCCTAACACTCCTGTCCCTGTCAGGACACCCCCAGTGTAGTTCTATTATACCTGGGCCGCTCTCTACATACCACTTCCTTCTCAACAGGTAGTTTTTGATTGGCTTTGCTATGTCCCATACTAGATGGGAGAGCAAGAACAACATTTGATTCATGTTCATGTCCCTAGAACCTAGTGTGGTTTCTTTCTCTCTTCCTTTTTTTGATTGTGCTAAAAACATATAACGTGAAATCTACCTTTTTAAGTTGTTTTTCAGTGTACAGTACTAACTATGTATGCATTGTTGTATAATAGATCTCTAGAATATTTTCACCTTGTGTGACAGAAGCAGCAGTTTCTGAATAAATGACCATTTGACTATCTTTAGCCATCTTAAGTCCCAACTGGATTTGAAGTTATGAGTGTCTTCTACTTCATATATTACAAGGAACTCTCTTTCACTTTTGAGTTTCTAGATTATTTATTATATACTCTCTTTCCTTTTGGCTTATCTTGTTTTATTGAGCTTTTTAATTCACTGTGCATCTTGGCATTTACTTCTTCATATTCTCATGGCTCCTTTCCCCACACATGTCTGTGTGGCTATAACTCTGTCATTGTGTCCCCAGTGTCCCTCACAGTGACCAGTATAGAGAAGGTGCTCAATGAACATTTGGTAATTTCCTTTAAAATTTTAAATATGATCTGATTTTTGAATATAGGATGAGGGTGATAAAAGACATAATTCCTACTTTGTGGCTAATAGATAATCAAATTCCTTTCTTTGAAATTTAGTGTTAAGCCTTGGATAAAAAGAACATTTTTTTTTTCAATTGATATACCTACCATCTGAGACTCTTTGGTTTTCCTGGTTGTTGTATGTGGTAGGTAAGGTGGTCTTTTCATATCCTTTGGCTAAGTCAGTCTCTAAAATTCAAGAAATTAAGTATTAAATTAATCAAAAGATTAAACAAACCTCATGCATGAATCATCTCATTGATATGCTGATAAGCAGAGATCTCCAAAGTGTGCAAAATTCTTATTATTTTCAATACTCTGATCTTGGAATCTCTGGAATAGTTTTTTGGGCAAGGTCTGAAGTTGACAGAGTCAAGATATATATCTCTATCTCTATCTATCTACCTATCTATCTATCTATCTATCTATCTATCTATCTATCTATCATCTATCTCTTGGTCTTGTTAATGAAAATAGCATAAAATCAGGTTATTCCTTTTCATAAAATCTTCTATAATGCAAGTATTATGGAAAATTTAGGACTAACAACCAGTCAAAGCAGTGAAATTTAGAATGACTGCTTTATAGCCTATTCTCAGAAAAGGAATTTGCAGCTTTATTCTGCAAAAGCAGGGAATAAAAGGGTTTCAGGGAAAACCAACTGCTCTTTGGACTTCTATGTCTGTGTCCTTGGATTCTGTGCTGTCTTTGGGCTTTATTTGCTTTTTCCCATACCTGGTGACTTGATCTCTAGGCAGAACCAGGTCTGAATTCCAAAGCCCATCCTCTGCCCAGAATGTCTCTCTCTCTCTCTCCTCTTTTTTTTTGGGGGGGGGGTGTCTGTCTCTCTCTGCCCACACTGCCATACTTTGACCTCACTAAACCCTCTTGTCTGGACCAAGGACAGCCTTCTGTACCCTGTCAGGTTCTTTTCACCAGTTAATTCATTCTGAGAGGCAGCAACTATTTTGATTGGGTCCAATCTATACCATACTGGTTATTAAATATTTTCAATATTTAGAAGATTAAAGAAAAGATAATAGCACTTCCTTGTAAGTTTAGGATAAGAGAAACTGGCAGTGAGAAAAATAGCTTACTACAATTTATTGTGTGTGTGTGTGTGTGTGTGTGTGTGTGTTTTTAAGTGATCTAAAAGTAAAAGGAACGTTGTGAGTTGGGTTGTGTTTCCAAAAAGATGTGTTGAAGTGCCAATCTCTACTACCTGTGAATGTGGCCTTATTTGGAAATAGGCCACATTTAGTCAAGTTAAGATAGGGTCTTACTGGATTGCCATGACTGGTGTCCATTTAAGGAGAAGAAACCAGACACAGAGAGAGAGAAGACCAGCATGTGAAGACAGAGGAAGAGATTGGAGTGATGCAGCCATAGCCCAGAATGCCAAACACTGCCAGTAGGAGAGGCAGGAAAGGGTACTTCCTTAGAGCCATCAGAGGGTCCATGGCCCTGCCAACACTTTGATTTAGGTCGGCTAGTTTCATTTATTTACTAGAGAGTAAGTTTCTATTGTTGAAGCCACCCAGTTTATGATCATTTGTTACAGCAGGTTTGGGACATGAATACATATATTATACACAACATTTATAAGGTCTTCATGTTTTTAAGATGTGATTTCTTTAGCATTCTCTTGAAATGTTCTATTTTGAAGGACATACTGAACTTGGCATTTTATTTTGTCAACAATTTCATTTAAAAGTGATAAAATGTGCATTATAGTTATCAATATTCAATAGTGATTCAGTTTTAACAAATATTTCAATAGTCTTTTAATAGCAGCTCAATCACACATCACATTGAAAATATTACCTGATTGATAGGGCTGAAAACTGACCAAATCTCCAAGTGCAATAAGTTTCTCCTGTAGAAAAATTTTATAATTAGAGAAGTAGATGACCGCGATTGCTAACTTAATCAATCTTCAATAGAAGAATACTTTGGGTCTTGATTTTTAAGTAACCAACAAATATTTTTAACATGCGAGAAATTATGTAATCTAATGAATAGTGTTCTTCTATTGATTTCTTCAAACTCTTATTGCCTCCTGATTATTTTTAGGAAGAGGATGCAAATTGAACCCACAGAAAATAAGTGTATGCCTTGGCCTAGAGGAATCAATTTATGGTCATTAGCAGACTCAGCATTTTTGTATCTATTCAGACATTACCTGAATTAGGTCACTTGTCATTCTGGTCATTATTTGTTCACTGATTTCAATATCTGTGAGATCTGTAAGAACTACCCAAGTTCCATTCTCAAATTTTACAGGCATAGAAAAGACGATCCCTTCAGGAATACCAAACTGGCCTGTAGTGAGCAAGCACAAAGCAAAGCAAAACAAAAGTGCTCAGAACAATAAACTCTTCATGTTAAGCATTGTAGAAAAGGACAGAGAGGGTACATGATTTTTTTTTTAAGATTTTATTTATTCATGAGAGACAGAGAGAGAGAGGCAGAGACATAGAAAAGGGAGATGGAGGCTCCCTCCGGGGAGCCTGAGGCAGAACTCCATCCCAGGGCCCCAGGATCACAACATGAGCCAAAGGCAGATACTCAACCACTGAGCCACGCAGGTGCCCCACACATAATTTTTAATAGTAATGGTGAACCAAAGTTCTGGGAATTCCTCTCCCAGGAGGATTGAAACACTTACTCTAGAAGTATTGACTGAGCATCTCTCCAAGTTCTGGCAACTCTCTCTTCCGTGTTTCTCTCCCAAAGAAAAGCTATTGTTCCCTCTTGTTACCCTTTCAGTCTCCTCTGGCTTGGTTCAGAATCCCTGCCTCTGCCTCAGAGGCTCACGCAGTCTTTCTCTTCTATTTTGTCTGGACTCCTTTTGTCTGCTCCCTGTGGCCTTTCCTTGCCCCTTTGGTAGCCCAAGGCATTTGTCCAACTGGCCTTGTGCTCTTCTAATCTCCTGTGGTGGTCCCATAGCCACAGTGGGAGGACTAGGGTGAAAGAGACAGGGGTTGGGGAAGTTGGTGATTTCCTGGCAGCTCCCAGGGCCTAGTTTGGATGTGTGCCAAATAAAAAGATTGGCAATACTTACTATTATCTACGAAACACTCAAATAAAACACCCCCGCCCCTTGTGCCTCAATCAAATGAGAAAATGATCCTTGCCATTCTAGTCATCAAAAATGGTCTCAGTAGAATAAAAATGTGAGGATAGTCAAGAAACCAGGACCTAAAGGGCCTTTCCTTAAAGGGCATGGAAGGTTCTCTGTTTAGTCTTTTTTAGCTATCTGGGTGGCTCAGTCAGTTAAGCTTTTGCCTCTGCCTCAGGTCATGATTCAAGGGTCCTGGATTCAACCCTGCATTACATCTGGCTCCTTGTTCAGCAGGGGGTCTGCTTCTTTCTCTCCCTCTGCTCCACCTCCCTGCTTGTGTTCTATCTCAAATTAATCAATCAATCTTAAAAAAAAAAAAAAAAAAAAAAGAGCCAGCCTTTGGGTAGACAACATATGGTTTCAGGGACATAGTGATTACATGCTCTTCACTTCCAATATTGCACTGTTCATTGGTGAACTCCTACAGAGATTAATTAAGCTGTTTACAAATAAAGATAAGGTTTAAATGCCTATTACACTAAAAGGTAACATACTGATTTGAATTCACCTTATTCATTAAAAGAGCGCTCATGCACCTTACTGCGATTGAAAGAAGATTCACTGAGTATCTAACCCTAAAGTAGCAACAGGAAGACCCAGCAAAGCCCTGCCCTCGGTGTACAAACTCCAATGGAGGGGACTTATGCAATTAACTGCACCACCAATGAGGGCAGGCTGTGATATGCTCTCTGACGGAGGAACAGATGCTTTCTGTGTACAGAGGAGAGACAGATGAATCTGGATTTGGGGGATTTGGGGAGATTTCCTGGAAGAACAGGGAGGATGGTGGTTCCACTAACAATAACATAAGAAATATAAGAGGTAGCTCAAATTGGAGAGGAAGACAGTAAGTTCAGTTTGGTGTAGGTTGGTTTCAGGTGACAGCATGATGTTCAGGGGACAGTGTTTCCTAGGCTGCAGCTCAGCAGAGAGGCCAAGGTGGGAAGCTTCAGCAGTGAATGAGTTTGCCCAAGGAGAGAGCAAAACACAAAGGGAAGAGATGCGTTAGATAGAACCCATAGGACACAGAACATCACCTGCTTGCTCTTTCCTATTTTCAAAAATGATAGAATTCTTCTGAAATAATTTTTAGTAGATTAAAGCAGTAAGGTCGTAAAAATGCATATACAGTATTTGTGGCTGGGGAGCAAGCTTCCCCGTTCCCACTGGTGTGGTGCTCTATGATCTGTGTCTTGATGTGCCCTTTGTATCCTGACCCTGTGCCTTTGCCCCTCTGCCTCCTGCAGGATGTTCTTCCCACACTAGTCTGCCAGGTGAACACTACTCCACCTTGAAGGCTTCCTGGAGGGTCACCTCCTCAATGAAGTCCAATCCGATTCTTCCTGCCATCTGCCCAAAATCAACCTATTTCCCTTCCTCAGCTTGGATACAGTGAGAACAACTCAACAGAACTATGCAGTGTTTGTAGCTGGCGCTTCTTCACTTGGCTCTTCTTCAGGTCTCCTGAAGGCAGCGGCCTGGTCTAATCCCTGTGTGGAACCCCCTGTGCATTCACATAAAACACAGCAGCATTTCTGATGGTTAACTGAGTGAGTGCATGAACAAATAAGTGAGTATGGAACTGTGGAGGTCTAGAAGGCTTATAGACCATGTAGGCAGAAGGCAGGGACACAGAAACAGAAGCACGAAGCATACATGGAGTTTTTAAAATAATACAAGATAAACAAACAAACAAACCAGGTTTACCTTCACTTAATACTCCTAAAGACACGATCTCCCCCGGCGGTGAGCCATGGTACCAGTATTTCAATGTAGTAGCTATACTGTGTGCAGCTAAGATGGGTCTGAATTGTTTTCCTGTGGCGGTCAGCTTTCTAAGAGTTGCCACATATTGTCTGTTTACCCACTCACTATAAGCAGAGAAAGAAAATTTTATTTTACAAAGGAGGGAGGAATGGGAATGAAGAAGAAAGTTCCTTGGGTCAATGGATCCAAGTGTAAGAAATCATCTCCAAAAAAGAGAAATATGACTTCCCGTGCACCTTCCTTCTTCAAGCTTCTTCAGTCCTGTAAAAAGTCAATCAAAGAGTAATGAAATATTTCAGAAAGGAATCCCAAAGTATCAAATGAAAAACATGATAATATAAATATGGAACACAGCAAAGTGGTCAGACTGCAAGAAGAGTTATTCCCATTATGAAGAATTTATACTATGTAGATATTACCCTGGAACCAGTGGTATCCTTCATTCTAAAGAAAATGACATCAAAAGACATTGAATTATTCACATTGAGAACTGAGGAAATAACTAAGTTGTTATCATCTAAAGTTTAAATTCAGGGAATAGTCCAGCAGGACTAGAACAGGCGTTAGAGGGCGGACTCTGCTAAGTCAGTGTGTACAGTTCCAGGAGACACTGTCCCTACCCAGAGGTAGCACACTCCAGGAGGGTGGGCTCAAGAGTGCATCATTTTTGGGCACGGATGAAGTGCTCCTGGCCTGAGGAAGGGATGAGGGAAAGGAAATGCTACAGCTGGAACGCCTCCGGGGCCAGCAAAGCTTAGGAAGAATGCTTCAGAGTGGCTCCTCCTTCTCTCCCCTTCCTGGCCCTGTCATAAAGGCAGTGCTGACTGCAGTGATGGGGTTCTTGGGGCTTTGCCTGTACTAAGCCATTTTATCTTCCCAATAACCCTGTAGGGCCCATGCTGTGGGACCATTTCCACTTCGCAGGTGAAAAACTAAGGCACTGAGTGGTTAAGGAACGTTTCCACCCATTTCAATTTGGATACCCCCCTCTCTCTCTCTCTCTCTCTCTGTGTTAAATAAGACTCACTTTACATATGCTTGCTTTAGAGATAGATTTAAAGGAATATGTTAGGTACTTTAAGGATAGTCTGAAATATAAAAATTTGTAATTGCAAAATCAAATAAACTGGGCATGGGGATTGACAAGTTGCTATTCTGTATTTCTGTATCTTCAATAGAGCGCATAAACAAAGATGAGTGTGAACAATGCCAATGACAAGTTATTTTTGTACAAGGATTTCTAAGATGATTAGAGGATTATAACTACTATTATACATTTATCCAACATTGTTAGTATACCTCACTTAAAAATATACCGTACCTATCAAAAATCAAGCTCAAAACAGAACGTGAATAGTTAGGAGGTCCCCAAATAGCACTCTCATATCTGTAAACCTTGGCTTTTCTCAGATCAATGTAGTTATTTCCACTAATATTACCCCAGATGATCACATTTTTGATGCCTGTGAAGAAAAAGAAATTTAAAGTTAACATAATAATAAGCATTAATATAAAAAATTGTCTGCAGTCGGTTTTTTGTCTGAGTGTTTTAGGACTTATCTTTTTGCTATAAAATGATCTAAGTTTATGTTCCCCCCAAATGTATAAATGACGTGGATGATTTTCTGAATCATCAGGATTTGGCAATTCCTAATCATGCTCATATGTAGGGCATATGAGTGAATTCAAGAAATACTTAAGTTGCTACTGAAAATCATACCACTGGTGTGGTCCTGACTTAACCACTCTTCTTGCCATTAGGAGAACTTTTGTCTGCTTTGGTGCTGACGAAAAGTTCTTAATTCTGGACTGGAATAGAAATTTGGACAAATCATTTAACTCCTAGATGGGTTTCGTTTCCTATAGAAGGAGGGTGTTATAATAAGAGGACCTCCAGGAACATCTAATCAACAAATAATTAGCTTCTATGTGTGAGGCACTTTTCGGTAGAAGGACTTGTTTAGAAGGAAACACATCAGCCCAAATCCTTGCACCATTCTGGGGGGTTGAGGGGAGCGAGTAAGAAAGCAACTACTATACAAAATAATACATACTGTGAAGGAAAATAAGAGGACAGGAGTTAGAGAGAAATAGAGATTAAAATTTAATATAGTTCTAAAACCGTGGATCTTCTAGGAATGTTGTACTTGAAGTGAAAATAAGCAATTTTATTAATTTATTTTTTACCTTATTTATTTGCTTAAAGACTTAATTCTCTTATAAGGTCATATCACTTCCTACGGTGGAGATTAAATTCTCTACTGTTGTGCATGAGGTTAAGATAGCTGTTTGGTTTCAAGTAACGGAATACCCTTCTGACTTGGCTTAACTAGGAGGAGTTCACTTTTCTCAGACAACAAGTTGAGGTAGGCAGTGACACTGGTGCTTGCTCAGCAGCTCAAAGATGCCATTCTCTTGGCTGCCCCTCATGGTCCTAAAACAGCTGCAGCAGCTCCAAGTATCACACTCTCACATGGTTGTGTCCAAAGGCAGGCAGTAGGGGAAATAATTTTTCTTATCAGACTTAAGGCTCTATATAGCTCTGCTAGAGAATTTTATAGTGGACATCTGCTGTTTTTCCTCCTAACACTTCTAACTACTGTTTTTCTATAACAGCATGCTGGTTTTCCTTTAAATAACTACCCTTTCTCAATTTCAGTCCATATGGTTTGGGTGGGGCTTTCCTCACCCCTTGGGTCTATCAATAGGCATGAGTCCCAGATTCCAGACTTCTGGCCATGATGATTGATTTGGAGATGGGCAAATGGCCCAAGCCTGGCCAATGAGATATTATCCTGCTACTTTTGTACATTTGAGAGAGCAAGCCCTCTTTCTACGGGAGTAAGCTAAGCTATGAATGCATGAGTCTGGAGACACCAGTGGCCACTTTGCCATTTTGTACAGAGAGCCTGCCTGAGAATCTAGCCAATGCTGAGGAGAGCAGGACCAAGCCATAGGTCAAGAGAGAGCACAAGCCAGTCCTGACATCGTTGTCTGAGCCCCAGCATCCATCTATGCCTGGAAAAAAGCTCTCTTTGATTTCAGTCGCTTTGAGTGGACTTTCTGTCATTTGCAACAGAGAGTTCCAACCAAGCCAATACGCGTGGTCTGAGAAGCAGGGCTCTGCATGAACTGAACTCAAGGGATATCCTGAAAAGGTCCTCTACCCTCTTGGCATCTGGACTGTTCCCTGAACGATTCTCCTTGATGGTTTCAGGTGCCTTTGCTTAGCTGTCTTTGTTGGTGTGAAGTTTCTCGTTGCTACTCTGTTGACAGTTTCGGTTGACTGCTGTCCCTCTAATGTCTCTCTCTCTCCTTTACCCAACATTTCTCCATTTCTCTTTCTTCTGCTTCTCATATGCTTATTGGCTTTGGGTACAGGAGAGCTTACAATTTGTGGCACCAGCAGACCCACATGAGAGCAGCTTTCTGGTTGAAAGCCCTCACCTTGTTTTGTTTTGGTTTTTTAAAGATTTTATTTATTTATTCATGAGAGACACAGAGAGAGATGCAGAGGGAGAAGCAGGCTCCCCTCAGGGAGCCCGATATGGGACTCGATCCCAGGACCCCGGGATCACGATCTGAGCCAAAGGCAGACAGTCAACCATGGAGCCACCCAGGTGACCACCTCTGTCTTGTTTTAAACTTCATAACACTGCCTCTTCTTGGCACTTTGCTCAGTTTATTGGAAATCTTTTGTATGAAGCAGTGTCTACATATCTGTATGCAAGGTTGGCACACAGATAAAAGGATCAGAAAATGTTTTCCTTTCCTACTGAATAATTTTATAGCAATTCAGCTAAGGTAATTACTGAACTTGGGGTGAGGCACTGAAGATTTGTATGCAGGAGTACCAGACATGATGCTTCTAGGGCTTCACTGTAAAGAAATGGGTGATACGGCTCTTGCTCTAAAGTGTTAGGGGCTCACCGAAGCCCTTTATAGCTCCACTTTACAGCATGCTAGGTTCACATTTCATTGTCTCCCCATTGTCTTGAGGGAACGCCATGAACCAACCTGTGTTCTCAACGGGCTTTGTTGTGCCTCCTCCATCTAAAGGTACCGACAGCTAAAACGTGTCAAAGATGATAAATAGTTTTAAATACAGCACTCCCCTTTTAAATACAACAATCCATTTTCTGATCCTCATGTGACTCAGATGTCTACTCGTTCAAAGACTAATTTCGGGGCAGAAGCCAATCAGATATCACAATCCCATGGACAAGTTTAATACCCTTGCAAATGTTTACTGGGCACCGGGCACTTTTCTAAGCACTTTCAAAATAGTATTTCTTTGAATCTTCATGCCAGGGCTAGGAGGTAAGTGCTATTAACATCCTCATTTTACAGGAGGAAACAGAGGCACAGCAAGGTTAGGTGATTGCCCCAGGTCACATGGGTGGGGAAGTGGGGTGGAGCCACTTAAACACACCCCTGAAGACTTTTTTTTAATAAAAGAAGTGATTACCTTAGTTGACTATCATTATGGAAACTTGAAATATTAGGTTTCAAATTATAACTTGAAATACAGAAATCTTATTAAACATTTGTTTATTCATTTTTAAAGTGATGGACAAAGTTAGTTAGCGCCATCTTCAGCCCAGGGCCTGATCCTGGGTCCCACATCGGGCTCGCTACAGGGAGCCTGCTTTTCCCTCTGCCTGTGTCTCTCTCTCTCTCTCTCTCTCATGAATAAATAAAATAAAATCTTAAAAAAAAAAAGATGTTCGCATGGTAGTCAAATCACACAATGAGAAGTTCTTTATATCTGCTTCATACTTTCTATTCCAGGCATCTGGAATAATCCTAAAGGTCGTGGTGTTTTTCCTAGTTGCTTTGAAATCATGTTGTTTAAAAACAGAAACAGAAACAGAAGCTCACTCACACGAGGGGGTTGTTCTCAGTTTTCTGGCCAGCACAGCTTTGGCTTGGCCTTCCACGCCCAGTGCCACAGCGACGATGTTGTGTGCCACGTTTGGGGCGTATCTCATAAGCAAAACCGTTTTCAGATTCACAAACGTTTTTCCTCCCACAATAACTCTAACAGAATCGTGAGCATTTTTCTGGATCAGGTATCCATAGAGTCTACACAGAGGCAGCCTGCTTCGGATGCAGCCTTCTAGAGTGTACACCTCCCGGTCGGTGCTGTCATCCAGGATGATGACCACGTGGGCCTGGAGGAAGGCGTCCTCCACTCGGGTGCAGATGGAGATGCTCTGGAGCAAGGGTGCCACCAGGTCCTGAGTCTCTGCCACAACACTGCGGAGATTTTCTTCTGCCTCCTTATTGTCAAATAGATTTAGGCTGATTTCTGTGTGCATCCCAAACACTTCGCCACTTGTCAAGATGGGAATTAGGTTGTAGCAGGCAGGAACAGAGGCACTAGTAAAAATGCAAAGCCAGATTATGAATGGTTAAATCTTTTGTTCCTGGCAAGGCTTTATTCTTAATAGATATTTCTGTGTGTGCCTTAATAGGGTGATCTAATATCTCAAATAGGCATAACAGCTGCATAGATTTTTTAAGGTGAGAGAGCAAAAATTGAGAGAAAAAATTCTTACTACTCATCCCTTGCTCTGGCCATCTGAAAACAATCCCAAAATAAGACCTGCTTAAATGACTTTTTCCAATAAAATAGAATATGCAGAAAGCAAAATTCAAAAGAATGGTGTCATATTACTCTAATTACCTGTTTACACTTTCTTTTAAAAAGGTAAAGAAGTAACAAGTTTTCTTTAACCATAGCTCTTTTCTACTTTATACCCTCACCTACAAAGTAATGACATTTTTTGGGAAAGGATTATCTTCTCTAAATCCTTGCAAAGAATCCTGAGGGCAGCATGGGCTAGGTATTATGTACCTATACCCACAATTCAGCAAGTACCTGGGTACTTTATAGCTTGGCTACCAATCAAGAGAGGTAAGACCCTGATGGGAGCTTGGAAATGCATCTGGGCAGTTTCGATTTTCACAGGGCGTTTGGGGAGGGGTTCGAAGAGGGTTTTGACAGTATCTGTACCATTTTAATCCTTTAAAAAAATCTAAGGGAGAGATCATATTTATTAAATCTGGGTGTGAGGTTCATATTTATGCTTATTATGTCATTCTTAATTCTTTTTTGTATTGAAATATTTCATAACAAATAATCTTCCAAAGGAGCATGTATATTAGGACATGTGCATGCGTAGTAAGAAAGAAGGGCAGTGTGAGAGACACAGTGAGGGCTGGGGAGGGAGAGATAGAGCAAGAAGAATAGGAAGAGACACACAGAGAGAGATGAGATGGAATGCAGAGACAGACAAAGGGTGTGAACAAAGACATGTACAGATAAATGTGCCCAACACTGAACTCAGTGAGGAGCGAGAGAGGAAGAAAAGTAAAGAGTAAAACTGGGGTATCGTATAAACTGGGTCTTTTTTCTTCTTTTTATAAGTTTTCATTGCCAAGGAGGTATCCACTTCAAAGATGGCTATCTGGAATAAACACACTGCCAACCACACTGCTAAAGAGCCAGGAGCCTTCCCCACACTGAGGCTTGGGTGTTTTAGAGATCTCTGAGGTCAATAACTGGTCGTCTGGGCCACTTCTTTTTTTCTCTTTCCAAGCTTTACATTTCCACTCTTAGGTTTTAAATTCAGCAGTAGAGGGTGAGCCCACAAAAGTCAAGACCCCCACTCTCAACCCCAATAAAAGCAGAGCCCTAGGCCCATGTGTGCTCACATGTTCTCTCTCTCTTCCCACCGGTGACTTCATTGTGTGGCTTCAGGGGTGCTGTGTAATTTCCAGGATGTGTAAGTAACAGACCCGCTTTCCCCAAGTTTCCTGATGGTTATTGCTGAGGGTGTCTTGTAATTGTAATAAGAACCACAGGCTGGTCCAGCCACAACATTGGTCATTGAGGTGGGCACACAACATGAGGTTACAGAGGAAGAGCTAAGGTCAGCTGTAGCAGGTGGGAGAGAGCAGGAGGGCAGCAGTGAGACTGGAGTGGGAAGAGGAGAAAGAAAGGGAGAGAATGGGAAGGAAGGGTGGCAAGGCAAAGAGTAAGAAGGCCAGCAGCAGACAACATGAGACACAGAATGAAGGGACAAGAGATGCAGACAGGGTTATCAAAGTAATGATCTTTGCGATACAGTTGCTCTTAGATTTCACACGTGTGTGTGCATACATACACCCATAATCTAAAACTTAAACATGAAGCTACATTGGGGGATATATATGTACAGATACATGTATCCACACATGTACATATATATGCATGTGAATCTCAAACTTGACATTCAGTTGTTCTTCCATCATGGACTTAACCCCACATTGTTATCCTTTCCAAATGGAACACCCAATCTCATGAATCCTGGAGTTCAGCTGTCCTACCTGGTGATCCAGACCTGCAAAGGGTTGATGAGGTCTTTCCTGGCTTCTTCCTCCAGTTCTTTTTCTATATGTGTCTCCAGGTTTTCTTGAGCAATTATCTTCATCAGCTCAGTAGTCATGCTAGAGGTGACACCATGGTAAAGCTAAATATTAGGAAAGAAAAAGTCAACACTGAGAATAATCAGCTGACAAGGATTATAATGGGAAGTTCTTGTTGAAAGCCAGAATAGAATAAAAAGAAAGCTAGGAGAATACTTTGGAAAGCAAGACAGCTGAAGAACAACGTAAGAGAATGGTAATGTTTTGAGCAGAAAAACCAACTTAATCCATATACCTGGGCGTATTCCAGGAACTCGTTATATCCTCCCAAAAGCAACCCCTCTCCTCCACGGTCCAACAGCTCTCTCCAGATGATGGGGGAGTTTTTGTGACTCCACTTATTCTTTTCACACAGATCTTTTAACCACTCCTATTGAATGATATTCCAAGATAAGTCATCCATTGAATCTCTCTCAGAATTCAGTTCGATACTTCAGAATTCAGACATGAACTAGCTTGTTTTTTTTTTTTACTACCACTGAGTATACATAATAAAATTTAGATATCTTTACACTGTAAAATGTAAGTAGAGAAAATAGTGGTGAGCTAAGTAACAAATTAATCAAATAGGAAAGACTAGTCTTCAAATTTGCTGACCAAATAAAGGTACTGAAAGTTGCTCTCTTTGCCAAGGAGACCGGGAATCCAAGTGGTCAACTTAAAAGAGAAGCCGAATCTTCCAACTCATCTGATTTCAAAAAATTCAACTGGTTCTTCCCTTGCTCTTATATATTTCCAGTCTTAGGGCCACATAAATTTGATACTGCTTTCCAAAGATGTGGGTATAGTTTGTCATTCAGACTGAATTAATGAGCTAAAAGTTATCTGTGGGTTTCTAATAATACTCATCAGAGAAAGTTTAAATCATCATTATCTGGTTTGTGTGGCCCAGGCCTTCCAATGAAAAGAGCTGAATAGAGACAAAAGCAACATTCTTGTGAATTAAGTACAGGCCAGAATTCTTATCATTGGAGGCATGTGAAATGAAGTTTCCTTACACATAAAATCTTAGAAACCAATTTCTCTTCATGATGTTGAAGATCTCTCTGCCTTTATCTTTCCTTGAAGTAAATGCTATTGTAAGGATTCCAGCATGGTCCCCCTGGGTCATTACATAGCCTGACCAGTGAAGTGCCAGGCCGCTGGAAAAAGGGACTCTACCCCAAAGGACCTTCAGCACCAAGTGGGGCATGTTGATGTCTTGGTAGGAGCTGGGGGCATATGTATGGGGCTGGAACGTGAGGGTGCAGAATCAAGAGTGGAACATCAAGTTGGACAAGGGAAAATTTATCAATATAAATCACTCTCCTGCAACTCAAGGGTACATATCCTGGCAAGAACCTCAGAAGACAGAGGTAACATGTTGCTAGGATGGCTCTTCAAAGCTTGGAGAAGGTGATGGTTCATGTGAAATGAAACAAATGCCAGAATGTCCACGGAAAATGATGGAAGAAGGAATCAAAACGCTTAGAACATAAGCGTTCTAACGCTTAGAACTGGGGGCTTGTGGAGAACATAAGTGCCAAGAGGACACTCCATTCATCAAAATGGTAAGGACTGTACTGGTGATAGGTTCTCAGCATCCTGAGAAGCCTGGTGTGGCCGCCCATGCTAGGCCACGGCTATTAAAGAACATTCTGTTATAGAGCTAAACTCCCTGATGGAATCAGTGTTGACAGAATCCTGAAATAAAAGAGGCGGGGGATGGGGGTAGTGCCCACTAGAGAACATCTATTTTGATAAGAGCACAAAACAACCCAGCAGATAAGGTAACTTAGCTGAAGGCACAATGGGCTTACAAAAGAGACAGAGGTGATTCTACGGCCCTAGAGAACAAGCCACTACTCACCAAAGCTGATTGAGCCATTGTTGCTGCTGCATGTCCAATGTGCTGGCACCAAAGACCAACACTCACCCCTTGATAATGGCACTATCCCTCAAAGATGTTAACCAGCCTCTCAGTGGCAAGTTGATAACACTGCACCCCCTCCATCCTAGAAAGGGCAGTGATTCATCTTGGCTAGAATCAACATATACTCTGGGTAAAGAAATGCCTTTTCTGCTTGTAGGGCTTTGGCCAGTACCCTGCCCAAGAGCTTAAAAAATGTTCAACCCAGCAATATGGGATTCTGCACAACATCACTTTGAACCACTTTGGAGTAAAGCATGTGTGGAATTGGGCACGTCACCATGGGATGCACTGGCCCTATCATATCATGTCACCTAGCAGCCTGATAGATAGGACAGTCCACTGAAGGTGCTTGGGTTGCTATATTGTAAGGATAAAGCACTGTCTTTCAGGATGCAAAATATACTATGAACCAATAGAGTGCTTTTCCCCACTAGGTGCAATACATGAATCCAGGAACCAACAGATGGAGTTAAGAGTGATCTCATTTACCATCTCTCCCAGTGACCCACTTGGAGAATTTGTGCTTCCCCAAGTCCATTTAACTCTGGATTCTATGTGTCTGGAGGTTCTAAATTCCAGAAGTGCAAGAGTGTTTCTATTAGGAAGAGTTCCGTTAAACTTTAAGCTATGGCTACTGCTTGGTCACTTTTAGCCCCCGTGCTAAGAGTCAAGGAAAGGAGTTACCATCCTGGAAGGAGTAACTGCCCTGTTGATCAGGGGTATGTGGGCAGGAAAGAATATTTGGTACCTGGGTGATCCACTGGGGCATTGTTGGTACTGCCATGCTCAATTTTGACAGCAACTGTACATGTGCTGCAGTCACATCCTGACAAGGGAGTGAAGACAAGGACTCAGACCCCTAAGGATACAGGTCTAGGTCATCATGCCTCATAAATCACCTAGACCAGCAGAGGGTGAGGAGGATGGACATCAGATCATAGCCAAGAAAGGTGATGTGTGTCAGTTACAGCCCTAAAATGATATGCATTAGAAACTATGGTCCTTTTGACTGGCCATACTCTTGTAAAGTTTCCTCAGGGAAAGATGCCAACCAGAGCCCCATAATTGGGGCTCCTGGATGGTATGAACTTATATGGAGCATACAGATTCATATAATCTGGTGAATTGTAGCAGATCCTGTTATATGTCGTTCAGATTCCCCCTTCATGACCAAGACACTCATTCCCTGGGCCACCAGGTGTACTGGCTGCTGATAGCTCAGTGCTGAGTCTCTCTCTCTCCAGGAACCGACCTCATAGAAGTTCTCTTGCCCAGAGTTAAGTCCCCTGTCCAAGGTAGCCTGCAGCCAAGGACTATTAGTTGTACAAGTACAAGAGCCCAGTCCCTTTGCCTGTATTTGGGGTATCTCTCCAGGGCCACCACAGCTTCAGAGGTCAGGGCTGGCTGAGCAGCATGGTGGTTCATCTTCGCCCGTTGCACAACACTGCTGTCCTCATTCTTTCCCAGAGCATTGTTCTCAAGAGCACCCCCAGTAAAGGAAACTCCTTCCCCCAAATCTCTGTCTGTGTGTGGGGAAACACAGTTCCAAAGAAGGGTATTTCAAATAAGAAAGTGCCTTGTGTCGTTAGAAATCAAATGAAGGAGAATGAAAAGTTAAGAAGGATAACATAGATAACCTGGATTCTTGGGAGAAAAAACAGCTAAATTTATTCTACTGATTGGTTAGGACCTCATTTGTTTTATTAGGTACAAGGAAGAAAAAACATATAATGTTCTGAGACTGCTAAGTAAGAATTAATTTTATTAGTGTTAAAATATCAGTAGTACATGAACATTCATTATTAGAAGCCCATCTGATACATTGGTTAATATTTCATTAAATTAGACCACAGTTTTGTGAGTGTGTGAGTTTAACAAACAATAAAAGTTTCTTACCTCCCAAACATGAGGATGTTGTGTAATTTTATGTATGTGAAAATCAGGAAGATTCTTTTGTAAGTAGTCTGCTAGAAGTTCTGCTTTGGCATAATATGGGCAATCTGCTCTACCTAAAAGAGTTCAAATTTGCAATATTTTTTGATATCATACAGAAATTATGTAGTTACAAGTATTTGTCATATAATAATAGAAGCATACAGTTCTATTTTATAATATAGAATTATCGTATACACTGCCACCATATAAACTTCTGATTTTTATAACAGTAGCAAAAATAAAATTATTTCATAGGAGGTGAAAATCTTAATAAAATGTGGAAAGAAGCAAAGTCTATAGGATATTTACTCTCCTCCAGTATTATGCTAGACCTCACTTTCTCTAAGGGGCTGTCATGCTACTAACTGAGCATGAACTACTAGGAATGAACTGACTATTCATTAGTAGCCACTAAAAGGCAAAATGTGAAGGGAGGAGGGGTGGTAAAATCACATGTAGATTTGATATGTGCTGCTGGGAATGATACTAGTGAAGCTGAGGGAGAGAGAAGAATCTGGGATAACTTCTATTTTCTGGCTTGGGTAAATGATCCTGCACTTACTAAAAAGAAACCACACATAAGACATTTAATTACAGACAAGTGCAGTTGGAAGTACGTGCAGTGTATCTAAGTGGATACGACCCGCAGGTGGCTGTTCCTGTAGGTCTGAAGTGCAGGCCCTGTGTAAGGGCTTAAGATACAGACTTTGTAGCCTCAACACCCAGGAAGTTAAAACCACCAGAGTAGATGGATTGGGTGTCTGATGGAGTAGGAGGGCCAGGGGCCAAGGGCAGAACATCTTCTGCAACAATCTTCCCCAGTTACTCCCAACCAAGAGATCTTAACTCATGGCAACTTCTAAGACATCAACCATCTCAACCACTCCCCGTTAGCCTCTCTGTTTAGTTCAAATCCATGGTTCATTATTCAAACCACACTCTGTGGCTCATGTTTTAAATTGTCTTGCCCCACTATGGTTCTGGCAAATCGGCCTGGTAAAAAGCCTCTCACCCTGGATGAACTGTTACCTGCCTTTTTTGTTTCTGGGTTCCATCTACTAGGCCCCCCTGAAGAAACATGGTAGAAGCAAGCAGAGGGGCACCATTATAAATTCATGGTCTCTAGCCTCAACTGGACTTCAACTCTGCCTGGAGATCCTTCCATTTTCCTTATCAGCATTCTCTTCTGTTCTCCACAATTACTGTTCCAAATATGACCATTTCCTGCAAACCTCTTCCTTCTCTTCGTTTTCCCACCCTGCCAGAAGAGATAACCTTGCTTTTTACTTTACAAAAATGAAAACAGGGGCACCTGGGTGGCTCAGTAGTTGAGCATCTCCCTTTGGCTCAGTTCGTGTTCCTGGGGTCCTGGGATCGAGTCCCGCATCTGGCTCCCTGCAAGGCGCCAGCTTCACCCTCTGCCTATGTCTCTGGCTCCCTCTCTGTGTCTCTCATGAATAAATAAAATCTTAAAAAAAAAACCCAAATCCTACAAAATGGCATCATCTGGGAAATCCTCTAATCCCTACCATCATACTTACAGGCTGTCTGCATCGGGATTCATCCTTTCCTTTTTTTCTCCTATTCATGGAAGACAGCTCCTACCTCCTGTCCAGCTCTAACCTCACCACTTATGCTCTGAACACCTCCCTCTTCCTCCTTCAGAACTGCCACCAACTCTGCTTCATTGGTTAACCTCTCTTTCAGCATCTTATCTCTGTTCTTAATGGTCCTTTTCCATCCTATTTTATTTTATTTTTTTTATTTTTTTAATTTATGATAGTCACAGAGAGAGAGAGAGAGAGGCAGAGACACAGGCGGAGGGAGAAGCAGGCTCCATGCACCGGGAGCCTGATGTGGGATTCGATCCCGGGTCTCCAGGATCGCGCCCTGGGCCAAAGGCAGGCGCCAAACCGCTGCGCCACCCAGGGATCCCTCCATCCTATTTAAATATAGCCAAGTTATATTTGTTTCTCCTGTCTTGAGAAACAAAAACCTATGTCCCTCTCTAGCTGTTGCATTCTACTTGTATTTTTCTATTATATCTTCTTGAAAGAGTTCTCTACACTTGCCATCCCCAGTTCTTCACTTCCATTTATTTCCCATCCCACTGCAACCTGGCTTTAACCACAATTCCCTATCAAGGACCTCCATGTCTTTACACTCAGTGTATACATTTTGATCCTTTTCTTGTAGATATTTTCTTGTTGGCACTTGCCCTCTTCTGTCCTTCTGAAACACTGACTATGGTGGGGTCATTTTTCAGGTTTTTGTCCTACTTCTCTGGCCATTCCCACTTTACTTCGTAGGTTCTTATTCCTTTATCAATCCACTAAATGTTAGTATTCTTCAAGGCATCTTCATAATCTGTGCATTCTTCCTGGATAATCTCCTCCACTCCCTTGGTTTCAAGTAGCAATCTGCACATCCGGTTCAGAACTATGGTCTTATCTAGATGCTTATGCCTTCCTGCATTTTCCCATTTCCCTCTGAATGTCTCATAGACACTCAGCGCGTCTAAGACAATTTTGCCACAACTCCCCCACTGAATCTGCTCCTTCTCTTTTGTTCTTTATGTTCATCTATGCAGTTGTTTAAGAGAATTGAGAGTATCCACAGTATTAAGCCTACTTTTCCACTTTTTTTTTTTTTTTCAGTGACTCCTCATCTACCCATTTTTCCAAACCACTGTTTGGAAATAACTTTAACTTTTTCTTCTCCTTTGCCTTCCTCCACCCAATTAGACATCTAGCTCTATGAATTATGTCCCCCTAATATCTCTCCCGCCCACTCACTTCCTTCCATTTCCATTGCCTGCCATCCTAGGCTAAGCCACTGCCACCTCCTTCTTGGACTATTGCACCTAACTGGGGTCTTCGGATCTACTCTTTCTCTTCCCATAGAGAATATCATTAGAATAAAATGCAAATTTGATTATGTCTCTCCTTCCAAAAGCCTTCCATGTATTTTGGATAAAATTTTAAATACTGACCATGGCTCATAAGAATATATATCTAATTCTGGCTCAGTGTATGATACTCTCTTTCTTGTACCCTTTGCTACAATCCTCCTAAATCTATTTCCATTTTCTGTTTATTGTGCATTCTCAATCTTTACCAAGCTAGCTTTCCTCATTCCAACCCCAGTCCTATCATCTCTGCATTAATTACTCTTTTCTTCCCTACTTTCTTTCTGCTTGGTAACTCTCTATTTAAAGATCTCTGCTTTGGGATCCCTGGGTGGCTCAGCGGTTTAGCGCCTGCCTTTGGCCCAGGGCACGATCCTGGAGACCGGTGATCGAATCCCACATCGGGCTCCCGGTGCGTGGAGCCTGCTTCTCCCTCTGCCTGTGTCTCTGCCTCTCTCTCTGTCTGTCTCTATGTCTCTCATGAAATCTTAAAAAAAGGAGAAGCAGCAGCAGCAGCAACGGAAATAGACTTCCAGGCAAATGGGAAATGTCAATTGTGTTAATACATCGGAAAGTTCAAATAAGGACTGGACAGCTTCTGTAAAAGTCTTTGGTGACTTTGGTGAAGGCCATTTCTGAAAGGAGGCCGAAGTAGAAGGCAGACGGAGTCCAAGAAGGGCCTGAAGATACAAAAGCTGTCTACTCTTTCAGGAAACTTGCTGAGAAGCCTTGGGGGCAAGTACAATAATAGCCTGTTGCTTTTACTGAGACCCTTTAGTGACATTCTGGATGTCAGGGACCATTTTCAATCCTTCTCCTCCGTTGCTGACAAAGGTGGGCTTCCTAAATGCAAACCCGTTAAGGATGCTCTCCTGCTAAAAAATTCTTAAAACGCCTCACTGCTCCCAGTTCAAACTTTGTCAGGTGCACTTCAGGTGCACTTCAGGTGTCTGGTTGCTGCTCCCATTGTAGCCCCAGGTCCAGTCACTTCCTCCATATCTAGTTCCTCCATTAGGCCACGAGACTTCCAGCCTCTGTGCCTTAATCTGGAATGGCCTCCCTATCCCAAACCCTCACAAATCAGCTCCTGCAACACCTCCCAGAGCCCTGCGCACATCTCCCTCATTCCATTAATTAGGGAGGATCAAGATTACTTGTTTACGTGCTTCTGTACTCCGTGACACTGAAAGGTCTCGAAGGCCCGGGTGTATCCTTTCCCCCACTATCTCCCCAGCGTCGGGGGGTGCTTTGCACAGAACCCTGCTCAATAAAGATCTTTGAATGGATGCATAAGAAGCCTGGGGTGGTCCATATAAGGGGCTGGAATTGCTAGAACAAAAGGCAGTTACGAAGATCACCGCCCAGCGTCCACAGGGGGCGAGTAGTCGTCGGTGTTTCGAGCGATCTGCGAGAGGACGTGGGGCTCACTCACCCGCAAGCACGAACTTGGCCATGTTAAAGCCTCCACTCGGGCAGAAAGCGCGGCGGGGCGGTTTCCTGGCAACCACGGCGTGGCGCAGGCGCACTGTGAACTGAGCGCGGGGTCCGGGGTCCCGGACGGAGAGCTTAGGTCTTGGGGGACACGATCACACATTACCTTGAAAAGCTTTATGCGCTCCCCTGTCCCCCCCCCCCCCCCCATCCCTGAACCCAAGGAAACCAGTCGTTCTCTTCGGTAGGCTTTCCTTTTGCCGAGCAAGCCTCTCCTACCGCCAGGAACGTACGCTTTTTGACCTCGGAAGGATCCGTAAAATCTCGCGATACGCGCGGCTCGCGGGGGGAGCTGTCATGGCTGCGCCCGTATAGAACCACGGGGTTTTGACCTCAGGTGAGTGGGCTTCGAGCCCAGGCGGAGCAGTTGGTGGTGCTACGCGCTGTAGACTTCTTGACTTCTGGAGGAGGGTCGAACGAGTTGCTTGGGGCTTGACTTTAGCGGGTGGGTTAATGGTAGGTGGCCCAGCTGCGAAGACTGGCTCCTAACCCTTGAGGAGCTCAGGTGATACTGGCTGATTGTGTCCCCCTCCCCAGCGCAGGCCGCATGCGACTGTCCCTTTGGTGTGTCGCTTCCTCTCCTCAGCGTTCTACTTGTCTCAGTCCCTGTTCTTTACAGTCCGGGGTCGGCCGTTGCTAAGTCTTCGTGTTAAAAAAGCATCCGTCAGCCGTTCGAACTTTTTCATGGACGACATCACCAAAGCGGTGGTAACATAAAATCCCTCCCATTCTTCATAGGAAACCGTGTGGGAACATTTTTCATGAGAAATTTCATTTACTTATTTTTTAAACTCCCGACGGTCGACCGCAAACTTACCTGGCTTCTCAAAGACAGTTTACACATCGTGGGAGAAGTGGAGGAGGCCCGCATTGGTAAAGTAGTTTTACCGTTTTCATCTTTATTATTTTAAATATTTTGTTCATTTATTCCTGAGAGAGAGAGAGGGAGGGGGGAGGGGAGAGGGGCAGGCTCCACGCAGGGATCCCGACGTGGAACTCGATCTCCGGTCTCCAGGATCACGCCTGGGCCAAAGGCAGGCGTTAAACCACTGAGCCACCAGGGCTGCCCCCGTTTTAATCTTTAATGTCGCCATAGGTTCCCACTTTTGTGTGCGTTAAATTGATTTCGTTTCTTAAAAATTAAAATCTTGCTTTGATTTTTTTATGTCTTTTATAACTCCTTCCCCTACAGGAAAACAGCGGGCATGCCTTCTCTTTCACTCCTACAAGTGGCATTTGTGTTGGGTAGACTACTTTAAAGGGGTTTGAAAGTACTGGAGTGGATAGCACAATGACTAACAGAGCGGGTTCCTTTTTACGGAACCTCAGACCATTCAGTACGTTAGTTCCAGCAAGCAGAACTAGGAGGCTGGGATTTTCCAGACCAAAAATTGTCCATTCAAACTGGAACCCAAGAAACCTTCTCTTCGGTGACTTCGACAATAGAGTGCAGTCATCTGTTAGATACCTCTTTCAGGACGCCTTGATTTTTAAGTCAGGAGATAATTTTCAGGGCATAGGCCCTGAAATAGTCCATACAGTCAACAGACTGCTTTGTCCCAGAAGACTGTCCTTTGATTCAAAACATTCTGTCTCTGATAACGGATTGAAGAAGATAAACTTTCATCATGAGGCCTCCAATGAAGATGTGCTCACCAAGGAAACAAAACCATCCCCTGTCAGCCTTAGAAAACTGTCTCAGGAGTGTCGTTCTCTGAGTGATGTGCTAGACATATTTTCAGAAGGACCTACTTTCCCCAGTAGTAACTATTTTTCAGCAATGTGGACAGTCGCCAAAAGGATGTCTGAGGACCAGAGGCGCGTTGAAAAACAGCTGATGTTTAACCACCCTGCGTTTCATCAGCTGTGTGAACATACGTTGAGGGAAGCCAAGATCATGCACTATGATCACGTACTGTTCAGTCTTCATGCCATAGTGAAGCTTGGAATTCCTCAGAATACTCTGCTGGTACAGACTTTGCTGAGGGTGGCCCAGGTAAAATCAGAAGGAGACTTAAAATGTTTTACTCAGTTTGGCACGCCTTGAACGAGTGAGGGGAAATACAGATATATCTCCTCCGTGGAAGAGATGATCAGTAGAGTGGGTAGTTTATATTTATCTCTGCATATAGATGATTTAAGGACCTTAAGTTAACCAGGTCTTTCCTTTCTTTTGCTATGGAAATTGATGAAAGCTTACACCATTTTTCTTTGCCAGAGTTGACTAATAGTAATATACTAACATGAGGAGAGATACAATATATGCGAGGAAAGGTTGGTTAGTTGAAGGTAGGAGGGGAGGGTAGTGGAGAGAACTAATATTTATTAAGTACCTACACTTACTTAGTCCTCTCCATAGCCCTGCAAGGTCGAAGTTTACCTCAGTTTGGCAGATGAAGAAACAGACTTAGTGATGTTAAACAACTTGGCTAAGGTCAAACAGTTAGTGGATTCATTTATTCATACAGTAAGTGTGTATTTGGGGTCAGTTATGTATCAGTTACAATATTTGTCACTAGAGACATATAGGAGACATGATTCTTATAATGTAGTGGGAAGGACAGGTATTTTGTAGGCATTTACAAAAATAACCAACATTCACTTAATAAGTCATACATTTACCCAGGCACTGTGCAGAGCCCAAGGGAATATAATTATAAACAAAATAATGGCCACCGAGTGCTTTCGGTGCATGAAAGAGAAATAGAGTCTTGTAAGAGTGTATTAACAGACTTCCAACTTAGGAGAAGGCCTTCATGATGAGAAGAGACGGGAGCAGGATACAGGATTAGTGTTTGAGGCAGAGATATATGTATATAGTTTGAAAACAGAATTGGTCATATAATCCTCAGTGTAGCCTTTAAAACAGATACTGCTTTCATCTTACTAATTAGGAAATTGAGGCTTAAATAACCTGCCCAAGGTTACCTTTCTGTTAACGTCACTATTTGTAGTGATGTCAATGGGCTGGTGAATTAACAAATGCCCAGTTTATGGAAGAACAAGAATTTAAGCTCAGCAGGAGATAATATCTAAATTGAATCCAGGCAGTGAGTAGCAGTTTGTGAGTTGCAAGATCGATAGTGAAGGGAATAATATCTGAGGCAGAGGATTTGCCTGTTTATCCAGAAGAAAAGTTTGGCAAGTTTAGGGAGCGGAAAGTAGTTCCATGGTGCTGAAGTATATAGACTGTTGCGGGTTGTGTTTGAGGGAGTAGGGAGGAAATTGTGTAATTATGGTTGGGGAGCAGGGGTTATGGGTGTAGTGTGGCAAGACATGAGGCTGGAAATGGGGGGGATTAAATCATAAAGAACCTTTTATACCTGCATAAGGAGTTTGGAATTTCCTATTGGCAATGGGGATCTATTGAGGTATTTTAAGCAAAGGATTGACATGTTCAAATTTATATTTTAGATCACTGTATGAGTGGAAAATGGACTGGAAGAAAGATGAAATTGGGTAGAGGAGCCACTTTTGGTTTCAAACAAGGGAGTCAGGGTCCTGTTTGATCTCACTAAAGTACCAGATATGAATAAGAAATGATAGCTCATTGAACTAATTATTTACTTTTTAAGTGTGGACATCTCAGACTTCCAAACTCAGTGATCAGAATTAAATAATTTTTAGATTTCTTGAGAGTGATCTCACATATAGTTCTATCCTATTATAGAATTCAAGAATTACATTTAATAACAACAGCATATGAGATTTTTTAACTTTTTATGTTATTGTGATCTCTAAATGTCACAATTCATTAAGAATGAATTTTTATTTGTATGTGTGTTTAAACCACATAATATATCCATGTTTATTTGGTAGATTTTGTTCCCTATATAGTTAAAAGTGATAGTAATGGGGAAAAAAAGGGATGGTAATGGTAAATTGTAAAAAAAAAAAAAGTGTTGATAACGTGAAAGTATATATTGGTTATTTGGAAAATTCACTACATATGACATTTTATTTCTCAAATATGTTGTTTATTGTGGGCTGACTGAATTACTGGTTTGATATTTAGTCATTTAATTGAGAGCTTCAGTTCAGTGTTTTGCTTAGGTGAGGTAGTCTACCACGGGCTTGTCATCTGCAGTGTTTTTGTAATTATATTTCAATAGGAACGTATCAATGAATGTGATGAGAAATGTCTTTCAGTTTTGTCAGCCGTTTTAGAGGCAATGAAGCCATGTAAGAATGTGGACGTTCTTCGAGCAGGCTTGCGGTGAGTACTGTCTCTGCTTTCTTCATGTGGCATTCTCTATTCCTTTTATATCTCAAATCAAAAACCAATATGAAAGCCGGCCTGCCTTATTTGGATGGGGAGAGACTGTTGGTTGTTATAGTCTTTGATGCCTTATTAAACTTAAAACCTTGCTTCTAGATCAAGTAAAGTTAGAAATAATGCTTCTTTTATACTCTACCATAAAAAAAAGTGTGGGTAACATTGAATTCAAAATTGATCTTATAACATAGAACCGATGGGGGCTGGGAGAGAATTGGCATGTATTCAGCTTGTAATAGTTATTTGGGCATCTGAGGAGGTTACATGCTGCTGACCGGGTCCAAAAAGGAGCTTGAATTTTGTAATTTATAAAATTGATGCAACCGATCTAATGTCATAAGTCAGTGAGAATAATATTTAATTTCCTTGTTCATTGACTGTACATTGGGATATTTTATTATAATGTCTTGATGTGTTTTGTTTATTCATGATGGCAAAATAATGTGAGAGGAAATAGTGCTAGACTGGTCCTAGATCTTTAACTACTTTTGCTCCCTTGGGCAGGTAGGTTATTTCTGTCGGCTTCATCTGCCTTGCCTCGAAGTAGGAGCTGGACCAAATAACTTCTAAGATAATTTTTCTGGTTTTTGGATCCTGGGATTGTGGTATTGTATCTAATTACAGATTACTTGTTGATCAGCAAGTCTGGAAAATAGAACGTGTCTTTACATTACAAGCTGTGATAAAATGTGTTGGAAAAGATGCGCCAATTGGTCTTAAAAGGAAACTGGAGGTAAACAGATTTTGAATTTTCTCTAGTGGGTAAGATTTGAAAAAAAAAATTCTTATGACCTGCTATCAGTTCCTAAAGTCAGGTTTTAGAAAGATGTTGTGTTTTGGGGTTCAGTTTTGCTAAAGAGAAGTAAGAGAAGTAGACATATCTATTTGTATATATAAACATATATATATATATATAAGCATATATATATATATATATTTTTTTTTAAGATTGGTTTATTTGTTTGAGAGAGCTCATGCATGTGCAAGTGAGAGGAGGGGCAGAGGGAGAGGATCTTGAAGCAGACTCCCCACTGGGCGTGGAGCCCCACATGGGGCTTGGGATCATGACGTGATCCCACACTAAGAGCTGGACACTTAACCCACTGAGACACTCAGGCGCTCCTATTTATATTAATATGTATATTCAACTTGTGTATCTATTTGAGTCATTTTGCTCAAACTTTATCCCTTTTACTTAAAAGTAAAAGTTTAATTTACTTTTATAAATTAAACTTTGTTTTTCTTTAGATGAAAGCCTTGAGAGAATTAGACAGATTTTCTGATTTGAATAGCCAGAACATGTTTGAGGCATTAGCTGCCATGAATCACCGCTCTGTTATACTTCTGAATGAATGCAGTAAGACGGTCATAGGTAAGGGGAATTTTAAGCATCCCACCTACTGTTCTGGACTATATTTGTTTTGTTTGTTAAAAGCTTTGCTGTTATACAAACAAAAACTAATGATATGATTAGATCTAAATGTTATTTTTGCCTATATTTTTTGTTTTTGTCTTTTACAAAATATAGTGCAATATTTCTCTCAAGAAACAAACATATTGAGTGTAGATATCTTGGATTTTACATTCAAAGCCATCTGGTAATTTTTGTTTGTTTATTTAATTCATTCTTAAAGGTAATATCCACGGATGTCCTGTTAAAGTATTGATCACCATATTGCAGTCTTGCAGAGACCTCCAGTACCGTAATTTAAATCTTTTTAAGGCAATAGCAGATTATGTGGCTACAACTATTGATATCTGGAAGTTAAAACAAGTAAGTTTGTTAACAGGTTAGAATAAGCCCCAGAAGCTTTCAAGAAGCATATCAATTCATTTAATATTCTGGGTATTTATCAGCTTTAGAGCAGTTAAAGAGACCATAATATTCCAATGTTGAATTGACTTTTGAAAAATTAGCTTCTTATCACATCTTTCTGAAGGAAAAATAAAGTTGTCTAAAGTTTGTACTGTTTTGCGAAATATTTTTTGGTACTTTGGATAGTTAAGATTATTTCTGTCTTTCTACTTTTCCTTTTTTAGACTTAGAATAATAAAAATGCATGATGACAGGCTTATGCTTTTTGAAGAATAATATGTCATTGCTTAATGATCATGTCTATCTTCTATTTGTGGAAGGTTGTCTTGTTTCTTCCGGAGTAAGAATCTTTAAGTTTGGGGGCTGTAATCATAATGAATCATAATCATCTAATGAAGCCTGTGGTTAAAAACTACTTTTTGTAATGAGGCAGTAGTAATTGTGTTCGATCACTAGGTTCCCTTTACTTTGGAGGGTAAGGGGCTTATTGAGTTTGTTGTGGAAATCGGCTTTGGAAAGAGAAATACTAATAGTGAGAAGTTCCAAGAAGGAAATGAGAAGTGAACTGGAGATTTTAATTTAATCGTAGTATATTTCACCTCTGTTCTCATTTGTACAACTACATATTGAATAGAGAAAATTTTGAGTTCCCTCTTAACATGTTGCAAATGTAGGAAGTGTCTAGGTTTGGAAGAGGGAATAGTTCAAAACTGAGTTGGTCATTTTGAAAAACCTCAGAAAGGGTATATTTAAAGTAATTTTCAGATCTGTTGTATGAAAAACATTATAGGAAAGAATTTATTTTTTAAATGAAATGGAAATATGGAAACCATTGTATGCTCTGTTTCTCAGTTCATAAAAAGAGATTGCTCATTAACTTAATGACTGATTCAAGATTTACTGGAACAGATTTTGTGAGGAAAAGAGAATTATTTCTTTTTAGGGAATATTCATCTGGACAATTCTATTGTTGTTTCAATTTTTTGAGATCTAAGAAAATTACTGGTAGCATTCCATAATTTAAAAAAGTTTTCTGTCACCTCATTCTTTTTTAAAGGTTCTCTTTCTCCTCATTTTATTTGAAAACCTTGGTTATCGACATACTGATTTGATGGACTTGTTCATGAAGAAAGTGATAGATGATCCTGGCTCTCTAAACATGAAGAGCATTCTTACTATTCTTCATGTGTATTCTTCTCTCAATCACTTCTACAAAAGCCAGACCCCAAAGTATGTACCTCTTCTTTTTTAATTTTTTTAATTGCCATATAACATACTTCAAAAAAAGGTTACATACCATCATAAGCTTAGTGCATCATTACAAGTGAACGCACCCATGGCCATCATCAATATCGAGAAATAAGATGTAATATTCTTAATTTGTGAAGTTATTATTGGTGATTTTTTTTTGTCTTGCTTGTTTCTTTGCTCTATATGATGTATTTGTTAATTCAGCATAGGAATCTTCATCTCAAACTCTCCTAGCTTATTCCTTCAGCTCCTGAGTTCATAGTTCAGTTTTGACCATGACAATTCATTTGGTCCCAAGCTACTGCTTTCTATCATTTTCATTTTTAACCACACCTATGCATTTCTGCTATTAAATACAACAGTTCCTCAGACATACTAAGCTCTTCATACCTCTGCTTCCCACGCAGAACATCATTTCTCCCTCTGTAAATCAGTTTGGGTTCACTAAAAAACAAAATGTATATAATATGTCATTTTTTTTAGAGGAGTGATTAAAAGCACAGACTTTGGAGACACATTGCTTAGGTTTGAATCCCAGCTCTGCCATTCATTAGCTACTTAACTTTTGGCAAGTTACTAATTTGGGCTTCAGTTTCTTCATCTGTTAAATTGGGATAAGAAATAAGAGTTATTTCAAAAAAAAAAAAAAAAAGAAAGAAAGAGTTGTTTCTAATCACAGTGAGTTGTTATGAGGAGTAAATGGGTTGATATGTGTAAAAGAATTCCAGTGTAGGCCTGCCACAGGGTGCCAGGCACAACGTAGGCCAGTTCCAAGGGTCTAGGTGGCAAGAGTCGCAGGCCATCCATTTGCCATTAGGTAAGTGACTTGACCCAGCAGCTTTCTGTCCATGTAGTTTTCTGTCAAGATTCAGATTTCCAAAAGAAGAAATCCAAATGGCTGAGTTTGGGTCACCTGCCCATCCCTCTGGAACACATAACCCCAGAAATGGTGCTGGGCCAACTGGAAGGCAGCTGCCCACTGGACCCTCTGTTGTACTGAAAAACTCAGTTCGTGCTACATTTCCTGTGCCTTCCCTGCTTATCGCCGTCAGAGCTTCTGTGCTTGTCACATCTTATATGAAGCTCTAGTGGGGCCCTGACACAGAGCTGTGATTATTCGTCAGGAAGCCTGGCTCTGCTTCTCAGTTGGAAAGCTCTCTAGAGTCACCTAGGTTCTTGTGATTCTGAACTTAGCCTAAGACCTGGCATAGAATAAAGAGTGAAAAGTATTCCCCAAAGTCTGTCTTCCTCTACTCCCTTGGATTGGTTTTCTTAAGAGGCTGCCTCCTATGTATCTCCGGCACCTCGTGGACACTGCCAGCTGAGTGGTAACTAAAACTCCAGAAACAGCTGCACAGGTTCCATGGTATTAGGAGATCAAACGCTGGGTGCTTAGGGAGTTCTCCAGCTCACTGTGGGCATCCCAAGAGACTACCTGTTCCACCTTGTTACACCATGTTCCCTGTTTGTCTAGTCTACTTAAGGAGGTACATCTTGGACTTCCAGAGAAAGGCAATCAATGGAGGTACCAAATGAATGCTCTAGGGAAGAGAAAGGATGATGGTGTCTTTGGCTGCAGTGGCAGAGATTTGAGAAGTGGGCTAACTCAGAGCATTTGGGAAGTTGACTAGAAGAGAGTGGTAGAAAATTTGGCTTAGCACATTGTATATCCACGTGTGGTACATTCATCATTTTATTAATGTGATGGCCTCTGGGAGAGAGAGTGTGTTAAATCCAGAGTGCATTCCTGGGTTTGAAACCCAAGAAAGAAAACATTTAACATTTAAGCTGTCATTTTAGGCCTTTGGTTTCTTCTTGATCTGTACTTATCACCATATAGATAATTGCAGATTTGCATTTCTGGTCCTCAGTGTGCTCCTCAACTCCTGAATTTCTGTGGCTTGCGTGGAGTCACCATACGTCTTCCTTCTCCTCTCTTATTGCTGCTTCTCCTCCCTCCCCTCCTCCATCAGTTATTTACCATTTACTGAAAACTATGTGAAATGAGTTTTTAAACCACCTTATTAAGGTATGATAAACATGTAAAAAGCTGTATATGTTTAATGTACTCAACTTGCTGTGCATCATTATTCTTGATTAATCCTTTTCTACTAACATTCTCCTCTTTGAGTCTTCCTTATGTAAGTTTGTTTATTTAGTCAGAAAACCTATATGCCAAGCACTTGAGTACTTAGG